>NC_057723.1:61562191-61600178 GCF_004010195.1 Chiloscyllium plagiosum | reverse complement strand
GCAGTGTTTTTCCAGATACTCATAAATCCTATCCCTCAGTACCCTTTCCATTACTTTGCCTACCACCGAAGTAAGACTAACTGGCCTGTAATTCCCGGGGTTATCCCTATTCCCTTTTTTGAACAGGGGCACAACATTCGCCACTGTTCCCTCACACGACCATTTCTTTCCTGCCTGACAGGTACATACATATCAAGGACACGTCGTATCTGTTCCTTGAAAAAGTTCCACATTTCCACGACATCCTTCCCCGACAGCCTATGCTCCCAACTTATGCTCCTCAGATCCTGTCTTACAGCATCGTAATTACCCTTCCCCCAATTGTAAAACCTACCCTGTTGCACGCACCTATCTCTCTCCATAACCAAGGCGAAAGTCACAGAATTGTGGTCACCATCACCATAATGTTCACCCACTAATAAGCCCATCACTTGTCCCGGTACATTACCGAGTACCAAATCCAATATGGCCTCCCCTCTGGTCGGACAATCTACATACTGAGTTAGAAAAGCTTCCTGGACACACTGCGCAAACACCGCCCCATCCAATCTACTGGATCTAAAGAGCTTCCAATCAATATTTGGGAAGTTGAAATCGCCCATGACTACTACCCTGTGGCTTCTGCACCTTTCCAAAATCTGTTTCGCAATCTGTTTCACCCTTTATAATTGACTCCAGCATCTTTCCCACCACAGACGTCAGGCTAACTGGTCTATAATTGCCTGTCTTCTTCCTCCCTCCGTTCTTGTAAAAGTGGGACAACATTAGCCACCCTCCAATCCTCAGGAACTGATCCTGAATCTATAGAACATTGGAAAATGATTACCAATGCGTCGCAATGTCTAAAGCCACCTCCTTAAGTACCCTGGGATGCATCATCAGGTCCCAGGGACTTATCAGCCTTCAGACCTAACAGTCTGTCCAACACCATTTTCTGCCTAATATAAATTCCCTTCAGTTCATCCATTACCCAAGGTCCTTCAGCCACTATTACATCTGGGAGATTGCTAGTGTCTTCCCACGTGAAGACAGGACCAAAGTACCTATTCAACTGTTCTACCATTTCTTTGTTGAAAATGTGTTGCTGGAAAAGCGCAGCAGGTCAGGCAGCATCCAAGCAACAGGAGAATTGACGTTTCTGGCATAAGCCGTTCTTCAGGAATGAGGAAAGTGTGTCCAGCAGGCTAAGATAAAAGGTAGGGAGGAGGGACTTGGGGGAGTGGCGTTGGAAACGCGATAGGTGGAAGGAGGTCAAGGTGAGGGTGATAGGCCAGAGTGGGGTGGGGGCTTTGTTCCCCATAATAAATTCACCCATTTTTGTGTTCAAGGGCCGAATTTTGGTCTTAACCATTTATTTTCTTTTCACACACCGAACAAAGCGTTTACGATCCTCCTTTATATTTTTAGCCACTTTGCCTTCGTACCTCATTTTTCTCCGCATATTGCCTTTTTAGTTATCCTCTGTTGCTCTTTAAAAGTTTCCCCGTCCTCCGGCTCCCCGCTCATCTTTGCTATGATATACTTCTTCTCTTTTATCTTTATACAGTCCTTAACTTCCCTCGTCAGCCACGGGAGCCCCTGCATCCCCTTAGGATCTTTCTTCCTCTTTGGAATGAGTGAATCCTGCATTATATCCAGAAATACTTGCCATTGTCATTCCACTACCATCCCTGCTAGGGTACTGAACTATTGAACTTTGGCCAGCTCCTCCCTCATAGCTCCATAGTTCCCTTTGTTCAACTGCAATGCTGACACTTCCAATTCTCCTTTCTCTCTCTCAAACTGTAGATTAAAAGAGCAACCCATCCAGACCAACTCCCCTAACCTATTGCTCTACATTTCCCCTGACTAAAGTACATAACCTACTCATTCTTGAACATTATGGGCAATTTAGCATGGCCAATTCACTTAATCTGCTCATCTTTGGACTGTGGGAGGAAACTGGTGCACCCAGAGGAAACCCACACAGACACAGGGAGAATGTGCAAACTCCACATAGGTTCTACACAGCCTGAGGCTGGAATTGAACCTGAGTTCCTGACACTGTGAAGCAAAAGTGCTAACCAAAGTGCCACCCTCCTAAACAGTTCTTCCCTCCTGAAGAGCTCTTGCAAACCTCCCACGCAGGATATTGGTGCCCCTCCAGTTCAAGTGCAACCTGTGCTTCTTGAACACATCCCACCTTTCCCAGAATGTATCCTAATGATCCACACATTTGAAGCTTCAGCTATGACTATCACCAATAACAGATAATCTAATCACCACCCCTGACTTTCAATGAGGTTATCATCACCGATATCTTTAATATCAACATCTTGGGGGTTACCATTGACTAGAAACTCATTGGACTCACCACATAGACACAGTGGCTGCAAAAGTAGGTCAGAGGCTAGGAATACTGCAGCAAATAACTTATCTCCTAACTCCCCAAAGTGTATCCATCATCTGCAAGTCATCAGTCAGGAGGGTAATGGAATACTCCCCATTTGCGAGGATCAGTGCAGCTCCAACAACATGTAAGAAGCTTGGCACTATCCAGGCCAACGCAGCCTGCTTGCTGATGCTCAGTAGCAGCACTATGTATTATTTACAAGACACTGCAGAAATTCACCCAGGACACTCAGACAGCACCTTCCAAACCTAGAAACACGTAGAGGCATAGAATCACAGATGTACAGCATGGAAACAAACCTTTCGGTCCAACCAGTCCATTGTCGACCAGATATCCCAACCCAATCTAGTCCCACCTGCCAGCACCTGGCCCATATCCCTCTAAACTCTTCCTATTCATATAACCATCCAGATCCCTTTTAAATGTTGCAATTGTACCAGCCTCCACCACTTCCTCTGGCAGCTCATTCCATATACATACCAATCTCTGTGTGAACAAGTTGTCCCATAGGTCTCTTTTATATCTTTTCCCTCTCACCCTAAATCTATGCCCTCTAGTTCTGGACTCCCTGACCCCAGGGAAATGACTTTGCCTATTTATCCTATCCATGCCCCTCATCATTTTGTAAACCTCTATAAGGTCACCCCTCAGCCTCCGACGCTCCAGAGAAAACAGCCCCAGCCTGTTCAGCCTCTCCCGATAGCTCACATCCTACAACCCTGGCAACATCCTTCTAAATCATTTCTGAATACTTTCAAGTTTCACAACATCTTTCTGATAGGAAGGACACTAGAATTGCACGCAATATTCCAACAGTGGCCTAACCTGTACAGTCACAACATGACCTCCCAACTCCTGTACTCAATACTCTGACCAATAAAGGAAAGCATACGAAATGCCTTCTTCACTATCCCATTTATCTGCGACTCCACTTTCAAGGAGCTATGAACCTGCAATCCAAGGTCACTTTGTTCAGCAACATTCCCTGGGAGCTTACCATTAAGTGTCTAAGTCCTGCTAAGACTTGCTTTCCCAAAATGCAGCACCTTTCATTTATCTGAATTAAATTCCATCTGCCACTTCTCAGCCCATTGGCCCATCTGGTCCAGATCCTGTTGTAATCTGAGGTAACCCTCTTCGCTGTCCACTACACCTCCAATTTTGGTGCCATCTGCAAACTTACTAACTGCACCTCTTATGCTCGTATCCAAATCATTTATGTAAATGACAAAAAGTAGAGGACCCTGCACCGATCCTTGTGGCACTCCACTGGTCACAGGCCTCCAGTCTGCAAAACAACCCTCCACCACCACCCTCTGCCTTCTGTATCCAAATGGCTAGTTCTCCCTGTATTCTGAGAGATCTAACCTTGCTAATCAGTCTCCCATGGGGAACTTTGCCGAACGCTTTACTGAAGTCCATATAGATCACATCTACTGCTCTGCCCTCATGAATCCTCTTTGTTACTTCTTCAAAAAACTCAATCAAGTTTGTGAGACATGATTTCCCACACACAAAGCCATGTTGACTATCCCGAATCAGTCCTTGCCTTTCCAAATATATGTACATCCTGTCCCTCAGGATTCCCTCCAACAATTTGCCCACCACCGATTTCGGGCTCACGGGTCCATAGTTCCCTGGCTTGTCCTTACCGCCCTTCTTAAACAGTGGCACCACGTTAGCCAACCTCCAATCTTCCGGCACCTCACCTATGATTATCGATGATGCAAATATCTCAGCAAGAGGTCCAGCAATCACTTCTCTAGTTTCCCACAGAGTTCTCGGGTACACCTGATCAGGTCCTGGGGATTTATCCACCTTTAACTGTTTCAAGACTTCCAGCACTTCTTCCTCTGTAATATGGATATTTTGCAAGATGTCACCATCTATTTCCCTACAGTTTATATCTTCCATATCCTTTTCCACAGTAAATACTGATGCACAATTCTCGTTTAGTATCTCCCTCATTTTCTGCAGCTCCACACAAAGGCCGCCTTGCTGATCCTTGAGGGTCCCTATTCTCTCCCTAGTTACCCTTTTGTCCTTAATGTATTTGTAAAAACTCTTTGGATTCTCCTTAATTCTATTTGCCAAAGCTATTTCACGTCCCCTTTTTACCCTCCCAATTTCCCTCTTAAGTATACTCCTACTTCCTTTATACTTTTTTAAGGATTCACTCGATCTCTGCTGTCTATATGTTTTGTTCTTTTTCTTAACCAAACCTTCAATTTAACATAGAACATAGAAGAATACAGCGCAGTACAGGCCCTTCGGCCCTCGATGTTGCGCCGATCCAAGCCCACCTAACCTACACTAGCCCACTATCCTCCATATGCCTATCCAATGCCCGCTTAAATGCCCATAATGAGGGAGAGTTCACCACTGCTACTGGCAGGGCATTCCATGAACTCACGACTCGCTGAGTAAAGAACCTACCCCTAACATCTGTCCTATACCTACCCCCCCTTAATTTAAAGCTATGCCCCCTTGTAATAGCTGACTCCATACGTGGAAAAAGATTCTCACTGTCGACCCTATCTAAACCCCTAATCACCTTGTACACCTCTATCAAGTCACCCCTAAACCTTCTTTTCTCTAATGAAAACAACCCCAAGTGCCTCAGCCTTTCCTCATATGATCTTTCTACCATACCAGGCAACATCCTGGTAAACCTCCTCTGCACCCGTTCCAGTGCCTCCACATCCTTCCTATAGTATGGCGACCAAAACTGCACACAATACTCCAGATGCGGCCGCACCAGAGTCTTATACAACTGCAACATGACCTCAGTACTCCGGAACTCAATTCCTCTACCAATTTCTTTAGTCATCCAGCATTCCCTATACCTATCAGCCCTTCCTTTCACCCTAACAGGAATATACTTTCTCTGCATTCTCATTATTTCATTTCTGAAGGCTTCCTATTTTCCAGCCGTCCCTTTACCTGCGAACATCTGCCCCAAATCAGCTTTCGAAAGTTCTGGCCTTTCGCAAATTTAGAATTTTATTTTTTAGATCTGGTCTAAGCTTTTCCATCATTATTTTAAATCTAATAGAATTATGGTCTCTGGCCCCAAAGTGATCCCCCACTGACACCTCAGTCACCTGCCCTACCTTATTTCCCAAGATTCGGTCAAGTTTTGCACCTTCTCTCGTAGGTACATCCACATACTGAATCAGAAAAAGTTTCTTGCACACACTTAAATTCCTCTCCATCTAAATCCTTAACACTATGTCAGTCCCAGTCTATGTTTGGAAAGTTAAAATCCCCTACCATAACCACTCTGTTATTCTTACAGATAGCTGAGATCTCCTTACAAGTTTATTTTTCAATTTCCCTGACTATTAGGGGGTCTATAATGCAGTCCCAATAAAGTTATCATCCCTTTCTTATTTCTCAGTTCCACTCAAATAACTTCCCTAGATGTATGTCTGGGAATATCCTCCCTCAGCAGAGCTGTAATGCTATCTATCTAGAATGACAAATACAACAGATATACGAGAACATCATCAACTGCAAGTTCCCCTCTCCTCCAAGTCATCCACCAATTCAAATCCCTACTGTGTGGCAACAGTCCTTTTGACCCAACAGGTTCGAACCAACACTGCAGAGTATCACACCCAGACCCAATTTAACTAATGCACATAGCCATGCTATGGACAATTTAGCATGGCCAATTCACCTGACCTGCACCTCTTGGACTGTGGGTGGAAACTCATGCAGGCAGTCGCCCGAGGCTGGAATCAAACCCAGATCCCTGGCACTGTGAGGCAGCAGTGCTAACCACTAAGCCGACATGCCGACTTGGAAATATATTGCCATTCCTTCACTGTCACTCGGTCAAGATCCTGGAATTCCCTCTTTATTGGCATTGAGAGTCAACCCAGCACGAATGGACTGTAATGATTCAAGAAGGCAGCTCACCATCACGGGACAAAACAATACATGCTGGCCAGCCAGCCAGCCACATCTCACAACTGAATTTTAAAAAGCGATGAAATTAGAGAACTTACGGAGATGGATCTGGAGAGTGGATCTAGTTGGGTCACATTTTTGGGAGCCAGTGCAGACATGATGGGTTGAATGGCCTCCTTCTCTACTTAAAATTCTATGATTCTAAAGTGAAATAAGTTGGGAGATTGTTATCAGGGATGTTGGTCTGAGGGTGGGTGTCAGAGTTACACTCAGAGGAGTCAACATGGGTTAGGATCAGGGGGTTGGTATCAGGTGTGAGAGTCACAAGTTGGACTCATGACAGGGGAAGGGAGCCAATAGCGAGTTCAAAAGAGTGTCAATTTAATAGTTAGCCAGGAGTTACAGCAGGTTTTAATTTCTCTCATCTTTCCTGGGTAACTCCTAAATTAAGTAGAATGGAACCCACCCAAGTCAATGATTCAATTTAGAGATGGGGTCTTTTTATTGGGCAATTACAGATGCTAGGAAATTTCCCATTGGATGTTTTAACTTGCTGCACAAGTGCCACAGAACCAGCTATGTCAGAAATTCTTCTTGATCCTAATTAACATCTCCAGTCCATGTTTCTGCAATGACTGTCTTCCTATCAGAAGATCTAGACCATAGTTTTTGTTAATGACACAGCCACAGTCAGTCACAAAAATGTGGGAAAATGTAAAAATTAGTTGCAAAATTCAATCCAAGACCCAGAAGCAAATAATGCAACAAAAATAATGCAGATACAGCTACATGAACAGAGTGGAGTGGTTTTAACTACAATTGTCCGCTTCTAATGATGTTGACATTGCTTTATTTCCCCAGTAGTATGCTCAAGTACAAGACTGTTTTTAGCATTGTGTTGTTCAGTGAGGTCCTGACAATTATAGTTCTGTCAGTTTGGTGCTGACATTTGTAAAATCATTTTGCTATCTTACATTAGGTCTGGAGTTGGGATGACCAACACCACCATCAGAAAGGAGCTTTCTCATAATCTTGTCATACATCATTTGTTTCTAACAATCTGAAATGTTCATATCTGTTGTACAAAACTTGAAAAACAAAGATATTTAGGACACATCTATTCTACAGCAACATGCCAGAAAGCTGAAAGCTAAAAATTGATCTTCTGTTGGAATTATTCAGACTCGATTTATGTCACTTTCACCTGAAGTACTGCAGCTTTGTCCTTGGGGAAAAGAAATCGATTTTCCCGTGATAGGCTTCTACTCATTTTGTTGTTAAAAATGGAGCTGTTCTGCAATTAAAATGACTCCTGAAATGCAGAGAAACCTTTTCTCTTATTAAAGCTTGCCAGTTATTGGTGACTTATGATTCCTACATTTTTAGTTATGCTATTTAACATATCACCAATGTGATTAAATTAATGGCCTCAATTTCAACACTGATTAATTTTCCACACTATGTGATGAGTAAGAACTATAAAACAGACAATTTTATCATTCTGTGGAACAATGCTCATTATTCTAGGAAGCTATTTTGAGTATAACTTTTCAACTATTCCCAAAAAAAGTCTTGACAGTGAGGAATAATAATATTGTCATACAAAATATGGATTAGAGCTCCAACTGTATCAATGAATGACTAGCTTTACATTTGATGGCCAACTTGCTGATGTCAGTATTGTTTGGGGTAGAGGGTTAAGCATTGCAGGTTTCATGGGAAGCTTCATTCTATCAAATAGTGGGCGGCACGGTGGCACAGTGGTTAGCACTGCTGCCTCACAGCGCCAGAGACCCGGGTTCAATTCCCACCTCAGGCGACTGACTGTGTGGAGTTTGCACATTGTCTGCGTGGGTTTTCTCCGGGTGCTCTGGTTTCCTCCCACAGTCCAAAGATGTGCAGGTCAGGTGAATTGGCCATGCTAAATTGCCCGTAGTGTTAGGTAAGGGGTAAATGTAGGGGTATGGGTGGGTTGCGCTTTGGCGGGTCGGTGTGGACTTGTTGGGCCGAAGGGCCTGTTTCCACACTTTAAGTAATCTAATCAAATATATCTATTCCGAAAAGGAAACATAACCACTTGCAAATAATTAATAAATTTGGCATTTTCCTATAATGTAAAAGAAAAGGTTTTGAAGTTGACAGTGTAATTGAAAGAAGTGGGGAATTGAGTGGAGAATGCATATTTTAGATTAGATTAGATTAGATTACTTCCAGTGTGGAAACAGGCCCTTCGGCCCAACAAGTCTACACTGACCCACCGAAGCGCAACCCACCCATACCCGTACATTTTACCCCTTACCTAACACTACAGGCAATTTAGCATGGCCAATTCACCTGACCTGCACATCTTTGGACTGTGGGAGGAAACCGGAGCACCCGGAGGAAACCCACGCAGACACGGGGAGAATGTGCAAACTCCACACAGTCAGTCACCTGAGGCGGGAATTGAACCTGGGTCTACCACTGTCTACCACTGTGCCACCGTGCTGCCCACATTTTATAAAATGGTAAAATGTTCCCCTCCATCAATAACAACTTACGATGAAAGTGCAGGGGTTTTGAATGCTTATATGATGTTTGAGAATGCATACCTATTAATCTTAGAATATACAACTTTTTGAGATGATTTGTAGCTCATCATGCTAGATAACATCATCAGTGAGCCTCCGGTGAAGCGCTGGGGTCTGTCCCACTTTCTATTTATGTGTCTTGATCTCTTAAGGTGGCTGATATCATAACTGATTATGTTGCCTTGCATGGTGATAAAAAATCAGAGAACAAATCTATAAGCTCAGCGATCAAATTTACAACCTGAAGATACAACTATTCTGCTCATCTTCATGAAAACAAAGTCAGACTTACCTATGAAGGAATGACATTTAAATGTGGTAACAGGTCACAACCAGGATCTTAAGTGTATCCTCCAGCATGGAAGAACAAATGTTGAAAAATAACTGTGGTTCATTCATTATTTTTAAGCAAAAACGAGATACAAGTAATCTTGAATGAATCAGATTTATTTATTTAGAGGTTAAAATTCAGAAGTGAACTGCATGAAATTAAAGACTAACTGAAACTCAGCATTCGATTAGATTACATTACAGCGTGGAAACAGGCCCTTCGGCCCAACAAGTCCACACCGACCCGCCGAAGCGCAACCCACCCATACCTTTACATTAACCCCTTACCTAACACTACGGGCAATTTAGCATAGCCAATTCACCTGACCTGCACATCTTTGGACTGTGGGAGGAAACCGGAGCACCCGAGGGAAACCCACACAGACACGGGGAGAACATGCAAACTCCACACAGTCAGTCGCCTGAGGTGGGAATTGAACCCGGGTCTCAGGCACTGTAAGGCAGCAGTGCTAACCACTGTGCCACTGTGCCACCGTGCCGTCTTCAAAAAAATAAAGACTTTTCACAGAGCCCTGAGAACATAAAATACCTTGTGACAAATGGCAATATAAGCAATGTTGACTGAAATATTTAAAAAGGTGCTGGAAATTATTTAAAGAAGAATACAGAAATACTTTGTGATAAAACAAAAGTATAAACTTGAAATCAGCCCAGAGAAATTCAGAGCCCTACAGTAACCACCAGGATGAAGATTGATTTTGTTTTCTCAGTTTGCCATCTGAAGTTCTTGTTTTTAATAAAGTGAGCTGTTGAATATGCCAAGCGAATTATGCATCAACAGCTCCAGTGTATTGTGTAAATGAACTTGTGCTACTTAAAAATTCAGCTGATGTCAACAAAATCAAAGGATGATTTACCAGGCTCTGAACAGTGTGGGCTATGATGAGATGTGTGTTAGGATCAGGCGAGATAGTCTCAATGTCAAGATCATTTTACCACAGCTTCCTCTCTTTGCTCATGTGACTTGGCATGATCCTTACCAGTAAACAGAATTTTCAATTCATGCACCTTATTGCTTTATTGAGGCCTTGTTAACAGCCCAATTTATCACTTATTGCAAACTTACCAAACTCACTATTCAAACTAGTCATTGAGAATAATTATGCATTGAAGCCAGTATCGGTTCTTGATGGGATCAATTGGCCATTTGTTCCAGGATATCCATGTTGATCACACAAAAACTGGACAGCAGGGCATGATCCACCAACATCAGCTATGTGTACACTTCTATCACAAAGTTAAAAATCATGCAATACCAGGTTACAGTCCAACAAGTTTATTTGGAAGAACAATCTCAGTTATCTGAATGCCAATTATTCAAATTTCGGATTATTTGAACAAGATCTCAAGATCCTGTAAAAACATTATCCGTTATCTGAACAATCAGTTATCTGACCAAAATACTCCCCCTCTGTCTCATTTGGGAAAATGAGGTTGTCCTGTCCTAGTTTTAGGATTGCTGCTCCTTCATCAGGTAGCTGTGCAGCAGGATCATATGGCACAGAATTTATAGCAAAAGATTATAGTGGCATGCAATTGAAATAATCCATTGAACAAACCTAGCTCGCTGTTACGTTTTCCACATCTTCTATCACAGATATTGAAAATAGATTGCCGTTGCTTCTCTCCTGCTATCGTCCAATGCACTAACTCTGCGTTCTGCAAGCGTGGACAAGTCTAGGAGGGCACTGGTCAAGCTAGACATTGAGAAATTTCAACATGAAATCTGTCTGGGTACCTGGTGACTTCAGCTCACCATTGGCTATGGACAGTCTTCATTTTGCTCAACATTTTTAACCATTAACCACCACCTCCATGCATCCCTTCTTCACACACATTGGTATCCATTTGGCAATCTTTCAGGGTCCTTTTGGTATGTCTCTAATCTATTTTGTAGATTAGATTAGATTACTTACAGTTTGGAAACAGGCCCTTCAGCCCAACAAGTCCACACCGACCCGCCAAAGCGCACGCACCCAGACCCATTCCCCTACATTTACCCCTGCACCTAACACTACGGGCAATTTAGCATGGTCAATTCACCTAACCTGCACATTTTTGGACTGTGGGAGGAAACGGGAGCACCAGGAGGAAACCCACGCAGACATGGGGAGAATGTGCAAACTCCACTCAGAAAGTCATCCGAAGCTGGAATTGAACCTGGGACCCTGGTGCTGTGAGGCAGCAGTGCTAACCACTGAGCCACCGTGCCGTATCTTAAGAGATCTTAGGAGAAACAGGTGTATGTTGCAGGGCAAATCAGCAACTAACATTGAAAGGCTGCTGCAAGGACACTTTGCACACAAATATAGACTCCCAGCTCACAGATTGGACTTGCACACATCACAGGGCTGCATGCTTAATCTCAACATTTGCTCACTTAACATCTACTTGCATCTTGCAGCATCTATGCCTTGCCTGTTAGTGTAGTCACACATTCCGATAGCTCTCTTTGCTGGTCAGCAGCTCTCAGTCAATTGGATACACATTTTGCTGTATGGCACTGTGCCTTGTCAATCTTACATTTTCTGAACCACATGCTTATGCAGCAAACATGCAGCAAATATAGCAAGTAAGCCCCAAGTCACAAGCTTTACAGAATTAGTCTTTACCAAAGTCCACAACAGTAACATTCAGGCGGGGTGGGAGGTTCTCAGCACAGCAAATCCAGGACAGACTCCGATACCAGTCCAGAAGATTGGCCATGGTCAGGTATCTGCTCAGTGTGTTCTGAGGCTCTCTGTCTACATAGTTCAGTGAGTGGATCACAGTCAGTCTTATCCTCCATTGTCACCAGTCCAGAGTATGGGCTAATGTGGTCAGGGAAATGTACAGGCATCTGTAAGGAGGAACCTCTTGGGATCCATGGACATCGAGCCAATTGGATACAAAATTGATTTGATAGTAGAAGAGAAAGGGTAGAGTAGAGGTTTGTTTTCCAGACTGGAGGCCTGTTACCAAAGGTGTGCCATAGGGATCTGTGCTGGATTCAATGTTATTCATAATTTATATAAATGATTTGGATGAGTATTTCGGAGGTATGGTTAGTACGTTTGTGGAAGATACCAAGATTGATGGTATAGTGGACATTGAAGAAGTTTATCTGGGAATGCAGCGCGATCTTGATCAACTGAGCCAGTGGGCTAAGAAATTGCAGATGGAGTATAATTTAGATAAATACAAGATATTGCAATACAATATCAAACCAGGGCAGGAGTTACATAGCTAATGGCAGGGCCTGGGGGAGTATTAAAGAACAAAGAGAGCTACAGTTACAGGTTCATGCTCCTTGAAAGTGGAGTCACAGGTAGACAGGGTTGTGAAGTAGCTGAAAATGTGTTGCTGGAAAAGCGCAGCAGGTCAGGCAGCATCCAAGGAACAGGAGAATCGATGTTTCGGGCATAAGCCCTTCTTCAGGAATCTTTCGGGCTTATGCCCGAAACGTTGATTCTCCTGTTCCTTGGATGCTGCCTGACCTGCTGCGCTTTTCCAGCAACACATTTTCAGCTCTGATCTCCAGCATCTGCAGACCTCACTTTCTCCTCAAGGGTTGTGAAGTAGGCTTTCAGCATGCTTGCTTTCATCGACCAGACCATTGAATATTGAAGTTGGGATGCCTCATTGCAACTGTACAAGACAATACTCACATTTGGAGTATTGCATGCAGTTCTAGTCATCCTGCCATAAAAAGCATATTATTAAACTAGAAAGAGTGCAGGAAAGATTTACTAGGACACTACCTGAACTGGAAGAATCCAAGATGGAGGACAGGAGCTGATCTTTTTTTTGAGGTATTTTAGATGGTGGAGGTGATTTCCTCAAATTCCAGGAGCAGAAATTACTGTTTTATATGCTGTTGCATTGTTTTGGAACTTTGGAAAAAAAAATCAAAACAACAGCAGTTTAAAAGGGAGAAGAGCAGACAAAGGGTGCACATGGTGAGGACTGTGCAGGAGAGGGAGAGGGAGAGAGAACCTCCACAGTTACCGCCTTTGCTGTTTGAATTTGTGTATCGTTGGACATCGGAGTGCATCTGGGAAAATTAAGAAACAGTGAAATTCACAACTAATCTTGGAGGAACTGTTGGGCGAAGTTCACGGCCCAGAATCAGATAAGTTAATTGTTGTTTTAAGTCTGTCCAAGAGAAAGGCTGCTGTCGTGAGTATAGTGGATTCTTTCTTGATTATATGTTTTTGGAGATAAGTCTCTTGATTAAACTTAAAATATAAGCCATAACTATTAATTTAACCTGGGGCAGTGTTTGTAGAGGAATAAGACGGTGTTATTTTCTGGGTCTGTAGATTGTGAAGGAGCAAAAATGGCCTTTGCAGTGATATGTACTTCTTGTCAGATGTGGGAGTTGAAAGAGAGTTTAAGGGTTACTGCGGATTATATCTGCCATAATTGTTGTTGGATGTGAATCATATCAGATCGAATGGATCGGTTAGAGAGACAGATAGAAGCGATGAGGAATTTGCAACAGCAACAGTATATGATGGATGGCAGTTACAGGAAGGGGGGAAAGTCTCAGATACAGTCACATAGATGGGTTAACTCCAGGAAAGGTGAGAGAGGTCAGCACGAGGGGCAGGTGTCTTTTGTGGATATACCCATTTCAAACAGGTATGCTGTTTTGGAAAATGTAGGGGGTGATGGATTCTCAGGGGAACGTAGCATGAACAGCCAAGTTTCTGGTATTGAGACTGGCTGTAATGCAACGAGGGGTACATCGGCTTCCAAGAGATCAATTGTGTTAGGGGATTCTGTAGTCCGAGGTACAGACAGACGTTTCTGTGGCCAGCAGAGAAAAAGCAGAATGGTGTGTTGTTTCCCTGGTGCCAGGATCAAGGATATCTCAGAGAGGTTGCAGAATGTTCTCACGGGGGAGAGGGGCCAGCAGGAGGTCATTATTCACATTGGAACCAACGGCATTGGAAGGCAAAAGGATGAGACTCTGAAGGGAGATTACAGAGAGTTAGGCAGAAATTTTAAAAGGAGGTCCTCAAGGGTAGGAAATACATCCAGGGAAGTTATTTGGGTGGAACTGAGAAATAAGAAAGGGATGATCACATTATTGGGATTGTATTATAAACCCCCTAATAGTCAGAGGGAAATTGAGAAATAAACTTGTAAGGAGATCTCCGCTATCTGTAAGAATAATAGGGTAGTTAAGGTAGGGGATTTTAACTTTCCAAACATTGACTGGGACTGCCATAGTATTAAAGATTTAGATGGAAAGGAATTTCTTAAGTGTTAACAAGACAATTTTCTGATTCAGTATATGGGTGTACCTACTAGAGAAGGTGCAAAACTTGACCTACTCTTGGGAAATAAGGCAGGGCAGGTGACTGAGGAGTCGGTGTGGGAGCACTTTGGGGCCAGCGACCATCATTCTATTCGTTTTAAAATAGTGATGGAAAAGGATAGACCAGATCTAAAAGTTGAGGTTCTAAATTGGAAAAAGGCCAATTTTAACGGTATTAGGCAAGAACTTTCGAAAGCTGATTGGAGGCAGATGTTCGCAGGTAAAGGGATGGCTGGAAAATGGGAAGCCTTCGGAAATGAGACAACAAGAATCCAGAGAAAGTATATTCCTGTCAAGGTGAAAAGGAAGGCTGGTAGGTATAGGGAATGCTGGATGACTAAAGAAATTGAGGGTTTGGTTAAGAAAAAGAAGGAAGCATATGTCAGGTATAGATGGGATAGATCGAGTGAATTCTTAGAAGAATATAAAGAAAGTAGGAGTATACTTAAGAGGGAAATCAGAAGGGCAAAACGGGGACATGAAATAGCTTTGGCAAATAGAATTAAGGAGAATCCAACGGGTTCTTACAAACATATTAAGGACAAAAGGGTAACTAGGGAGAGAATAGGGCCCCTCAAAGATCAGCAAGGCAGCCTTTGAGTGGAGCCGCAGGAAATGGTGGAGATACTAAGTGAATATTTTGCATCAGTATTTGCTGTGGAAAAGGATATGGAAGATATAGACTGTAGGGAAATAGATGGTAACATCTTGCAAAATATCCAGATTACAGAGGAGGAAGTGCTGGATGTCTTGAAACAGTTAAAGGTGGATAAATCCCCAGGACCTGATCAGGTGTACCCGAGAACTCTGTGGGAAGCTAGAGAAGTGATTGCTGGGCCTCTGGCTGAGATATTTGTATCATCGATAGTCACAGGTGAGGTGCCGGAAGACTGGAGTTTGGCAAACGTGGCGCCACTGTTTAAGAAGGACGGTAAAGACAAGCCAGGGAACTACAGACCGGTGAGCCTGACCTCAGTGGTGGGCAAGTTGTTGGAGGGAATCCTGAGGGACAGGATGTACATGTATTTGGAAAGGCAAGGACTGATTCGGGGTAGTCAACATGGCTTTGTGCATGGGAAATCATGATTCACAAACTTAATTGAGTTTTTTGAAGAAGTAAGAAAGAAGATTGATGAGGACAGAGCAGTAGATGTGATCTATATGGACTTCAGTAAGGCATTTGACAAGGTTCCCCATGGGAGACTGATTACGAAGGTTAGATCTCATGGAATACAGGGAGAACTAACCACTTGGATACAGAAC
Organism: Chiloscyllium plagiosum; assembly: GCF_004010195.1. NCBI lineage: Eukaryota > Metazoa > Chordata > Chondrichthyes > Orectolobiformes > Hemiscylliidae > Chiloscyllium > Chiloscyllium plagiosum. Next base: position 61,584,382 of record NC_057723.1, on the reverse strand, counting down.
TGGATCAAAGGTAGAAGATAGAGGATAGTGGTGAAGTGGTGTTTTTCCGCCTGGAGGCCTGTGACCAGTAGAGTGGCTGGGCCCTCTACTTTTTGTCATTTACAGAAATGATTTGGATGCGAGCATGAGAGGTACAGTCAATAAGTTTGCAGATGGCAAACAAAATTGGAGGTGTAGTGGACAGCGAAGAGGGTTACCTCAAATTACAACAGGGTCTGGACTAGATGGGCCAATGGGCTGAGAAGTGGCAGATGGAGTTTAATTCAGATAAATGCAAGGTGCTGCATTTTGGGAAAGCAAATCTTAGCAGGACTTATATGCTTAATGGTAAGGTCATAGGGAGTGTTGCTGAACAAAGAGACCTTGGAGTGCAGGTTCATAGCTCCTTGAAAGTGGAGTCACAGGTAGATAAGATAGTGAAGAAGGCATTTGGTATGCTTTCCTTTATTGGTCAGAGTGTTGAGCACAGGAGTTGGGAGGACATGTTGCAGCTGTACAGGACATTGGTTAGGCCTTTGTTGGAATACTGCATACAGGTCTGGTCTCCTTCCTATTGGAAAGATATACTGAAACTTGAAAGGGTTCAGAAAAGATTTACAAGGATGTTGCCAGGGTTGGAGGATCTGAGCTACAGGGAGAGGCTGAACAGGCTGGGGCTGTTTTCCTTGGCGCATCAGACGCTGAGGGGTGACCTTATAGAGGTTTAAAAAATGATGAGGGGCATGGATAGGATAAATAGACAAAGTCATTTCCTGGGGTGGGGTGTCCAGAACTAGAGGGCATAGGTTTAGGGTGAGAGGGGAAAGATATAAAAGAGACCTAAGGGGCAACTATTTCGTGCAGAGGGTGGTATGTGTATGGAATAAGCTGCCAGAGGATGTGGTGGAGGCTGGTACAATTGCAACATTTAAGAGGCATTTGGATGGATATACGAATAGGGATACGAATAGGTTAGGAGGGATATGGATATGGGCTGGGTGCTGGCAGGTGGGACTAGATTGGGTTGGGATATCTGGTCGGCATGGACGAGTTGGACCAAAGGGTCTGTTTCCATGCTGTACATCTCTATGACTCTATGACTCTGTGAGACGTTGGATAGGATGGACTTTTTTCTCTGGAGCGTAGGAGATAGAGGGGTGACCTTATAGAGAACTATAAAATCATAAGAGGCATAAATAACGTAGATAGCCAACAGTTTCTCCCCGTGGTCAGGGAGTTTAAAACTAGAGGGTTCAGGTTTAAGGTAAGAGGGGAGAGATACAAAAGGATCCAGAAGGACTATTGTTTTCGCATGGAGCATGGTAAGTGTCTGCAATTGATTGCCAAAGGAAGTGATAGAAGAGAGTTAAATTTTGTCATTCAAGAAGCATTTAGACAGGTACACAGATAGGATAGATGTGGAAGGACATGGATGAAATACCAGCAAATAGGACTATTTTTATTGTGAAAACTAAGCAACATGGGCATGTTGTGCTGAAAGGCCTATTTCTATGCTGTGGACATCTATAACTCAATGAGTCTGGGCACTGCTCATCTCATGCTGTCAGGTTAAGGCATCCATGGACATGGGCCATGGTCAGTCTGTCACGTCGGCCCAGAGAAATATTCATCTTACCAGCTTATGGTGGATCCCATGCGACTTCATCTCTTGTATTTAGCAACCACAGGCCTTGCTAAAGTCCATATAGATAACATCTAATGCCCTGCCATCATCAGCTATTGTTATTACTTCCTCAAAAAATCACTCAAATTTATGAGACATGACCTTCCTCACACAAAGCCATCTGCCTATCACTAATAGGCCTATATTTTTCCAAATGTGAGTAAATCATATCCCTAAGAATCTTCTCCAATAATTTACCTCATATTGATGTAAAGCTTACCAGCTTGTAAATTCTTGGATTATTTCTATTGCTCTTCTTAGACAAAGGAACAATGCTAGATATTCTGCAATCATTTGGGATTGCTCCTGTGACTAAAAAGGATACAAAAAAATTCATACAGTGCCCCAGAAATGTTCTCACCTGCCTCCCTCAGCATTATGTAATAGATCCCATCAGGTCCTGAGGACTTGTCTACCTTTTGTTTTCAAAATACTCAACATGCCATCCTTTTACACATTAAAATACCGTTGAAATTCAAATACTGTTGCAACAGTAGTGGGCTCACCAACATTAAGGGCATTTAAATGGTTACTGGATAAACAAATGGATGAAATTTGAATAGTGTAGGTTAGATGGACTTTAGATTGGTTTTATAGGTCAACACATCATCTAGGGCTGAGGGGCCTGCACTGCACTGTAATGTTGTGTGTTCTACGTTCTCCTTTACAAGTACCGATACAAAGTATTCATTAAGCACAATACCTACTTCCTTTGGCTCCATACATAAATTCCTTCCTTTGTCCTCAAGTGGAGCTATCCTTTCCCTAGCTACCCTCTTGCTCCTAGTATAGATATGGAATGCCTTAGGTTTTTCCTTTATCCTGTTTGCTCAAGATATTTCATTGCCCTTTTAAACCCTCCTAATTCTTTGTTTGAGTTCCTTCCTGCCTATTTGTACTATTTGAGCTCTGTGTCTTCAGTTTCCACAAAGAAATGTGACCATTGGCTGATGCCTCATTATCCATGGGGATTTCCTTCTCATTTGTTGCACACATCCATGTTCTAGATGTTGCTGACCATCTCATTCACACAAACCGTTTTAGCTACACAGGATAGAGAAAGAATGTGTTTTACCATGAGAGGCAATGGAGTAATTCCATAATCCTCTGTACACTTGGTTCCTCTTGCTTCCACATGCTTCAGCAGGCTCTCATCACAGACATAGATCCATGGTATATCCTGTATGGACATGAAATTAGGCATCATGCTGGCACAGCCATATATGGGGCTACATTATACAAAAAGAGTATCAAGCATGTCTCTTGATGGAAGGTAGTTGCGAAGCAGAGGTAGAGTGAGTGTCAGATAGCAAAGAGAAAAGTGTGGAATATAGCTTGACAGAGTAGAGAAGATCATTGTGGCACCTTTGCGGCACTGCTGGCTCTTCCTCTGGACCATAGTGACCGCATTGACTGAGGTGACAACATCAGACCAGGCTTCCAACGTTTGACATTATCATCCTTCATTAATGGTCCTCTGCACCTACCCCTCAAGTCTCTGTCAGAGAAACATGGCACCATCTTCTCTGGGAATTCTTTCAAGATGCCAGCAATGATCCCAGTGAGCCCACCGAGGAACCCGAACAGTCATCACAATGATCCGTAGAGGAGCGACCAAAGAAGGAGTCAACTTGAACCCCACGGACAGCCGCAGCCCTGGGCTTGACATATATATTCAAACCATCAGGAAATATATAAATGCCAATTTCATCAGCCGCACCCACAAGGTAGAGCAAAACATCACCCGATCACAATGCAACGCCATCCATGTTCTTAAACCCAATCACAACATTGTCATCAAACCAACAGATAAAGGAGGAGCCATCGTCATTCAGAATAGAACAGATTACTGCAAGGAAATGTACTGACAACTGAACAACCAATAACATTACAGCTGATGCGACCAAAGAGCACACCTGCGAACTAAACACATTGATCAGGACTTTGGTTCCAGTCCTTCAGAGTTCCCTATGCTCCATCATCCCACGTACTTCTCGGATAGGCAACATCCAAAGACACACAAAGCCAACATATCAGGACGTCTCATCGTATCAGGCAATGGAACCTGTGTGAGAACCTCCCTGGCTATGTTGAAGGCATCTTGAAACCTATTGTACAGGGGACCCCCAGCTTCTGGCGAGACACTACAGATTTCTTACAGAAACTCATCACCCATGGACCAGTCAAACCGGGAACATTCCTCGTCAAAATAGATGTTTCAGTATCCTACACTAGCATCCCTGACAATGACAGCATTGCGGCAATGGCCTCAGTACTCAGCACCAACAACTACCAATTTCAGGGCATCGTCCTACAATTCATCCACTTTATCCTCGACCACAACATTTTCACCTTTGACAACCAGTTCTTCAACCAGACACGTGGAACAGCCATTGGGACCAAATTTTCAAACCAATATGCCAATATTTTCATGCACCATTTGAACAAGACTTATTCTCTATGCAGGACCTCTAACCAACACTTAACACCAGGTACATTGATGACATTTTCTTCCTCTGGACCACTGAAAAAATTACACAATGATATCAACAAGTTTCATGCCACCATCAAACTCACCATGGACTACTCTCTACTAACTGTCTCAATCTTGGACACATGCATCTCCATCAAGGTTGGGCACCACAGCACCTCACTTTACTGCAAACCCACAAATAACCTCACAATGCTACACTTCTCCAGCTTCCACCCGAAACATATTAAAACACCCATCCCCTATGGACAAGCCCTATGCATACACATGATCTGTTCAGAAGAGGAGGAATGTGATGGGCACCTCTAGGTACTCATGGATGCCCTCACAAGAATGAGGTATGATGCTCTATTCCAATGTGCCATAGCAAGAAACCGTAATGACCTCCTCAGGAGACAGACACGTGCTGCAACCGACAGGGTACCCTTCGTTGTCCAGTTCTTCCCAGAAGCCAATAAACTTCGCAGCCTGAAACAAGTTATCAATGAGGATGAGCACCTCACCAAGAATTTCCCCACACCTCCACTTCTTGTCTTTAAACAATCACCAAACCTCAAACAGATCATTGCTCATAGCAAACTGTTCAGCTGTCAGGACAACACCATACAACCTTGTCACAGTAGACACTGCAAGACATGTCAGAGTGCTCACACAGATATCACTATTATGTGTGGGCACACATCCCAACGTGTACATGGCAGATATTCATGCAACTCAGCCAACTTTGTCTACCTCATACGCTGCAGATAAGGATGCCCTGAGGCATGGTACATTGGCGAGACCATGCAGAGGCTACGGCAGTGGATGAATGGACACGGCACAACAATCAATAGACAGAAGTGTTCCCTCCCAGTTGGAGAACACTTCAGTAGTCTGGGACATTTGACTATGCACCTTCAGGTGACTGTCCTCCCAGGCAGACTTTGTGACAGGCAATAACGCAATGTGGCAGAGCAAAGGCAGATGGCCAAGTTCAGTACCCATTGGGAGAGCCTCAACAGGGACCTTGGGTTCATCTCACGCTACAGGTGATCCCACTGCACTACACGCACACATACACACAGACACACACACAGATAGATGCACACACACAGACAGACACGCAGACACAGTCATTCCTACACACAGACACTCCTGCACATTCACACAGTCCTACAGACACACACACTCCGACAGACCCATACACTCACACTGACCCTCTCTCATATCTAAGCTCTCTCTCATACACCATCTCACAGACATATCCCCCTTTACATTCACACTCATACACACACTCTCTCAGAGACACTCATAACACCTCCCCCCCTCCCACCCCACACACACACACACCACACACAAATTTGTGGGGTGAATTTGTATTTGCAGAATTATATTTAATATTTCTGAAAAACTGTATGAATCCATGTAAGATTCTGTAAATCCCTTTTTTAGATTAGAATCAGTCTGAACATTGGGGCACAGACAGTCTCACACAGAGCACCTCACATCTTCATTATCTGGGCTGATATGGCACCTATTGTTAAAGTTCACTTGAGAACGCAACTTTAAAAATGTTCTGCGATTTACACATGAAAAAACTAAAACCAACATGTTCACTCTAAAAGATGTGAGACTTAATAAATAATCCAGGTCTTTTTCAATATATAATTTCATTTACATCCCACTGTAAACTTTTGCTATAAATTCTGTGTCTTATGATCTTATACTATACAACCACCTGATGAAGGAACAGCACTTCGAAAGCTCGTGCTTCCAAATAAACTTGTTGGACTATAATCCTGGTGTGAATCTTAACTTTGTACATCCCAGTCCAACACTGGCATCTCCAAATCATATCTCCTCCCTCTTCAACATCTTCGAAATGACTGTGTCTCATGGAGTGTGGCAGATTCAGAATTCCAAACCCTGGCTGTGAGCAATGTGACTTGGGCATCAGGGATAATGGTTGTTCGTTAAGTGGCAAGTTCTTCAATCAACAGTTAGATGGGGATAGAATTAGATGCTAGAGATACCATAGGGTAGTTCCAGTCCACCAGGCAGTTTGTGGAACATTTGCCCAGTTGCAAAATATACCCTTTGGTCTCTCTAGTACCTGTACCATATGCTAGCAATTATAAGCCTGACTGCAAACTAATTATAACTGGCAACAAGCTGCATGTGTTTGGGCAAGTCAAAAGGAAGTAATGTAATGCTATTTTGTAAGGGTTGAATAGAGTGGAAAATTTCCTTTGAATGACAATAAACTATATTGATATGAAACAATTCTTCAACTGGTTTCCTGAATTATTTGCAGTGAATGCTCAATAAGCAACCAGCATGGACTGTTGTAAGAACATCTGCTATAGTTGAATTCAATCTGTTATCGATCAATTGTTTTGAATTGTTATGAAAAGGGAAAGCATTGAGATAGAATTAAGACCATTTATTCAAAAGAATTCAAAATAAATTTGGGTCTTCTAGATTTAATTTCTTGTATAGGTGTTTAGAAGTTTGATATTCAAAAGAAAGACTGTTTAAATGTACAATACCAATTACTTTGCAATTAATTTTGAAAACATTAATCAGCTTATCATCAGTTTTAACAGATTTATCTCTGAAAAGATAGCTGTCAACTACAAGAGAACACAATTGAAAGTGTATTGAATAATAAAATAAGATTATCACCAGGTACCTCCCCATGCCCCAAATTAATATCTCACTGAAAATTATAACATTAATATTTCACATTATTTGAAACAGCAATCTATATTTCAACTTTTTGAATTTAAAAACGAAACATTTATTGAAAACACGTACTCTACAGATATAGAATTAAACTTTAACACTTGCAGATTTAAGTACCAGTTTACAGACTGCATTGTACTGAATTGGTTTCATAGAATCCCTACAGTGTGGTAACAGGCCAGTTGGCCCAACAGGTCCATACAGACCCTTTGAAGAGCAACCCACCCAGACCAATTCCCCTATCCTACTATTCTACATTTACCCCTGACTAATGCACTAACCTACGCATCCATAAGCACCATGGGCAATTTAGTATAGCCAATTCACCTAACCTGCACATCTTTGGATTATGGGAGGAAACCAGAACACTGAAAGGAAACCCACACAGACGTAGGGATAATATGTAAACTCCACAAGACAGTCACGTGAGTCGAGAATCAAATCCGGGTCCCTGGCTCTGAGAGCAACAGTGCTAACCACTGAGCCACCTGTTTTTTAGACAAATTCATTTTTTAAAACTTCAAAGCAGTAAGACTTGGAACAGTGCGCTTTCACTCTGCCATTTCAGAAAATGCCAGTGGACTGAATCTTACAAACCTGATGCTGATAAAAAAAGATAAGTTTTTTGCAGAGTTTCCCATCACGGGACCAAATTAAATCTCTCATTGTATCTTGTCAAACTCGCCTCATTAACTACCTACACCATCCCTCTGGCACAGCTCTTGAACAATATTTCCCCATTTTACCACCCACCATAACAAAGAGAACTCACAACTCAGCGGAAAGCCACTGAAAAACCAGCATCCTTCGTGCCTGAAGCATCTTTAAAACGTTGCTGTGCACTCAAGCAATTATTGGCATTGCTCCTCACCAATAAAGTAATTACACAACAGCCACACTGCTCACAACACATGGCAACCCTATTACCTGCTTCACCACAGCCCTAGTTGAAGCATGGGTGGCATGAGTTCTGCATCAGTCAGGTTGTTATGAAATTGTGTCATGAATCATTCAACAGTAACAAACTCAATAAGACACCTGGGCACTCAAACGCAACAGGGAAACAAAAGTGCCCCAGGATGTAGGAGCAGCTACCAGGGTATCTGGCAATGCCTCCAGAAAGTGGTATCAGTCATCCTAGATCAGCTTAACATTAATGGAATGGAAACCCCTTCACTTTGGTGAACTCTACAGTGTTGTGACATGGCTCTCTCAGTGCTGTGCCTATGCATTTGATGGAATTCTGCATTTGGGTAAAGCCAGACATGTTTCCAGATCCTACTGCCCGCAATACAGCACTGACCTCATCATGGGGGAAGCCAAATGAAAAGGTATGATTTTGCATGGATTTTATCAGTCACTGTACTGATGTATTTGCGGGTGCATGACTGCAAGATCCTACACAGGTTACCTGTCACTCTCTGGAAAGAGCAAGTAGCAGCAAAGTTCAAAGCAGATGCTACCTACACTGCCTCCCTCAACTGCAGTCTTCAGATCTTGCTCCAGCATCTGACAAATTTCTCTCACAGCATCTTGAGATAGATGAAGTCCAAGTCAACACTATGCCTCTCTCTTCTCCAGGAAATGGAGAAACCTTTGATTGTCCTGTGCACCCATGCATCCTGATGGGTCCTGTGGCTGTGACTTCTGCCTGAGTTGGGTGGTCCTCTGCCTCTGTAGCAGCCTGCTAATGCTCCTTGTCGTCATTCCTGATCATCTTTCATCCACTGTTGCTTTCTTAGGAAGGCAGCTTAAATGACCAAGATAACACCAGTGGCAGGGTGCAAGACTCTTATTGAAAATGACCTGTATTGTGAACACAAGAACCAAAACAAGTTCTTAGGTCTCAGGAGAGTCAGTAGTAACATGCCCTGCAGTTGATGGCTGAGCACAGTTCAACAAACAGTGAGATGTGCTGCAACCCGACAACAAGGGCCATGTCTCTAACATTCATTCAGTTTTAGCCTCAGCATGTGCACCATTTGGTAAAGGTGCTACATCAGCTGAGGGATGAGCACCTTTCATGCACAAAGATGAGAGTGGCCCGAAAGGAAGAGTGCTTAATTGGGGGAAGGCCAACTATAGCAAAATTCGGTAGGAACTGGGGAATGTGGATTGGGAGCAGCTGTTTGAAGGTAAATCCACATGTGATATGTAGGATTCTTTTAAAAAGAGGTTGCTCAGAGTGCAGGACAGACATGTCACTGTGAAATGAAGAATAGAAATGGCAAGATTAGGGAACCATGGATGACAGGTGAAATTGTGAGCCCAGCTAAGAGGAAAAAGGAAGCATGCATAAAGTTCAGGTGACTAAAACCAGATGAAGCTTTGAAAGAATATTTGGAAGTAGGGCCAATCTGAAATGAGGAATTAAGAGGACGAAAAGGGGTCATGAAATATCTTTAGCAACAGGGTTAAGGAAAATCCCAAAGTCTTTTATTCATATATAAGGAGCAAGAGGGTAATGAGAAAAAGGGTTGGTCTGCTCAAGGACAAAGGAGGGAAGTTATGTGTAGAGTTAGAGAAAATGGGTGAGATTCTTAATGAGTAATTTGCATCGGTATTCACCGAGGAGCGGGATATGATGCTTGTTGAGGTTAGGGATAAATGTTTGATTACTCTAGGTCAAGTCGGCATAAGGAGAGAGGAAGTGTTGGATATTCTAAAAGGCATTAAGGTGAACAAGTCTCCCCATCTATCCCAAGTTACTGAGAGAAGCGAGAGAAGAAATAGATATCTTTGCAGCATCCTTGAACACAGGTGAGGTCCCGGACGACTGGATAATTGCTAATGTTATCCCCTTGTTTAAGAAGGGTAGCAGGGATATTCCAGGTTCTTTATCGACCAATGAGCCCGATGGCAATAGTGGGGAAGCTGCTGGAGAATATACTGAGGGATAGGATCTATTTAGATTTGGAAGAAAATGGGCTTATCAGTGATAAAGGCAGCATGATTACTGCAGGGAAGGTCATGTCTTACCAACTTAATAGAATTCTTTGAGGAAGTGACAAAGTTGTTGATGAGGGAAGGGCTGTAAAGGTCCACAGGGATCTGTGTTGGGACCACTGTTGTTTGTGATATACATAAATGATCTGGAGGAGGGTATAGGTGGTCTGATTAACAAGTTTGCAGATTACATTAAAATTGGTGGAATAACAGATAATGAAGGAATCTATCAGAGAATGCAGCAGAATATAATAGATTGGAGATTCGGGCAGTTGGAATTCAATCCAAGCAAATGCGAGATGATGCATTTTGGAAGATCCAATTCAAGAGCGAACTATACAGTAAATGGAAAATCCCTGGGGAAAATTGATGTACAGAGAAATCTGGATGTTTAGGTCCCATTTACCCAGTAGCTAGCAACGCAGTTCAATAGAGTGGTCAAGAAAACATTCATCAGACAGAATATTGAGTACAAGAGTTGGCAGGTCATGTTACAGTGGTACTGGACTTTAATTTGGCCACACTTGTAGTACTGCATACAGTTCTGGTCTCCACATTACCAAAAGGGTGTAGATGTTTTGGAGAGGATGCAGAGGATGTGCATTAGGGAGGGCATTAGCTATGAAGAGAGGTTGAATAGATTAGAATTATTTTCATTAGAAAGATGGAGGTTGAGTGGGGTCCTGAATGAGGTCTACAAAATCATGAGAGGTATCGACAGGGTGGATAGCAAGAAGCTTTTTACCCCCCGGAGTGGGGGTTTCAATTACTAGGGTCACAAGTGAGAGTGGAAAAGTTTAAGTGAGATATGCATTCTTCACTCAGAGGGTGGTGGGTGCCTAGAAAGTATTGCCAGCGGAGGTGGTAGAGGCAGGCACGATATTGTCATTTAAAATATATCTAGACAGACACATGAATGGGCCGGGAGCAGAATCCATAGTATCCCTACAGTCCACACTGACCCTCCAAAGAGTATCCCACCCAAACCCCAGATGCTTAGAAAATAGGGACTGGTTTAGATAGAGGATCGGCACAGGTTTGGAGGGCCAAAGGACCTTTTCCTGAGCTGTAATTTTCTTTGTTCTTTGTTGTTCTGACCCCAAATCTATCCTAGGCCCACATCAACACAATGTATATAGTCCATTGTAATAATTGCAAAACAGATTATGAAGTAATGGTTTCCACCTCCCACCAGACCCTTAGGAGTTTCACAAGTTATGGAGTACTTTGACCAGCTTACCCCTGTTTTTTAGTCATTGCTGCTAGCTTCTACATCTCCAAGTTGCCAATGTTCAATTTGCAAGTACCAATGGCATGGTGTAAAATGAATGACATGAGATCCTCAGGGGATTCCAAATGTTAAACACAATTGTCTTTGTTTAAGGACTGTGTATGGCAGATGCCCGTGGATCATATCCTGCAATGCCATTTAATGCTGAATAACGTGAAGGCCCTTCCCAACTAGAGGTGAATTGAGATTGCCAGGAACCTGTTCTAACTTCCATGTTGAGAAATTCTCAGTGTCTTACATGCTTGTGGCAGATGATAGAACAGGGACTGTATGAATGAAGTAATATATGTAGTTAATAAGGTGTTTAAGAAGCTAAAATCCCCCTAAATAGGGAACTCAACACTCTCGAGTAAAAATCTCATCTAAATGAATGTAACATGCTTAAAAGATGCAACAATTTGCTGCGATGTCAGGATAGGTCTCACTGAACCTTTTGCACAATTTTGCCTCATTTCCCACCATCATCCCACCATTCAGGTTCCTATAAAATTTTGCCTGTATTATCTGGACTGATACATCAACAAGTGATGTGCATCAAGTGTCTCTAACAAAGTCAACTGTTCTAAAGTCCTTCACGGGTGCTGAACTGATCAAGATTTATAACAAGTGGGCGGCACGGTGGCACAGTGGTTAGCACTGCTGCCTCACAGCGCCAGAGACCCGGGTTCAATTCCCGCCTCAGGCGACTGACTGTGTGGAGTTTGCACATTCTCCCCATGTCTGTGTGGGTTTCCTCCGGGTGATCCGGTTTCCTCCCACAGTCCAAAGATATGCAGGTTAGGTGAATTGGCCATGCTAAATTGTCCATTGTCCATAGTGTTAGGTAAGGGGTAAATGTAGGGTTATGGGTGGGTTGTGCTTCGGCGGGTCGGTGTAGACTTGTTGGGCCGAAGGGCCTGTTTCCACACTGTAAAGTAATCTAATCTAAAAAAAGATTTTAGGTAGATAGGTAATAAGGGCTCACAGATATTAATATCATTTCTTTCAAAATCTTATTTTTTGTTAGGTACTGCAAAATAACTGACATGTTTCCTATTTAAACACTTCTTTGACAGTCAAATATTAAGCAGGACATATAGAACTCCCCTACTCTTCTTTGTTAGCTCCAGTGAGTCTCGCTTGCAGAAAATACAGAGTGACCAGTTTGACAAGCTCTAAAATAGTTGAAGTCAATATGAAGTCCAGAAGGCTGCAGGGTTCCCAAGTGGAAAACAAGGTGCTATTCTTCCAGACTGAAAACAACAACTGCTGGAAGTCACAGTGGGTCAAAGAGCATCCATGGAGAGAGAGCATCCATGCCTGATCCAGTATGATCTCTAACATTTGTTGTTTTTATTACAGATTCCAGCAACTGCAGTAATTTGCTCCTACATGCTGTTCTTCCAGCTCACACTGAACTTCACTGGTGCACAGCAGCAAGTCTGAGATAGGGATGTTGGTCAGATAATATGGTAGTATGTCGAAGTAGCAAGCAATTGGAAGTTCAGTCTTTTTTTAATGGACAAAACGTAGCTATTCTGTGAAGCAGTCACCCAGTCTGGGCTTTGTTTCCCCAATATAGATGAGACTATGTCGTGACGAGCGAACTCAATAGACTAGTGAAGTAAAGTGTAGGTAAAGCATTGCTTCATCTGGCAGGTTTGCTTGGGACCTTGGATAGTGAGGAAAGACAAAGTAAACAGGCATGTGTCACACATTCTCAGATTATAGGGGATGGTGCCATGGGGGTGTGAAGATCTGTTGGGAGTGGAGGAGGAGTGGTATCCAGGAGGGATGGGTCCTTGGGAAGGCTGACACTGAAGAGGAGGAGAATGCATATCTGGTGGTGGCATCCTGCTGGAGGTGGCGGAAATGGCAGCTAATGATCCTCTGGATGGTAGGTGAGGACATGAACAAGGGAGACCTGATTGTTATTGGTGAGAGGGAATAGAGAATGTGAGGACCAAAAGAGAAGTTGTTCAGGATGAGGACCTGTTCAGTCAGGGGAAAGAAGTTCATAGTTGATGGGAACGGTTCTGGCCTTTATTCCAGGAAGAAGCAGAGAGCCCTGAGACCATTTGATGGGGGATGGATATAAAAAGGGATTGCTCTATCTGGCAAATCTCATCCTCACCCTGAACAACTTCTCTTTTAACTGCTCTCACTTCTTTCAGGTGAGTGGGAGGCCATGGGTACCCATATGTGCCCCACTTATGCCTGTCTCTTTATGAGATACATGGAACATTCTTTATTCCAGTCCTACATCAGTCCCGCCCGCAATTCTTTCTCTGGTATATCGATAACATCATTTGTATTGTTTCCCTCTCTTGTCCGTAATTGTAAACTATTAGCAATAAGGTCCCCCTTATCCTCACCTAAGGTGCCTCCAGCATCCACACCCAGAAGATCATTACCTGCCAGTTCCGCCACCAGATGCACATTTCTTTCCACTCCCTTGTCAGATTTCCGCAATGACCGTTCCTTCTGTGACACCCTGGTCCATTCCTCTTTTACTCCCAACATATCCCAACACCCCCATGGCACCGTGCCCTTCCCTCACCCCACCTTCAGTAGAAAAGCCATCCTTTTCCTAGCTACCATTAGCTCTGAAAAATGGTCACTGGACCTGAAATGTTAACTCTGATTTCTTCTCACAGATGCTGCCAGGCCTGCTGAGATTTTCCAAGAACATCGGTTTTTGTTTCAGATTTCCAGCGTTCTTTTTTGTCTACACTTACAAAATCTGTGGCTTACTTTTTATGAGAGACAGCTTGCAGCTAAAGCTAAAATGAATAGGCTTTCTTCAGGTTTAAGATGGTTTTATCTGCAGAGAAAAGAGACACATCCTGCCCTCATGAAGATCCATAAGATCATGAGACATAGGACCTTGATTAGGCCATTTGGCCCATCGAGTTTACTTTGCCATTTCATCATGTTGGAATGGTTCTCAATTCCATTATCCTGCCTTTTCCCATAACCCTTGATCTCATTACAAATCAAGTACCTATCTGTCACTGTGTTAAAGACATGCAAATGACTTGGCCTCCACGGCCTTCTGTGGAAATGAATTCCGCAGATTCACCACTCTTTGGCTCAAGAATTTCCTCTTAATCCCAGTTCTAAACATCATCCAATCACTCTGAGGCTGTACCCTTGGGTTCTAGTATCTCTTACTAATGGAAATATCTTCATGTCCACTCTATCTAGGCCTCTCAGTGATCTGTAAGTTTTACTGAAATCCTCCCCCATCCTCTAAACTCTGTTGAGTACAGACCCAAGGTGCTCAAATGCTCCTCATATGACAAGATCTTAATTCCCAGAATAATTCTTGTGAACCTCCTCTGAACTCTCTACAAGGCCAGCACATCATTCCTTACATATGGAGCCTGAAACTGTTCACTTAAGAGCCTCACCCTATCGCCATTAATGTTCCATCAGTGATGTTAGGGTCATGCTATGTAAGCAAGCTGCTGAGTATTCATGCGACCTAGTTGGGGAGAGCAAGGGTCACTCCTGCTTAGACAGGCCATATCAAATGGAGAGACTTGCTGGAGGTGAGGACTGTTTATGAAAACTATGCCTGGGCTTAAAACTAACTCCCCATTTTTCCCATTACTGCAACAACCCTGTTGAGCCAACTCACCTACCTTCACTCCAAACTCCAGTAACAAACATGTAGCCTGGGCCCATTGCAGTATTGGTAACACTGCTGTTACTAGAGAAATATCAGTTTCTCTCATAGACATGATGCCTGCTCTGACAATGATAATGATTCATCATTGAGCAATTAGGTTCCTGACTGGTATTAACCCTGGACAAGGATGTTCAGATTGCCTGTACCAGCTGACCAGCGAGTAGACAAGTACATAATTGCAAGGAATCCATTGTGTCTTGAATCTCAAGTCACTCTTGCAGTGTATCTGAGCATATTGATTTTGGAAATAGTTCTTTGTTCCAATGGAACGAATCAACATTTTTGCAGCCAAAGAAGCCTTGTTCTTTAATTGACAACACACGCACTGAAATAATGGTCCTGATATTTATTGAATGGGTGGAAGTGTTGAGAAATCACAGCCACGAAAAGCAGATGAATTTAGAAGGCTGGATCAAGAGGACTTAGGGTACTGGAGAGAAGAAAAAGACCTGGTTGGGTAAATATTGTGGCATCCGTGGGAAATTTGGACTGCCTTGGTGCAGGAAGGTACCAATTGCAGGTACCAATTGATTGACTGAAGGTGGGAGTGTCATTTGTCTCCTGGGCCAGAAGCACTGCTTGGCAAAGCACTTTCCTGCTAGATCCAGCAACATGCACCCCCCACCCCCCACCCCACCCCCTCTCAGCAGCCAGGTTAAAGCAAAAATGGAGAAGACAATCTGAGGAACACAGATTAACTCTAATATTTAAATTAGCAATTTCCAGAAGTGGCACAGTTTCTCTGCCCCAAATCACCTTACCTCTGTTAATGCTGCCAGTCAGCAAGTTTGGGTGGCTTGGGATTAAAATTTCTAATGTGTTTACATTCCACCTGAACTAAACTCACGTGTTTTGGTGGGACGTAAAATTCTCTCCCCCCTGCAGGTCTTCTAGAATAGATAGACATTATATCTTTCCTCCCTGGCCCATTGCTTCTTCCCACCTTGAAAGCCTCGGCTGAAAACCTGTAAGGTGTGGATATGAATGTACCAGTCGTACATTTTAAAGTATAGAAGTTGAGCTGGACCAGTATGTCTCATTTGCAAGTTTCACTGTTGTCCCTTCTGGGAAGTACAGATTGTATCCCCACTGTATATTGTTTAGGACTACATTATCTAAATATTTCAGAATTTAAAAACAAAAGTAGATTTTAAAATCTGGATTTTAGCACCTCTCAACTTTATTTTCCAATGAAAACATAATGAATTAAGCAGGCAAGCATATTTATTCTAAGCTAAGGAGTCTAAAATTGTACACAACATTCAAGATGTGATCATGGTTCTCCATTGTCCTGTAAATTGTTGAAAGACTCATTTATTTTTATACACCAGCATCTTTGCAAAAAATTAAACATATCATTTGTCAATTTAATTGCTCATTACACCTATATGTTTGTGATTCATGTACAGGGATGTTCAAATCCCTTGAAATGCCAGCATTTACCAGCCACTTTTTTCTATTGATCTGAAGTTGATAATTTAACACTTGCCCATATATTTCCAATTTATACACCACAGCTCCTGTCTAATAGCAGGATAATTTCCCCTAACAGATATCCAGAAAACTTGGACAGTTTTTGTATATATGTGACATATCTCAATCAGTTTGTTAGTATAACTTCAATAAAATTGTTCATGATGTAATCACTATATCATAACATGTGAACTGATGCTATAAAGACTTCAAACACCATCTTAGTTGGATTCATTTGAATTTTGCTGTTCATTGTAACCTAATAGGTTACAATGTGAGCCCAGACACATTTTCATGTGGTCAACTCACATCATGGTCAACAATAAAGATCTATAAAGATCTCAGTGACAGACATTTTGAAAACTATTTGAAGACCAACAGAACAACATCTTTAGATATCAGAAAAATCATTAGCACCAGTTTCTATGAATACAGATAGCTGCAGAGATCTGTAGAAAGATCATTGACCACAGGGTACAAATATTCAGGCAGCACATGCCGTTCTATTCTTAGATCAAACAATCCTAAACAAATTGTGAAAATCTGGCTTGCCCTTGTCAATGAGGGATTCTGCAGAGTCAATATGATGTGACTTTTGATGAACAATCAGAAAGATTCAGAAAAAGTTTTAAAAAGTTATTGAACATCATCTCAAGGTTGGAATTAACAACATCCAACTCATGACATATGGACAGCAACTTCAAGACCAGTTTGTCAGAAGATTCCTCAGAGCAGGGCATAAGTATGACTTTTCTGTAGAGAAACTGCTAGAGAGGTTCATTGAATTTGTGGATTATCTCCACACTAATGAAAGCAATAAGGAAGAAAGACAAAGAGCCATATTATTTATTGATGCATTAGTTGAGACGGACACAGATATGAAGCACTGTTGGCAGTCCGAAAATGATTACAAGCTACTTATGAAGCCAACACTAATGCTACAGTCAGCAAAGTGCACAAAAACAATAAAATCTATAACAGATGCATTTGTCACATATAAACAAAAACTGTCCAGGTTTTCTGGATATCTGTTAGGGGAAATTATCCTGCCAATAGACAGGAGCTGTGGTGCATAAATTGGGGAGAAAGTGAGGTCTGCAGATGCTGGAGATCAAAGTTGAAACTTTATTGCTGGAACAGCACAGCAGGTCAGGCAGCATCCTGGATGCTGCCTGACCTGCTGTGCTGTTCCAGCAATAAAGTTTCAACTGCATAAATTGGGAACAATGTTCTACGGGAAATGAACAACAGAAATATGGAAGCTGTTTATGAAGGACTTGTTGTGCATGTTGGATAACTTTGTCCCATTGTCCCATTGAGACAGGCAAGGAATGGTAAGGTGAAGGACCCTTACCATTGCAGCTTTTCGTCAAGAGGAAGAAGGAAGCTTACTTAAGGTTGAGGAATCTGGCAGAGCTTTGGAGGAATACGGGGTAGCTAGGAAAGAACTCAAAAATGGACTGAGTGGGGCTAGGAGAGGGCACAAAAAAAAGCCTTGGTGGGAAGGATTATGGAAAACCCAAAGGCATTCTACATGTACGTGAGGAATAAGAGAATGATCATAGAGAGGATAGGGCCAGGGATACAGGAGATAACTTGTGCCTGGAGGTGTGGGAGGCCCTAAATTAGTTTTTTGCTTTAGTATTCATCAAAGCGAGGGATCTTGTTGATAGTAAGAACCATGGACCACGTTAATAGCCTTGTATAGATTGATATTAAGAAAGTGGATGTGTTGGAAATTCTGGGAAGTATCAAGATAGATAAGTCCCCAGGGCCCAACCAGATATATCCAAAGTTACTACGGCAAGTGAAGAATGAGATTGTTATGCCTCTGGTGATGATCTTTGCATCCTCACTCTCCATAGGTGTCGTGCCAGATGACTGGAGGGAGGCGAATGCTATTCCTCTGTTCAAGAAAGGGAATAGGGAAATCTCTGGGAATTACAGACCAGTCAGTCTTATGTCTGTATCAAGCAAGGTACTGGAAAGGATTCTGAGAGTTAGGATTGATGACTGTTTGGAAAATCATAGTTTGAATAAAGATGGTCAGCATGGCTTTATGAGGGGCAGGTCATGCCTCACAAGCCTTATTGAGTTCCTTGAGGATGTGACAAGGCAAGTTGATGAAGTCAAGCAGTGTAAATGGATTTCAGTAAGGCATTTGATAAGGTTCCCCATGGTAGGCTCATTCAGAAAGTTAGGAGGTATGGGATACACGGAACTATGGTGTCTGGATACAGAATTGACTGGCCAAAAGACGACGGCGAGTGGTAGTGGATGGAAAGCATTCCGCCGGGAGGTCAGTGACCAGTGGTGCTCATGGTGCTCTTTGTAGTTTTTATAAGTGACTTGGATGAAGAAGTAAAAGGATGGATTAGTAAGTTTGCCGATGGCACAAAGGCCAGCGGTGTTGTAGATATTGTTGAGGGCTGTTGCAGGTTACAAGACATTGACAGGATGCAGAGCTGGGCTGAGAAGTGGCAGATGGAATTCAACCTGGATAAATGTGAAGTGATTCATTTTGGAAGGTCGAATTTGAATGCTGAATACAGGGTTAAAGATAGAGTTCTTGGCAGTGTGGAGGAACAGTGGGATCTTGGGGTCCATGTACATAAATCCCTCAAGGTTGCCACCCAAATTGTAGGATTGTTAAAAAGATGTATGGTGCTTTGGCTTTCATTAATAGGGGGATTGAGTTTAAGAGGTTTTACTCCAGCCTAATGAAATTCTGGTTAGACCACACTTGGAATATTGTGTCCAGTTCTGGTCACCTCATTATAGGAAGGATGTAGATCCTTTAGAGAGGTGCAGTGAAAATTTATAATGATGATACCTGGATTTGAGGGCTTGTCTTATGAAGAGCGGTTTTTCACACTGGAGAGAAAAAGGAAAAGAGGCGTACAAGTTAAGGAGAGGCATAGGTAGAGTAGATAGACAGAGAATTTTCCCCAGGGCAGAAGTGGCTGTCACAAGGGGTCATAATTTTAAGTTGATGGGAGATGTCAGGGTTAGGTTCTTTACGCAGAGAGTGGTGGGTGCATGAAATGCAGTGCAAGTTGTGGTAGGAGATTCTGAGACATTAGAGACATTTAAGTGACTGCTGTACAAGCACATGGATGGCAGTAAATTGAAGGAAGTGTAGGTCAGGTTGATCTTAGATTATGATAAATGTTCGGCACAACATCATGGGCTGAAGGGCCTGTACTGTGCTGTACTGTACTGTTCTATGTTAAGGCATGTGGCATTAAAGGATATTGGACAGCACACATATGCAGGAAATCTGAATTTATAGGCCATGTCTGACTCTAGAACCAAACATCAGATAAAAACTACTGGACTGGTTGTGTTAAGAAGGTGCACAAATACATCAAAGTGGTGAGCCAAACAAACAGAAAATTGCAGAAGACAACCAAGATGTCCATATTGTTAATGTAACATTGTGTTGATAGTATAAGATGATCAGCAGCTTTTATAACCATTAACAGATCTGTCCTGAAAAAAACGGGACAATAGCCTTTATAAGCTAAAATGAAAACAGGAACTAGCGTCAACATAGTACCACCATGCATTCTGAAAGAGATATAACTCAGCAAGTGGATTTTATTGGTATATTTTAAGAGAGACCTCTCACAATGTATAATGGCTCACCCTTGCCTTGCATTAGCACAATGATGATGTCGTACCAGTACGCAAGCTCAAATTAGCTTTCTAAAATCATCCACCTGGTCAATGCCAACAGTTTAACAATAACAGAACTACCCAGTATGCTCAGATCTCAATACAAACATAGGAATCATAAGAATCAGTCAATGTTCTGTAAGGATATGACTTTGAAGTGAAAGGTAAGTCAGTTACCAAGATGATTATCACTGACACACAGAGCATAATAGCTCAAACAACATAAAGACCAAGGTAATTCTCTGCAGCTCCACATGGATGTTCTTCACTATAATTTTGTTTTCAAATTTAATCTGAGACATTTTGACCAGATGAGTGTGTACAATTGTAATCTGCATTGCTCAAAGATAAACAACTGCAAAAGTTACAAAGAAGCATTATTCAAGAATGGCCTGACGATGTTAAATGAATAATTTAGATATTCAAGCCATTTTGGCATACAGCGATGAAATTTATATGTTACACCAAATCATTTTCAAGGGCAAACAAGTCCTAATACCAAAAATATCACACCAAAGTACCATGTCAATGGTAGAGATGGACATTGAACACAATATAGTTAGCACATGAATCAGAGTGTGAGCAGGGAGGAATCACAATATATACAATAAAAAGTGAGTGAGGGAAATGTTATATCCTTGTGATGAGTTACATCTCCAAATTTTCCATTGCTTGATTAGTTAACATGAGCATCATCAATGTTGACATGATGTGCAAACAGTTAGGGTCTGACAATGGTCCACAATTCATTGACAAATCAATTCAAGACTTGTGTATCCACTGGGGAGTGACCATTTCATTGCCTTACAATTCATGCTCAAAACAATCTAGCCAAATGAATGGAATGCATTATTACAGCAGTGGTTGTTAAGTGTCAAGTAACAAAGCAAATTTTTACATTGCATTGCTGAATTTTCATGCATCACTGGAGAAGAGAGCACCGGCCCTAGAACAACTCCTTCTCAGAAGGCAAGTGTGAGTGATCTTGCTTAGTAAGAAACTGTTCTACCGTCCTGAGACACAGGACATTCTTCAGAATTGGTTGAAAAAATGTACAAAAAGGAGTGAGCAGTTATAAATACCAAAACTGCATAATGGACAGACAGTGCAAGTTCAAACTACAAATATTTGGACTGCAAGAAAAGATTTCTGAAACATGCAACAAGCCCGGGTTATAGGAAGTCATTTCTCAATATGGTGTTACATTATAAAACTAGCTCTGGTCAAATACTGTACAGCAATCATGTTTGATTAGGGAATAAGGAAGAAAACTGTAATGATGATTATTGCACTGTGATGTTCAGGGACAGTAACCAACAGAAACAACAAGCTGTCAAAAAGTGTGACAAAGAATACATTATGACGACAGATGATGGATATAGATCAGATTAGAAAGAGTTATCAAACCTGAAAAGCATGTCACTGAAGTTTGAAATGTTTGTGTTGTGAACTTCGTTTTATCTGTTAGTATATGTATAACTATCTGCTAGGGATTTTTTTTGATCCTTAGAGGAAAGTTGGATTTTATTGCAGTTAGTATATCAGTATGCCTTTAAGGTCCGTGCTCATATGAACAATGTATCATAGCAACTGAAAGAACTGCAGATGCTATAAAGCAGAAACAAAAACAAAAATTGCTGGAAAAACTCGGCAGGTCTGGCAGTATCTGTGGAGAGAAATCAGAGTTAATGTTTCAGGTCGACCATAAACATTAACTCTGATTTCACTCCACAGATGCTGCCAGACCTGCTGAGCATTTCCAGCAATTTCTGTTTATGTATCATAGCATGTGACCATAGGGTCATACTCCATCTTACTGAGGATCACTTAAAGCATGTCACACTATAGAACATAGAACATAGAAGAGTACAGAACAGAACAGGCCCTTTGGTCCACGATGTTGTGCCGAGGTTTAATCCAAATTAGTAACTTAATCTGCGCACCCCTCAACTCACTGCTATCCATGTGCATGTCCAGCAGACGCTTAAATATCACCAATGACTCTCCTTCCACCACCACAGCTGGCAACGCATTCCATGCATTCACAACTCTCTGCGTAAAGAACCCACCTCTGATGTCTCCTTTATACCTTCCTCCTAATATCTTCAAACTATGACTTCTCGTACCAGTCAATCCTGCCCTGGGGAAAAGTCTCTGGCTATTCACTCTATCTATTCCTCTCATTATTTTGTATACCTCAATCAGGTCTCCTCTCTTCCTCCTTCTCTCCAGAGAGAAAAGTCCGAGCTTAT
>NC_057723.1:61484722-61561991 GCF_004010195.1 Chiloscyllium plagiosum | reverse complement strand
CAAAGAGCAGAGGCCCAAGAACAGAGCCCTGTAGGACCCCACTCAACACTGACCTCCAGGCAGAATACTTTCCATCTACAATCACTCTCTGCCTTCTGTCAGCCAGCCAATTCTGAATCCAGATAGCCAAATCTCCCTGTATCCCATACTGCCTGACTTTATGAATGAGCCTACCATGGGGAACCCTATCAAATGCCTTGCTGAAGTCCACATACACCACATCTACTGTTCGACGGACATCTACCTGTCTTGGCACCTCCTCAAATAACTCAATAAAATTTGTGAGGCATGACCTGCCCCTCACAAAGCCATGCTGACTGCCTTTAATTACACTATGCTTTGCCAAATACTCATAAATCCTATCTCTCAGAATTTTTTCCAAAACTTTGCTGACCACAGATGTAAGACTGATTGGTCTGTAATTGCCAGGGATTTCCCTATTATCCTTCTTGAAAAGAGGAACAACATTTGCCTCTTTCCAATCCTCCGGTACGACTCCTGTAGAGAGTGAGGAGGCAAATATCCTCATTAGTGGCTTAGCAACCTCCTTTCTCTCTTCCCAGAGCAGCCTAGGATAAATCTGGTCTGGTCCTGGACACTTATCAACCTTAGTGTTTTCCAAAATTTCCAGCACAGCAACTTCATCAATCTTGATCTGGTCAAGACTGTATCCCAGCTCCTCTAAGTTTTCATTTACAACAAGTTCCCTTTCCTTGGTGAAAGTCGAAGCCAAAAACTCATTTAAGGCTTCCCCTATCTGCTCAGACTCCATGCACAAGTTCCCTACGCTATCCCTGATCGGCCCTACCTTCTCCCTGATCATTCTCTTATTCCTCATGTACGAGTAAAATGTCTTTGGATTCTCCCTAATCCTTCTTGCCAAATCTTTTTCATGCCCCCTCCTGGCTCTCCTCAGTCCAATTCTGAGATCCTTTCTAGCTAGCCTGTAATCCTCTAAAGGCGTGCTAGATCCTTGCTTCTTCCACCTTACGTAAGCTGCCTTCTTCCTTTTGACGAGAAGTTCCTCTGTTCTAGTCATCCAAGGTTCCTTAATCTTACCCCTTCTTACTTGTTTCAGAGGAACAAATTTGTGCATCACTCGCAACAACTGCTCCTTAAATAGTCTCCACATGTCTGCTGTGCCCTTCCTGTGGAACAATTGCCCCCAGCCTGTACTTCTCAACTCCTGTCTGATAGTGTCATAATTTCCTTTCCCCCAATTAAATATCTTCCCTGGGTAACTGCTCCTTTCACTCTCCAAGGCTATGCTAAATGTGAGGCAGTTGTGATCACTTTCACCAAAGTGTTCTCCCACCACGAGATCTGACACCTGTCCTGGTTCATTGCAGAGCACCAAATCCAAAATGGCCTCTCCCTTTGTCAGTCTGTCTACATACTGAGTAAAGAAACCCTCCTGAACACACCTGACATTAACGGCTCCATCTAAACCATCTGCACTTAGGAGGTTCCAGTCGATATTGGGAAAGTTGAAACCACCCATAACAACAACCCTGCTACTTTTGCATTTTTCCAGAATCTGCTCGCCTATGAGATCATCAATCTCTCTACTGTTATTAGGTGGTCTGTAGAAAACCCCCAATGTGGTGGCTGATCCCTTGCTGTTCGTAACTTCCACCCATACTGACTCAGTAGACAAACCTTCCTCAACAACCTTAGTTTCAGTAGCTGTGATGCACTCTCTGATTAGCAATGCTACACCCCCTCCTCTTTTTCCACCCTCCCTGTTCTTTCTAAATGTTCTAAACCCTGGAACATCAAGCAACCATTCCTGCCCCTGTGAAACCCACATCTCTGTTATGGCCACAACATCATAGCCCCAAGTACTGATCCATACTCTTTAAGTTTGTCTCTGTTATTTCGGACACTCCTTGCATTAAAGCAGACACTCTTTAACTGATCCCTTTGTTTCATCGCGTGAGAAACCTTCCTGATAGATTCAATATATCCTGTCACTGTCCTGTCTGTAACGGACCCCCCCTCAGACATATGGCTCTGATTCCCACCCCAGTGCCAAACTAATTTAAACCCTACCGAATCACACGAGCAAATCTCCTACCCAGGACATGTGGGTCCCTCCAGTTCAGGTGCAACCCGTCCTTCATGTACAGGTCCCACCTTCCCCAGAAGGTATCCCAATGGTCAAGGTATTTGAAGCCCTCCCTCCTGCACCAGCCTCGCAGCCACGTGTTAAGCTGCATTCGCTGACTGTTCCTCATCTCACTATCTCGTGGCACCGGTAGCAAACCTCAGATCACTGCTCTACTCGTCCTGCTCTTCAGCTTCCAACCTAGCTCTGTGCAGTCACTTTTCAGATCCTCAATCCCTTTCCTGGCTATATCATTGGTGCCAATATGTACCACGATTTCTGGCTGCTTACCCTTCCCCTTCAGAATCCTGTAAACCCGATCGGCGACATCCCAGACCCTGGCACCGGGGAGGCAACATACCTTCCGGGAGTCCCATTCCTGATCACAAAATCTCCTGTCAATCCATCTAACTATTGAGTCTCCTACCACGAGCGCTTTTCTATTTCCCCCCCTTCCCTTCTGAGCTAGTGCCATGCTCAGTGTCAGAGACCTGATAACTATGGCTTTCCCCGGTAGGCTGTCCCCACCAGCAGTATCCAAAATGGTATACTTATTGCTATGGGGAATGGCCACAGAGGATCCCTGCTCTGATCGTCAGTTCCCTTTCCTCCCCCTGACTGTAACCCAGCTCTCCTTATGCTGTGTCTGGGGAGTGACCACCTCCCTATACATCCTCTCAATTTCCCCCTCAGCCTCCCGGATGAACCGTAGTTCATCCAGCTCCAGCTCCAGTTCCCTAACTCTGTTTTTGAGGAGTGAGAGTTCGGTGCACTTCCCGCAGATGTAGTCGGCAGAGATATGTGAAGTGTCTCTCACCTGCCACATTCTGCAGGAGGAACATGCAACTGCCCTAACATCCATATCCCTCTCCTCTGATAGCCCGCACAGAATTAAACAAGGGAAGAGAAGAAAAAAAAACAAATCTGAAAACTTACCTAGTTTATAGAGTCTTAGTCAGGTTAGAGGAGGTGGTTGGGAGGGAGGCCCTACGGTGTAGGGTCTCAGGTTTAGAGCTCACCCACTTAAAACCTTCCCAGAATTCCTTCGCTCCTCCCTCGCACCTCTCGGCAAATGGAGGCCCCAGCGCCTGAGGTAAGTCTTTTAAACAGTTAGACTCACCTTCCCAGAATTCCTTTGCTCTTCCCTTGCACCTCTCGGCAAAATAGGAGCTTGCTGTTGTTTGTAACCTAATAGCTTCAAGTGAGCCCAGACATTGATGTAAATGTAATATGTGTATATGTCAATGCGCTAGAATAAATATATCTTGGATTCTTCAATTCGATGTTATCCACACCATTGTTTCTTGGTGAATTATATTATGAATCATAACGTGTCAGATCAGGTAAAATTCTCTGGAAGCAAAACTGATACTATATTCCATTTGCCACCTTGCCCATTCACTTAACTAATCTCAACAACTTCTTTGCCTCTTTTCATCCTCCCAACAGGTGTTCAACTTTGTTTTGCACTGTCAGTAAATATGAAAATATTGCACTTGGCTTTTTCATCCAAGTTATTAATACAGATTCTAAATAGTTGAGTCAAAAGCATTGATTCTTTTTGGCATGAACATTATTGGTTATGCTACATTTTTAGCAATGCAAAACATGGATTATTAATTTAGAGAAATCCTTCCTGGCATTGAGGAACCCCTATATTCAGTTAAATTGAATAAATCTGGATTAATGTTTTTCAAAAATCATTAAAAAGTGTCCCAGAACTAATGGACTGTTGTAAAAAATTAAATCTGATTCATTGCTGTCTTTTAGCAAATCTACCATTCCTCACAACGATTTGGCTTATATCTGAGTCATGACCCAAAGGAAAAAAAATGCCCACTGAAATGGCCTATAAAAATGTACTTATATATCCAACTTAATGGAAGTGCATGTAAAGAATAAAATTGGATGAACCACTTGAAACTGGCATCACCCAGGAACATCAACTCCTGTAAGTTCTTCAAATCATATACCATCCTGACACAGGTTATAACTCTCTTTCACTGTTGTGAGCTCAAATCTCTGGGGAGCTTTACCGAACATATTTGTGGAAATACCTTCATCAACCAGACTGCATCAGTTCAAGGAAATTGTTCACCACAATTTTCATGGAAAATTAGGGTGAGCCTTGTTATTAAAGCCTATGTTCCATGAATGAATACAAACATAACAATTATGATTTATGTCTATGGATCGGCAACAAAACCCACATGAACAGTGGGTGTTCTGCAAAATTACAACAAAGGTCTCGGGCATCAAACTGGATAAAACAGTCACTTATGCCCTCTAATAGCTGTAACTGTTGTAAGAGACATGCATCTCATTCACTGATCCAGTTGATCTGTTATGACCGTTAGTCATAGTTCAGGAGGCTCTTTTATGGGATAGAGATTAAAACATGACCTCTTTGAGGCACTTTAGATCAGCACTTGATGTAGAAAGGTGCCATATTTTCAATGCAGCAATGCTGTAGCGCCATCCCAGGACTTGAACCATCAATTAGATGATGGTCACTCTTAACAGCTCATCTTGAGAGACAATAACCAGCCATTTTATATACAGATCTATACTCAGGTAAAATACATCAGAAGCACTAGATTACATTTGATGCAAATGTCATACACCGACAAAGGGGAAATTAATTATCAAGTTGTTGAGATTGCAATTATCATTTCAAAAGTACTAACCTGGGGATCATTGCTGCCGTTATTTCTACCAACATTAGAAGCTGATGACTTCAAGTCTGATGAATTGGAGCTGTGTGAGTTAATGTGCACAGTAGAAAGTCTGTGGCTAAGGGTATCTTTGTGATGTGGAAGGACCAATCTGGTTTTGTAGCTGCAAATGCCATGAGAATCCATCCCAAATCCCAAATTGTTTGAGAGTGTCAACATTTGCCTTGGGTTTTCCTCTGCACCTTTTTTTTCCTGCTTCTTTGTAGGTGCTGGGCCCTCTACTTTTTGTCATTTACATAAATGATTTGGATGCGAGCATAAGAGGTACAGTTAGTAAGTTTGTAGATGACACCAAAATTGGAGTTGTAGTGGACAGCAAAGAGGGTTACCTCAGATTACAACAGGATCTGGACCAGATGGGCCAATGGGCTGAGAAGTGGCAGAAGGTGTTTAATTCAGATAAATGCGAGGTGTTGCAGTTTGGGAAAGCAAATCTTAGCAGGACTTAGACACTAATGGCAAGGTCCTAGGGAGTGTTGCTGAACAAAGAGACCTTGGAATGCAGGTTCATACTCCTTGAAAGTGGAGTCGCAGGTAGATAGGATTGTGAAGAAGGCGTTTGGTATGTTTTCCTTTATTGGTCAGAGTATTGAGTACAGGAGTTGGGAGGTCATGTTGCGGCTGTACAGGACATTGGTTAGGCCACTGTTAGAATATTGCGTGCAATTCTGGTCTCCTTCCTATTGAAAAGATGTTGTGAAACTTGAAAGGGTTCAGAAAAGATTTAGAAGGATGTTGCCAGGGTTGGAGGATTTGAGCTACAGAAGAGGCTGAACAGGCTGGGGCTGTTTTCCCTGGAGCGTCGGAGGCTCAGGGGTGACCTTATAGAGGTTTACAAAATTATGAGGGGCATGGACAGGATAAATAGGCAAAGACTTTTCCCTGGGGTCAGGGAGTCCAGAACAAGAGGGCATAGGTTTAGGGTGAGAGGGCAAAGGTATAAAAGAGACCTAAGGGGCAAAGTTTTCACATGTATATAATGAGCTGCCAGAGGAAGTGGTGGAGGCTGGTACAATTGCAACATTTAAGAGGCATTTAGATGGGTATATGAATAGGAAGGGTATGGAGGTATATGGGCCGGATGCTGGCAGGTGGGACTAGATTGAGTTGGGATATCTATTCGGCATGGACGGGTTGGACCGAAGGGTCTGTTTCCATGCTGTACATCTCTATGACTCTATGACTATGACTAAACTTTCTGCTGCCACTGGCTTCCTTTCTGATTCTTCCCTTGTGGCAACAGCAGTGACAGCACTGGTCATTGTGGGTGGAAGTCATACAGAATTTGTGGGTAGAGGTCATACAGATTCATTCTTCAACAGCAGAGGATCAGCTCTATGCTGGGCTATGTCAGTACACATGAAACACATAAGCAGCTTTCACGGTTTCATAGTACCTTCAAATATTCTGATGAATGGCCTGTGATGAACTTGAAGGACTGCAACCTCCGGGTACAATTTATAAGAAATGGCATCAAGTTGCACAGTAGCAAATCAAACTACACTTTTATTTACAAAAATAGCTTTCAAAAAATTGTTGGCTCTCTTGAAGAGAAGCATAGCACAGAGTAATTAGTCCAAATAGCCTATACCTTTAACACATTGTCAGCAATTTGAAGCAATATACTTGCTGATTTTCCTAGTCCAATATGAACAATCCAATTTTCTCAATATAAGAAAACTAATAAATTGTGCATCAAAATTGTCAATAAGCTCGAGACCTGATAGAGTTGGCCTTCATCATTTCTTTGGGCATTCTCTCTTTCGTCTTTGCTATTGCAATATTGATGTTACATTGTTTTTTTTGTATAGACTCCAAGAAACTTAAAAATAGTAAAACTGAATTGCATACATTCACAATTCAAGACAAGATTTGTTTCTCAATTATCCTGTTTTATATGCAATGAATTGGGAATGGATAGCTGTAAATTAAGAGCTCATAGTTTATACCAGCAATATTTTCCCATTATGTTGCATGCAATTGAAATCATTGTGTAACTCAGGAGCAAGTAAAATTATGACTTATCAGATAACACTATGTAATTGCAACTTCTGTCAGTCTTGTTCTTGCTGCTTCACACCAGCTGACAATTTTATTCAACAGGTCAATGGCAGAAAATAAAAGTTTATCACAGAATGCATTTCCCACATAAGCTCCAGGCTTTTCTTTTAAAGGACATTGGCTACTGCTTATTTTTATGTACAGATAAAATCCAATTACACAGAGACAGCACATCTTTTTTTACCAATGCCTCCACCTGACACGATCATATTTATGAAGAGAGAAGTAATAGGTCTATGCATTCAATAATTGCAAACGTCATTGACATTCATTACTTCAGTTGGCTATCAGAATGATGTGCTAATGTTGCAGTCTGCAGTCACTCTTTGTTCTGTCAGGTGCTGCAATAAAGTGTGATTCTTTCCTTCATTGTTCCTCTGTCAAGGAAGTGATGTCAGGAGCTCATTATCAAGAAGAGGGCTCCTGCCCGAAACATCGATTTTCCTGCTCCTCGGATGCTGCCTGACTTGCTGTGCTTTTCCAGCACCACTCTGGAGTATCTTTTTGTCTTACTTCCATTTTAGGTTTAGCTTCACTACTAAGTTGTTCTTAGTATTAAGTTCTGCCTAAATTGAATGTTATCAGCACATGCTACATTTTCTTTAACAATTATGCAATATAATAATACAAAATGTACCTTTTAATGAATAATTTCCAGTACTCCCTTGTATACAGTCAGTCACAGGAGTTCAATTCACATTTCTGAATATTTTTAGCATAAAAAGGCAGTCAAAACTGCATTTAATTTTCTATTTATTTAAAACTGCATTTTTTCCTGGTGCTCAAATTGTATAATTAAAACTGATCTAGGAGAATGGGTTGTTAGCTAATTTGATTAGTTAAATTAGAAAGTGAATGTTTTATATTAATTTTCTCAGATACCCAGTACAGACACAATAACAGGAAAGGAACACAGAGGAGGACCATAAAGCAATCACCCCATAGGACCATAAGATTTAGGATCAATAGAATGCCATTCAGTCTATTGAGTCTGCTTCACCATCAATGAGATCACGGCTGATTTGATAAGTTTCAACACCACATTCCTGCATTTTCCCCATAACTCTTGCCTGCCTCCTGTTCAGAAATCTATCCATATCAGCCCTGAATTTTAAATCTAGAAATAGACCACAAGGTAAATTAGAAAAGGGAATACTTCATTCTGCATCCTTTCAGCAGCATTATTTCATCTCCAAATCTGGTCTTAGACTTCCTCTCTAATTCCCACCTCCAGGACACTTGACCCACTCTCTTAAAGGGACAACACACAACTAACCACATACATAAATACCTCTGCCTCTTTATTTCCATGCTTTCATTCTGTCTTCATCAACAATTATAACTATTATACAAGCATTATAGCTAATACATATACATCACGGATATATACAAAAAAAAATTGAAAAAGCAAAACAACCCTTCCATAGCCTACATTGATATGATCAGTCTCTCAGAAGGATGGTGATTCCTCAATGACCATCTCCTCATCTCAGAAACCTTTTCTAGTATAGTCTCCTGGGCTTCCAGAAACTCCTGCTGTTGTGCAAATACTTTCCTCTCTGATTGGCTATTGTTGCCTGTGATGCTGCTATTGTCTCCTCCTTGATATGGCTAACGTAAGTTTGGAGACACATAATTTATTTGGCAGCACAGTGGCTCAGTGGTTGGCACTTGCTGCCTCACAGCGCCAGGTACCTGGGTTCGAATCCAGCCTTGGGCAACTGTCTGTGTAGAGTTTGCACATTCTCCCCAAGTCTACATGGGCTTTCTCTGGGTGCTCAGGTTTCCTCCCATCATCCAAAGATGTGCAGTTTGGGTGAATTAGCTATGCTAACCTACAGGGACGTGTAGGTTAGGTGCAGTAGTCAGGGGAAATGTAGAGTAATAAGATAGGGGAATGGGTCTGGGTGGGATACTCTGTGGAGGGTCAGTGTGGACCTGTTGGGCCAAAGGGCCTGTTTCCACACTGTAGGGGTTCTATGATTCTTTGAACTCAGTCGACACCAGTTGACCCACCTGGGTTAGCTCAGCACCCTAAATAACATCCCCCCACTAGTAAGGTGCAGTGATCTCTATGCCATTCATCTCAAGTCAGCACTATATGTGACAATGATCCTGGTTGAGCCAAAATCACCACTGATGTCAATTTATCCTCAGATGTATGATTCAAGACAACACATTCATAGAACATAGAAGAATACAGCGCAGTACAGGCCCTTTGGCCCTCGATGTTGCGCCGATCCAAGCCCACCTAACCTATACTAACCCACTATCCTCCATATACCTATCCAATGCCCGCTTAAATGCCCATAAAGAGGGAGAGTCCACCACTGCTACTGGCAGGGCATTCCATGAACTTACGACTCTTTTCTCTAATGAAAACAGCCCCAAGTGTCTCAGTCTTTCCTCATACGATCTTCCTTCCATACCAGGCAACATCCTGGTAAACCTCCTCTGCACCCGTTCCAGTGCCTCCACATCCTTCCTATAGTATGGCGATCAAAACTGCACACAATATTCCAGATGCGGCCGCACCAGAGTCTTATACAACTGCATCATGACCTCAGGACTCCGGAACTCAATTCCTCTACCAATAAAAGCCAGTACGCCATATGCCTTCCTCACTGCACTATTTACCTGGGTGGCAACTTTCAGAGATGACCTCTTTGGAATATCCTTGACTATGACATTCCCATCCTCCTGACTATCCGGTCATCTTGATTTCGCTCTACCACCACTCTGGACCTTTGTGGCCACATAAGTCAAACATGGTTCTTAGCTGGCAGTTGAATATTAAGGACACTGGCAATCATTGGGTGTTTCATGTGATGTGTTCCTGTATATGCTGAGGAACCTTGTTGATTTGCCATCCTAGCAACCTCTCCCCTTATGAGGCCTCTCAAGCCTGCTTCAAGGTTTGAACAAATCTTTTTCTACCTGGCCATTTGTCACAGGGTGATACAGAGCTGATCACAAATGTCTGACCCCATGATTTTCCTGGTAATCTTGCACCACAAACTGTGAACCCATTGTCACTTACGACATGTGTGGGAATTTCAAAATTGGCAAATATTTCATCCAGTCGATCTATCATTGATTCCGCTGATATCAACTTCATGACTGCCACCTCAGGCCACTTTGAGTGAATGTCCATGACCACTATTAACATCCATCCCACTACTAACACACTGGTCTCACGGAGTCAATGCAAATCTGCTGCTACAGTGATTGAGGTCAGTCTCATGGATAAGGTTACTATCGAGATGTCATCCTATTAATGTGCAGAATTCGTACGGTCCTGCTTTCTCTTCAATCTGGGAGACCACAATCAGCTACCAAAAGTGGTTTCTGGCTATTTCTTTCATTCTCATGCTGCCAGGGTGCTCTTTCCTTTTAATGGGGGAAGAATAACAAATCTAATTTCCCACATTTATCACCTGTCATATACAGATAAGAGGGCAATTCTGTTCGGTTTCAATGACAAGTTCTTCCTCTCAGGACACCAATGCCTTGTCTTCCCAGGAAAATTACATTACTTTCAAGTTCCAGTCTGGACTATCCTTATTCCTCTGCAAGCCTGCTGACGCCATTGATGGTATTCCCATATATGAGTCAGAAATAGATGTTAACGGACTATGGTCTGTCGGCATTACAATGTGCCTGCTGTAAAGGAAATGGGTGACCGTCTTAACACCAAACACTGTGCCCAATCCTTCATTTTCTAGTTGGGCATAGATCTTCTCCTTCTTCATTAATGACCTCGATGCGAATGCAATCGGCCTTTCCTCCTCATTTGGCAAGATATGTGATAATACAGCACCAATCCCATAAGGTAGAATGTCATGTGCCAATTGCAGTGGCAAATTTGGGCTGAAATGGCCAAGGTGCTAATCAGAGTCTTTAAAAACCTCACAGTTCTCTTTTTTTATTTGTAAGCCTTCTTCCTGAACATTTTTTTGCGTTTCTCCTAGGTTTTTCAAATGCTTCTCTTCGGTGGATGCAGTAGCTGAAATATCATCCAGATAAAACTGGACACCTGGCAATCCATTCAAAATTTGGTCCATGGATCTTTGGAATCAAACCAACAAGGCAGTCATTTGTTGCAGAACAGTATCCATGTGTCACTATAGTCAACAGTGGCTGGGACCTTCATCTACAACTGAAACTGACCTATTTTGGAGAATTTCTTTCCCCTAGCCAGTCCACTGAACAAGTTCGCGATGCATGGACAACAGGTTATTGATCAACACACAGAGCTGGGTTCACTGTGATCTTCAAGTCATCATAAATCCTCAATATGCCATCAGTTTTTATTGCCTGGAGTGGCCTATTCACTGGTGGTCTTTGATTTCAATATTCCCAGGTTCACCAGGCATTCAAGTTTGACAACCGGATGGCATAAGGTACTGAATGCACCTTCAATCTCCTTGGAAGAGCCTCTTACTTCAACTACAGTTTAATTTATTTTCCTTTGTTTCTCCCAGCATTCTCTTGAAGACATCATTATACCAGCGTTATGTCCAAAATCTCTTAGAGACTCATTTTTGAGTCTGTAAGCCTATTAACCACATCCTAACTTAATTTCTGTAACCAGGAACATCTGAATGATCCAGTGTCGTTGCCTGTCATTACATACAGAGACAGTTCAGTATACCTGTTACTTAGCTGTTCTCTTATCTGTGATACTAGCCTTTCAGTGACACTACTTATTCCATGTCTATTCATAGTGTAACATTGACAAGCTTCAATGGCATTGCTTCTAACTTCCCCCTATATGTTGATTCAGGGCTCACAGACAATGCTGCACCCATATCCACTTCTAACTTTGCTGTCTTTCTCTCTTATGCGAGGACAACACAGAAACAATAGCTTCACCCCATACTGAAACGGTTTAACCAAAATTTTGCTGATTCTGGGCCTTTTGTTTCTCCCACATACCCGTGAGATTTTAGTCTAGTCCCTGGCTCAACACTTCAACTCTGCATTTTGCAGAGTTACATTGCACTTTGCTCAAAAACTGCATGCATTCATGTATGCTGCCTGACCTGCTGTGCTGTTCCAGCAATAAAGTTTCAACTCAAAAACTGCATACATTCATGTAGAACTCTGAGCTCAAAAACTGCATGAATTTATGTAAAACTCTGTTATCTCACTTTTTAGATTAGAATCAATCTAAACATCAGGTCATAGACAGAGAACCTAGGGGGCTAACACCTTCAACATATTGTCTAGCTATCACCATTGTTAACAGCTAACCCGAGAATGCAACTTTAAAAAAAGGGTTTTGTGATTTACACATGAAAGAAGTGAAACTATCACTGTATTCTAACAGATGAAAGGCTTAACAGACAATCAATTCTTCAATGAATAATTTCAGTTACATCACACTGCAAATGTTTGCTATAAATTCTGTGTTACTATCGAGCCCTCCACAATCACCTGATGAAGGAGTGTTGCTCCGAAAGCTAGTGTGCTTCCAATTAAACCTGTTGGACTATAACCTGGTGTTGTGTGATTTTTAACTTTAAACTCTTTAAGCTGGCCACAAATCGGACAATGGACTTTCCTTCGTGCTGTATCTTTTAGAAAAGCAGAAACATTGTGACCAGTGGCTTTGGTGTAAAATAACTTCTCAACACTTCACATAGTACTTCGTATGTCTTCTGTGTTGGTTTCTCTGGTTAGCACCAAACTCTTAGAATCATGAAGGTCCTGCTCCCAGCGATACTCAGAAAACCAGTACTGTTATGTCTTCAGCCAACTTAATTGCTACAATTGGTGTACAGCATCCAATATTCTGTCTCTTCATTAAATGGTCCTGTTATTCCACATTGTCTTGCTATTTTGTTTTCTGTGTTCTTTATTCACTCATGGGATGAGAACATCACTGGCATTGCAGCATTTATTGCCCATTCCTGATTGCCCAGAGAGCAGTTAAGAGTCAATCGCATTGCTGTGGGTCTGGAGTCACATGTAGGCCAGACAGATAAAGATGACAGTTTCCTTCACTAAAGGAAGTTAGTGAACCAGATGGATTTTTCCAACAATCAATAATGGATTCATGGTCATCATTAGATTCTTAATTCTAGATATTTATTGAATTCTTAATCCCACCATTTGCCGTGATGAATTTGAACCCGGGTCCCCAGATCTTTACCTGGACCTTTGGATTAACAGTCCAGTGAAAATACCACTAGGTCATCACACACCCCTCCTACTTCTCCCCCTGCCAACCATCCCCTCCCCCCACCCCTGCTTCAGAAGCTGAAACAGGAGGACACTTTACAAAAAGAAGTACAATGCTAGTCTGAGGCAGTAGAAGACCATCTCTGGGATTGCTTGGAATTAGTAGACTGCATCGTATTCAAATACTTAGAAAATTACGTCTCCTATGTCATAAACTTTATTAACAAATGCATGAAGGACTATGTCAATCCGAGTGTCCCCCAATTGGAAACGTTTGATTAACCAGGAAATCCACTAGGAGATAATGAGGACGGCAGATGCGGGAGAAGTCAGAGTTGATAAAGTGTGATGCTGGAAAAATCTCAGCAGGTCAGGCATATCTGAGGATCAAGAGAGTTGACCCTTCAGGTTTGACCCTTCATGAGGACTGGAGAGGGGTAAGGTGGCTGATAATAAATAGGTGGAGGGGTTGGGGCTGAGGTAAAGGTAGTTGGAATGGCGATAGGTGAGTGGAGGTAGATAGTGATTTTGGTAGTCAGTGGGAAGTGCAAAGCAGATAGGTTGGAAAAAAGATGGGCAGGCAGGTCAGGTCAAGAGGGCAGAGCCGAGTCAGAGGTTTGGATCTGGGGTGGGGTTGGGGCAGGGGAGATTTGGAAACTGGTGGATTCAGTGTTGAGGCCGTGTGGTTGTAAGCTCCTGAGATGGAAGATGAAGTTTTCCTCCTCTGGTTTGCAGGTAGCCTTATTTATGTAGTGGAGCAGGCCCAGAATGGATACGTCATCGGGGGAGTGGGTGGGGGAAATGGATGACTACAAGAAGGTGGGGTTGGTTGGTATATATGGACCAGAGACCCTGAACCATTCTGCAAGTTTTCACTCAGTCTCTCCGATGTAGATGAGGCCACATCAAGAGCAATGGATGCAGTAAATGAGGGTAAAGGATGTGCAAGTCAATCTCTACCAGATATGAAATTATCTTAGGAGCCTTGGATGGAGGTGAGGCGCGAGGTGTGGGTGCCAGTTTTGCACCTCTTACGGAAGTAGGGGACGATACTGGGTGTGGAGACAGGATTGGTGAACCTAATGAGGGAGTCACGGAGGAAACAATCCTAATAGGGGTGGGGAGGGAAATATGTTTTCGTGGCGGGGTCTGACTATAGGTGGCAAAAATGGTGGAGGATGATATACCGGATATGGAGATTAGGTGGGTGGAATGTGAGGACCGGGGGATTCTATCCTTGCTGTGCTTGGGGTGTAGGGTTCAAGGGCAAAGTTGAGAAAATGGAGGAGATGCAATAGAGGGCATCATTAATTACAGGTGAGGGGAAATTATGGTCCTAGAAGTAAGAGGACATCTGAGATGTCCTGGAATGGAATCGCTCATCCTGGGAGCAGATACTGGGTGGAATGTGAGGAGCGGGGGATTATGTGCTTGGGGTGTATGGTTCAAGGGCAAAGTTGAGAAAATGGAGGAGATGCAATAGAGGGCATCATTAATAACAGGTGAGGGGAAATTATGGTCCTAGAAGTAAGAGGACATTGAGATGTCCTGGAATGGAATCGCTCATCCTGGGAGCAGATACAATGGAGGCGGCGGAATTATTACAGGAGTTGGGACAGGTGGAGGTGTAGTCAAGGTAGCTGTGGTGTGAAGTGGGGCAAGACTTCCCATCAGATACCCTGGACTAAAAGCCACTGAACATGAGACATGGGTTTGTGGAATTCACATGTGAACTAAGAGTCACTGAGCTCTCTAGCTGAGACAGACTAGACATTATGTAAATCTGGAGACAGCTATCGGAACAGGGCTTTAGCTGAAGGAAGACCCTCACAAATGCCTCAGCTAAAAGATAATGAACATCAGACTGCAGAGCAAACAACCAAGACATTCTGGAGCATACAAAATTAAGAAACCATTTGACTTTTAATTATTTGCTCGGATACAGAGATACTGAACATTCCATACTATTGTACAGCATGCAAACTTGTTTTCCTTGAATGAGAAGACCTTCACACTATCTGCAACACCTTAACCTACACCCATCTAATAGAAGTAATGGACATTCAAAACTTTCGGAAACCCACTCACTTTAAGTGGAGAACCATGCGGAGCCGATGGCCGAGTGATATTATCACTGGACTGTTAATCCAGAGATCCAGGTAATGTTCTCAGGACTAGGGTTCGAATCCACCATAGTAAAAGGTGGAATTTAAATTCAATAAATATCTGGAATTAAGGAATCTAATGACTCCTATAAATCCTTTGCCAATTGTTGGAAAAAGACATCTGGTTCACGAATGCCCTTTAGGGAAGGAAACTGCCATTCTTACCTGATCTGGCCCACATGTGTCTTCAGACCCACAACAAAGTGGTTGACTCTCAGTTGCCCTCTGGGCAATTAAGGATGGGCAATAAATGTAGTCTAGTTAGTGATGCCCTCAGAATAAAGAACAAAGGAAAAAAAAAATCACACCTCATCTAATACTCATGCAGATCATTCAGCCCCGAAAGGAGCAACAGCAGCTCAGTGATCAAATCTGGATTTGGCAGGAGATAAGGGAAACCGACAGTCAGTACAACTGACCTTTGGTGTCGTTCGGCAAGAGGTCCAGCCAGCATCAAGAGGATCAGCCACAGCCAGTCACAGACTCAAGAAAAGAAGGAGAGTGAGCAATCTTGTCATTCATGAACCTCCACGTATTGATGAGAAGTGGCTGGAGAGGCGAGCCGAGAGATCGACTGGGGGCAGCGCCAGTAACAGCCACCACTGTCTAAGCCAAGCCACTTTGTGAGTGAGCATAATGTCATCGAGACCTTATGTCTCAGCTCAGTAAGGTAGGGTAGGAAAGGTAGGCTTCAGGGCCGAAGGTACAGGGTATTCCTCAGGGAAGGGAAACAGGATTAGACACTTGGATTCATTTCCTCTGTCACCCAGTAATTAACTGCTCTCTGTAATTCAAAACCCACTGTACCAAGTTGGGGCTGCAAGGGTTAACTGGAGTGTCAGTAGCTGTCAGATAAGTCTCATTTCACTTGATGCAAAGCATTGTTTTTTTTCTAAATATTCATTTCCTTGTCAGGGATTTTATATATTCACAATTTTGCTTGTTTTATTAAAATCAGAGTTTCCTTTGCTTCGGAAGAATCTGCCTCCTGTGTTTTTCATCACACCACATCTCACTAAGCCTAGTGTCAGAATCAAGGAGCTGTTGTACAATAAACCATCCAGCATTTCCTACAGTGGGTTTGAAGTAGATAACAGTGTTAGGTTGGTCACTGGAGATGGAGATAGAGAGGTCCAGAAAGGGGGAGGGAGTTGTCGGAAATGGTCCAGTTGAATTTGAGGTCAGAGTAGAAGGTGTGGTTGAAGTGGATGAAATGTTCAAGCCCCTCGTGGGAACATAAGACTGCTGGTACAGTCATCGATGTCACAGAGGAAAAGCTAGGGGATGGTGCCAGTGTAGCTATGGAAGAGGAAATGTTCCATGTGTCCTATGAAGAGGCAGGCATAGTTGGGACCCATATGGGTACCCATAGCCACCCCTCTGGTTTGGAGGAACTGGGAGCATTGAAAGGAGAAATTGTTCAAGGTAAAAACCAGTTCCGCCATTCAAAGAGTGTCAATGGAGGGTGACTGGGTGGGTCTGTAGGAGGGGAAGAAACGGAGGACTTTGAGGTCTTTCTCATGGGGGATGCGGATTTAGAGGGACTGGGTATCCATGGTAAAAATGAGGTGTTGGGAGCTGGGGAATCTGAAGTCCTGGAGGAGGTAGAGGACAAAGGTGATGTCCTGGACATATGTAAGGCATTCCAAGACCAAGGGGGACAGGACGAAGTCGAGATGAGCGAAGATGAGTTTGGTAGAGCAGGAGCAGGCAGAGAAAATTTGTCAACTGAGGCAGTCAGGTTTGTGGCTTTTTCTTCATTCCACTATGCCCCTATGCCAGTGAATTCTGTACATGCCATGATGTTGAACTCTTTTTCCATTGCCTCCACCTCCATGCCTACTTTTTCAATTGTGACTCCCATCCACCCTCCAAAAACCTTTTCTCCAGCCTCTAACACACTCCATCTTCTTGGACACCCCATGCTGGCCTCTTACCCTCCTTTGACCTCTTCATCTCCAACTGCCGTCATGACATTAATTGTCTTAATCTCTCCACCCCTCTCACTCACTCCAACTACCAAACCTTGTGTACACAACCTTCCACTCCCTCCACTCCAACCCCAACGTCACTATCAAACCACCCAACAAAAGAAGTGGGAAGGTTTTATGGCACACCGACCTTGACATCGCTGAGGCTAGATGCCAACCTGTTGACACCTCCTCCTACTGCCCCCTTGATCATGACCTCTCTTCACCAAACCATCATTTCCAAGACCATCCAAAATCTCATCACCTCTGGTGACCTCCCATCCTCAGCCTCCAAGCTCATCGTGCCCCAACCCCACACCCCTGGTTGTCTCTCTTACCCAAAATCCATAAACCTGACTGTCCCAGTCGACTGATTTTCTCTGCCTACTCCTGTCCTACCAAACTCATCTCTGCTTATCTCAACTCAATTCTTGACCCCCTTGGTCCAGGAATTCCCCAAATACATCTGGGATACTACCCACACTCTCCACCTCCTCCATAACTTCAGATTCCCTGGCCCCTAACACTTCATCCTCACTACAGACATCCGGTCCCTCTACACTGGCATCCACCATTAGGAATGCCTCAAAGCCCTCTTTCGTCCTCTCCCATCAACCCACCCAGTAACCCTCAACTCCTATTCGATTGGCAGAACTAGTCCTCATCTTAAATAACTTCACCTTTCAATGCTCCCACTTCCTACAAACCAGAGGTGTTGGCTATGGGTATCCACATGGGTCCCAGCTCTGCCTGCTTCTTCTTAGAATATGTGGAACAGTTCCTCTTCCACAGCTACACTGGCACCATGCCCCATCTTTTCCTCTGCCACATCAATGACTGTATCAGCGCTACCTCATACTCCCACGATGTGCTTGAATAGTTTATCCACTACACCAACACCTTCCATTCTGACCTCACCTGGACATCTCCTCACCTCCCTTCCTTTTCTGGACCTCTCCCTCTATTTTTGGCAACTGACTTAACACTGACATCTACTTCAAACCAACAAACTCCCACAGCTACCTTGACTACACCTCCTTCTGTCCTGACTCCTGTAAAAACGTGATCCCCTACTCCCAATTCCTCTGCCTCCGTTGTATCTGCTCCCAGGATGCGTGATTCCATTCCAGATGTCCTTCTACTTCCAGGATCATAATTTCCCGTCCCCTGTTATCAACGATGCCCTCAATTGCATTTCCTCCATTTCACACAACTCGAACCCAAACCCCCAATCACATCAAGGATAGAGTCCTCCTAGTCCTCGCATTCCACTCTCCAAATCCAGAGTACATTCTCTGCCATTTCACCACCTACAGTTAGACCACCAAAAATATATTTCCCTCCCCATCCCTATCTGCATTTCGTAGGAACCATTCCCTCCATGACTCCTTTATTAGGTCCACACTCCCCACTAAGCCCCTCTCCACACCCGGCAACTTCCTCTATCACTGTAAGAAGTGTAAAACCAGCGACCACTGACCTCCATCCAAGGTCCCAAAAGAACATTCCATATCCAGCAGTGATTCACTTTCAAACCTTGAACCTCATTTACTGCATCCGTTACTCTCGATGTGGTCTCTTCTACGTTGAACAGATCAAGCACAAACTCGCAGAATGGTTCAGGAACATCTTTCGTCCACATGCATCAACC
Source organism: Chiloscyllium plagiosum (assembly GCF_004010195.1). Taxonomy (NCBI): domain Eukaryota; kingdom Metazoa; phylum Chordata; class Chondrichthyes; order Orectolobiformes; family Hemiscylliidae; genus Chiloscyllium; species Chiloscyllium plagiosum. The sequence continues at coordinate 61,543,116 of NC_057723.1, read as the reverse complement.
AACCCCACCTTCCTGAAGCCATCCAATTCAACTCCCCCTCCCACTTCCCCCATGACATGTCCATTCTGGGCTTCCTCCACTATCTAAATAAGGCCAACTACAAATCGGAGGAGTTTGTCATGTTCTACCTCAGAAGCCTACAATCATGTGGCCTCAACATTGAATTCACCAGTTTCTAAAATTTACCCTTCCTCAATCCCATCCCAGATCACAATCACCTCCTACCTTCGCTTACCTATCACCATTCCACCTACCATTCCCCAGCCCCACCCTCCCCAATTATTTCTCAGTCCCCTTCCTCCTCCCCAGTTCTGTGAAAGCATTAAGTCCAAAATGTCGACTGTCTTGCTCCTCAGTTAGTGCGTGACCTGCTGTGCTTTTTCCAGCGTCACACTTTATCGACTCTCCTTCAGGAAATCCAATCCCTACTTGAAGACCAGTGTTCAAGTTGGATGATCCAGATTTGTACAAAAAATCCAGATATGACCTCTGCAAAGCCATCAGGGGTACCCAAGAGGCAGAAACGGACCAAGTTAAAGGCCCAAACCAACCAAACTGACTCCTGTCACCTATGGCAAGGCTGAAACAGCATTACAGATGGCAAAATGAAGCAGAGCAAGTTTGCAAATAAAGCACACCCCTCTCTGATGTGCTCAATGCTTTCTCTGTCTGGTTCGAGCAGAATGCCAGCAGGGCAGTGTCACATGCCCCAACTGCCCACTGTCACTACTGCAGATGTCAGATCGATCTTCCTCGGAGTCAACCCAAGGAAAGCAATGGACACAAACAAAGTCCCCAGACGAGCACGTAGATCCTGTGCAAACCAACTATGGAGGTATTCACCAACATCTTCAACCTCTCCCTCCTACAGGCTGAGGTCCCCCCCTGCTTCAAGACCACCATCATCCCAGTAACTAAGAAAGCACATGCAATATCCCTTCATGACTACTGCCCAGTGGTTCTGACCTCCATAATCATGAAGTGCTTCGAGAGGCTAGTCATGGTCCACGTCAATTCTAATCTCCCAGCCTGCCTCAATCCCTTACAATTTGTCTACTAATGTCACAAGTTGACAGTGGATGCCATTTCTTTACAACTGCATTCAACCCTGGAATATCTGGACAACAGGGATACCTATGTCAGACTCCAACTCATTGACTACAGCTCTGTCTTCAACACCATTATCCCCCTGAGATTGATCTCAAAACTCTGAGACCTTGGTTTCGGCTCTGCCTCTACAACTCAAACCTCAGCTTTTTTATCCATAGGCCGCAGTGAAGACAGACAACCATACCTCCTCCACAAAAATACTCAACACTATAACCCTCAAGGATGTGTCTGCAGCCCCCTAATGTACTTCCTGTACACCTATAACTGTGTTGTCAAATTCTGAATGAACGCCATCTACAAGCTTGCTGACCATAGGAATGAAATCTAACAAAAACATTAGATTATAGAAGGGAGATAGGGGGCTTGGTGACAGTGTAGTGAGAATAACCTCTTTCTCAGTATCAGCAAAATTAAAGAGCTGACCATTGACTTCAGAAAGAAAGGAGGAGAACATGCCCTCATCTACATCATTGGAGCTGAGGCTGAGAGGGTGGAGAGTGTCAGGTTCCTAGGAGTGACGATAACTGACAACCTGTCCGGGACTTCCCATGTGGATGTGATGGGCAAGAAGGCACAACAATGCCTCTTCTTCCTCAGGTGGCTCGGGAAATCTGGCATGTCCAGAAGGATCTGCACCAACTTTTACAAATATATCATTGGAAAGCATACTGACCAGGTGTATGCTGGACATGTATGGCAACTGCTCTGCCCAGAGCTGCTAGCTGCCAGAGAAAGATTGCCAACATTATCAAAGACCCATCGCATCCCAGTAATGCTCTCCTACAACCTCTTCTGTTAGGTAGAAGATATTGAAGCTTGAACACATGTAGTAGCAAGTTCAGGAACAGCTTGTTCCTGGCTGTTATTAGACTGATGAATGGATTCTCTAGCTTCAAATAATGCTGATCCTGCTAATGTTGATCTAGTGCTCCACCTGTGCAACGTAACTTATATGCCTCTCAGTTTTTTTCTCAGTCTATGATCTGTATGTCCTTGTTTATTACGATCTGCCTGTCCTGCTAGCAAACAAAACTTTGCACTGCACTTAGGTACATGTGACAATAAAATTTTCCCGCTGGCAGGAATCTTTCCAGCCATTTGAGTTCAGTAGCTATTCGCAGCCCAAGTCCCCTTAGTGCCAGTTGCTCCCTCACTGATGGTGTCAAAGCATTGCTCTTCCCTGGCATCACCAGCGCCCGAGTCCCCTCGCAATCATTTTCCACAGTGATTTTGGTAAGCTCCTGGGTGAATACTCCCCACTTCAATATCGGCTGTGGCTCAAGTCTCTCATGAATGCTGCTCTTGGTCCACTTCCCGGTGTGTACCATTCTTCCCTGGCATCAAGTGAAGCCCAAGGTCCCTTGCAACTGCATCTCTCAACATTACCTCCACAATCCTGTGCCATTTTTGAAGTCCAGGCAATTTCCTTTCTCCCAACTTCAAAAACATTGTTTCCACAAAGGTTTGTGGGCTCGATCCCACTCTTGTTGCACTAATTATGTGTGTGGTGTGCTGAAACCATAAATAGAACACTAGGTAGATGGATGGAAAATTAGAACAAGGAATATTTTATTAAGTGTCATCTCAGCTCCAGTCAGTCTTAGATGGCCCCTCTAGAACCTATCCCTGCATCACATGACCCACTCTCTGAAAGAGATAACGCACACAGACATAATACCCTCTGAGAATCTTATATGTTTCAATAATATCCCCCCATTCTCCTAAACTGCAATGAATACAAGCCCAACCCTCTGTAACCATTTTCCCAATGACAAATGTTAAACTAATTGACCTATAGTTATGTGTTTTATATCTCCCTCTATGCTTTATAACACTGTTATTCAAAGAGAGGCATTGTTTTCCAATTCTTTGAGATTTTTCCAGAGTCGAAGACTACTTGGAAAGATTATTCCATAATCTGTATAGCTACTTCCTTTAATGGCATGGAATGTAACCCATCAGGTTCAGAGGGCTTATCGTCTTTTAGCCCCCTTAGTTTCCTAGCACTTTTTTGTTTGTAGTAATAGTTATTGTATTTATTTCCTCTCAGACAGATATAAGTACTAAATAAAAAGGGGCAGAAGACACTATTACAAATATATTGGCCCCCAACAGTAGCTATATGGTGAGCCAGAGAATAAATCAGGGGAAAATGAGAATTGTTAAAAAAGTACATTAATAATGGTGAACTTTAATTTTTGAACAGATTGGAAAAATCAAATTGCAGAGATAGCCGTAAGATGGAATTCATAGAGTGTATTCGGGACAGTTTCCCAGCACAATATGCTGTGAATCCAAGCCTGGACTAGGATATGTTGAATCTGGTAATGTGAAATGAGGCAGGTTTAATAAATTATCTCAGAGTAAAACATCGTTGAGGAAAAAAATGACAAGAACAAAGTAAAATTTAGCATTCAAATTGAGAGAGAGAACTTGGCTTGGAAACAACTGTACTGAACTTAAATAAAGGTAACTCCAAAGGAATAAGTTCAGAGCTGGTTGAAGTGGACTGATGAAGCAGCTTAGTGGCAAATTGAAAGAGTCCCAAGATCTCAGTTGCTGGTTGTGCTATAGTGAGCTCTAGAAATAAGGGAGTGGAGAGACAATGGAGAGATTTGAAAATAAGGATAAGATTGCTAAAAATAATATGTTGCTGAACATAGGTTGGGGTGTTTGGCTGAATGGGACTTGTACAAATTTGGATTCAGGTAGCACAGTTTTGAATGTACTCAAATTTATGTAGTTCTGCAAGAAAAAGGGTACTAACAAGTACCTTTTAATTAAGATGAGAGATAACAGGCAGAATTTGATGCAATCTACCCCTTTCCTAAGGTGAGTTAGAGGTTTAATTAGTTAGAAGCCATTTAATTGGACTTAAAAACCTGAGGTGGAGAGCCTGCTGCCTTCTAAATGAGGTGGTAGTGGGGAATGTTGAGGTCAGCCTTCATGCACAAGGCATGTGTGACAAATTAAATGCCACTAAAGTTCATAATTGAGCTACTAATGGTATATTCTACAAGTGGCACTGCAGGGAGAACATAGGAAAATAAGAAATAGGACTGGGAAGCTGTGTCACAATTCTATAAAATTCATCTCTGATCTGCCTCATAACATCTCTTTCATATGACCATTTCACAGTTAACTACTGAATATCTCTTTAAAAAATCTTTCAATGATCTGGGTAGCCTCCACAACTCTGTTACAAATTCTAGATGTTCACTACCCTCTGAGAGAAGTTCTTTCAATTCTCAGTTTTAAATGAGTGTCCCCTTATTCTGGAAATATGTCCCTGGTTCAAGATTCCTCCACTGTGAAAACATCTTCTCAATATCTACCTGTCAAGACCCATCAGAATGGTTCAATTAGATTCCCCTTTATTATTCTAATGAATGAAGGTCCAACCTTTAACTATTTTTCATAAGTCAAACCCTTCACCCAGGAAACATCCGAATGTACTAGTTTTGAACTAGTTTCGATGACTTCCTATCTTAAATGCAGGAACCAAAACTGTACACAGTACTCTAGATGCATCCTCAGCAACACACTGTATAGTTGTTTCAAGACTTCTCTATTTTTAATTTCCTAATTACTACACCTGCATGCTGATTTTTTTATTTCATACACAAGAACACCTAGATCCTTCTATGCTGCATTTGGAGTCTCTCTCCAATTAAATAATAATCTGCCTTTTGAATCTTTCAACACATTCTTGTGCACAGATTTGGTAGAAAAAAAAATCATAGAATTCCTGCACTGTAGAAAGATGCCATTCAGTACACTGAGTCTGCATTGACCATTCAAAGAGCATCACACCCAGACCCACAGCCCCATATCGCCCAACCCTATTGCTGAAACCTCAGATTGAACATAGCTGATCCACCTAGCCTGTATATCTTTGGATTGTGGGAGGAAATCAGAGCACCAAATGGAAACTCATACAGCTGTGGGGACAATGTACAAACTCCACACAGACAAGATTGCAATTGAATCCATGTCCCTAGCACTGTGAGGCTGCAATGCTAACCACTGAGCCACCATGTACCCATGGTCAAACATTTGAGAGATAAGGGAGGTTGGAGATGGGTAAAATTGATCAGAGGAATCTTTTTTTTTAAATGAGTGAGGTGCAGGTTTTGAAGGGCTGGGGGGCAGTAACTGATATCCATAAACTTTGCATGTATATCTTTCTTCAGTTTTTCAACATAGTTCATGCTAATAAACAGATGAAGTGAATTTGAACTTTTTAAAATTCATTCATAGGATTTAGACATCATTGGTTAGACCAACATTTATTGCTCACCTCTAACTGCTCTCAAGAAGGTGATACCTTCTTGAACTACAACTGTCCTTGTGTGTAAGAACCCACAGCTGGAAGTGACTTTTAGGCTTTGGTCCAGCAACTGTAATATAGGTTCCAAGTCAGGATGCCGAGTGTCTTAGAAGGGAACTTGGTGGTGCCCCCACACAGCTGCTGCCCTTCTCTTTCGAGATGACAGCGATCATAAGTTTGGAAGATTCCAAGGATACTTGGTGAGTTACTGCAGAATATCCTGGTTCAACCATATAAAGATTGTGGCTACCAAAGCAGATCAGGGCCTGGGAAATCTGTGGCACATAAGTCACCACCTGTCTCCCCAGTACTTGTCTTCAAACTATATGACACAAGTCATGAGTGTGATGAAAAACTCCCAACTTGCTTTGCTGACTGCAACTCAATACCACACAAGAAACCTGACACCATCCAGAAGAGAGCAATTGCTTGAGCACATGCACTCTTTTCAGCACTGATGCTTAATGACAGCTCTGATGTCTTTTGGTAGCCACAGTATTTATATGGTTAACCCAGTTCAGCTGCAGGCTAATAGTAAGCCCCCAAGATATTGATAATGAGTGATTTAATGATGATACTGACATTAAACATCAAGGGGTGATGGTTAGATTCTCTCTTGCTAGTGATGGTCATTACCAGTATTTGAGTGGTACAAATGTTACTTACCACTTAACAGCCCAAAAATGGATATTATCTCAGTCTTATTGCATATAGATAAGAATTGCTTCAACATCTGAGGAGTTGAGATTGATGCTTATCACTATGCAATTGTAAGTACACATCCTCACTTCTGACTGAATGTTTGAGGGAAGGTTATCAATAAAGCACTTGAAGATGGTTGGGCCAAGGACATTATTCCATAGAGATACCATGGAATACCTATTGTGTGGAAAAAAGCCATTTGGTCCAACAAGAGCACATTGAACCTCCGAAGAATATCTCAGCCAGAATCCACCACCCCCATCCCCCACAACCCCCAATCCTATCACCCAGTATTTCCCAAGGCTAATGTATTTAACTGACACATCCATGCACACCATGGGCAATTTAGCATGGCAAATTCTTTGAACTTGCACACCTTTGGAATTGTGGGAGGAAACCAGAGCACCCGAAGGAAAACTACACAGATAATCAGAATGTCAAAGAACAAAGAACAAAGAAAATTTACAGCCCAGGAACAGGCCCTTCGGCCCTCCAAGCCTGAGCCAATCCAAATGTACTGTCTAAACCTGTCGGTCAATTCCTAAGCATCTGTATCCCTCTGCTCCCCACCTACACATGCATCTGTCCGAACGCATCTTAAATGAATCTACCGTGCCTACTTCTACCATCTCTGCTGCAACGCCTTCCAAATGCCCAACACCCTCTGTGTGAAGTACTTGCCACGTGTATCCCCCTTAAACTTTCCACTTCTAACCTTGAAAGCATGACCTCTCACTATTGAATCCTTCACCCTGGGAAAAAGCTTGTCTCTATCCACCCCATGCTATACATCTTAGAGATGTACAGCACGGAAACAGACCCTTCGGTCCAACTCGTCCATACCGACCAGATATCCTAACTAATTTGCCAGCTGTTGGCCCATATCCCTCTAAACCCTTCCTATTCATATACCCATCCAGATGCCTTTTAAATGCTGTGTTTGTACCAGCCTCCACCATTTCCTCTGGCAGCTCATTCCATACACATACCACTTTCTGTGTGAAAATGTTGCCCCTTAGATCCCTTTTATATCTTTCCCATCTCACCCTAAATCTATGCCTTCTAGCTCTGCACTCTCCCACCCTAGGGAAAAAAACTTTGTCTATTTATCCTATCCATGCCCCTCATGATTTTATAAACCTCGATAAGGCCACCCCTCAGCCTCTGATGCTCCAGGGAAAACAACCTGAGCCTATTCAGCCTCTCCCAATTGCTCAAATCCTCTAACCCTGGCAACATCCTTGTAAATCTTTTCTGAACCCTTTCACATTTCACAACATCCTTCCAATAGGAAGGAGACTAGAATTGTATGCAATATTCCAAAACTGGCCTAACCAATGTCCTGTACATCCACAACATGTCCTCCCAACTCCTATGCTCAATGTTCTCACCAATAAAGGAAAGCATACCAAACACCTTCTTCACCACCACCTTCTGTCTTCTACCTTCAAGTCAGTTCTGTATCCAAAGAGCTAGTTCTCCCAGTATTCCATGAGATCTAACCTTGCTAACCAGTCTCACATGAGGAACTTTGTTGAACACCCGACTGGAGTCCAATGAGGAACTTTGTTGAACACCCGACTGGAGTCCAAAGACCGTTCCCTCCGTGACTACCTGGTCAGATTCACGGTCCCAACAACCATCCTCCCCTTCTGGCACCTTGCTCTGCCACTGCAGGAATTGCAAAACCTGACCCACACCTCCCCCCTCATCTCTATTCCAGGCCTCACAGAAGCCTTCAACATCCATCAAAGTATCACTTGCACTTCCACAAATGTTATTTATTGTATCCGTTGCTCCTGATGCGGTCTCCTTTATATGGGGAGACTGGACACCTCCTTGCAGACCGTTTCAAAAAACATTGATACCCGCACCAATCAACCCTGTGGCTGAATTTGTGGCCCTTGGAGCCTTGGAGGGAAGTAAGGGGGGAGGTGTGGGCGCAAGTTTTGCATTTCTTGCGGTTGCAGGGTTGCGGTTGCGGTTTGCATCCGTTGCACCCGATACACACATCATTTACTGCATCCACTGAGCCTGATGCAACCGCAAAAAATGCAAAATTGTGTCCACACCTCCCCCCTTACTTCCCTCCACGGCCCCAAGGGATCCTTCCATATCCGCCACAATTTCACCTGCACCTCCACACACATCATTGACTACATCCGCTGCACCCGATGTGGCCTCCTGTATATTGGGGAGACAGGCCGCCTACTTGCGGAACATTTCAGAGGACACCTCTGGGACACCCGGACCAACCAACCCAACCACCCGTGGCTCAACACTTCAACTCCCCCTCCCACTCCACCAAGGACATGCAGGTCCTTGGACTCCTCCATCGCCAGACCATAGCAACACGATGGCTGGAGGAAGAGCGCCTCATCTTCCGCCTTATCTTAGCCTGCTGGGCACACTTTCCTCATTCCTGAAGAAGGGCTCATGCCCAAAACGTCGATTCTCCTGCTCCTTGGATGCTGCCTGACCTGCTGCGCTTTTCCAGCAACACATTTTCAGCTCTGATCTCCAGCATCTGCAGTCCTCACTTTCTCCACCTATTACACTCCCAGCAATCTTCTCCCCAGACCCACCCCCTCCCATTTATTGCTCCAAACCGTCCTGCCCGAAAAGTCAATTTTCCTGCTCTTCGGATGCTGCCTGATCTGCTGTGCATTTCCAGCACCACGAATCTTGAGTCCATATAGATCCTACCACTTCTCCCTCATGAATCCTGTTTGTTACTTCTTCATAAAACCCAATCAAGTTCATGAAACATGATTTCCCATACACAAAGCCATGCTGACTATCATTAATCAGTCCTTGCCTTTCCAAATACATGTAAATCCTATCCTTCAGGATTCCCTCCAACAACTTGCTCGCCACCGCTGTCAGGCTGATCGGTCTATATTTCCCTGACTTTTCCTTACCAGCCTTCTTAAATAGTGGCACCACATTAGTCACCCTCCAGTCTTCTGTACCTCACCTATGATACAAGTATCTCACAATCGCCCAAGGCTGAATTCAAACTCGGGTTGATGGTGCTGTGAGGCAGCAGTGCTAACCACTGAGCCATCATGCTGCCCACTTTTTCATAGAATTCCTAGAGTGTGGAAACCACTGCACTCCAAGTCCACACTGACCCTCTGAAGATCATCACACTCTGACCAATCCCCTTACCCTATCCCTGTAAACCTGCATTCCTATACATTCCTGAACACTTTGGGGTAAGTTAGCATGGCAAATCCACCTAACTTTAAAATAGTTATGGAGAGGGACAAGACTGATCTGTAGGTTCAAGTTTTAAATTGGGGCAAGGCGAATTTTGATGAAATTAGACAGGAGTTTGCAGGGCTTGATTGGTATAGTTTGTTTGCTGGGAAAGGGACCTCTGGCAAGTGAGAGGCCTTTAAAAGTGAGATAGCGAAAGTTCAAGGTCGATATGGTCCTGTGAGGGTGAAGGGCAACGTTGGCAAGAATAGGGAATCCTGGATGACATGAGATATTGAGGCTTTGACCAGAAAAAAGAAGGAAGTGTGGCTCAGGTACAGAAACTGGGATCAAGGGAATCCTGGAAGTATACAGGGAATACAAGTACTTACTGAAGAAGGAAATCAGGAAGGTGAAAAGGGGGCAAGAGGTAGCCTTGGCTGAGAAGATTAGAGTGAATATAAAGAGATACTTTCAGTATATTGAAGGAAAAAGAATAACGAGAGAGAAAGTAGGACCTCTCAAGGACCAAAGTGGATATGTAGAACTGCAGGAGATGGGTGAGGTTCTCAATGAATATTTCTCCTCTGTGTTTACCATGGAGAAAGACATGAGGACTTGGGAACTTGGAGAAGTTAGTGGTGATATCTTGGGGACAGTCCCCAAGCATCACACCTGTGATAGGTAAGTTACTTTAAGAACATTCTGAGAGATAAGATATATATGAATTCATAAAGACAGGGTTTGATTCGAAGTAGTCAGCATGGCTTTATGAGTGGGAGATCATGCCTCACAAATTTATTAGAGCTCTTTGATTAAGTGAACAGGAACGTTGATGAGGGAAGGACAGTAGACATAGTCTATATGGATTTCAGTAAGGCCTTTGGTAAGGCTCCACATGGTAGGTTGCTCTGGAAGGTTAGATTGCATGGAATCCAGGGCAAGCTGGCAAATTAGATACAAAATTGGCTTGATGGTAGGAAACAGAGGGTAAAGTGGAAGGATGCTTATTGGACTGGAGGCCTGTGACTAGTGGAATGCCTCAGGGGTTTGTGCTGGGCCTGTTACTGTTTGTTATCGATATCCATGATTTGAATGAGAATGTACAAGGTATGATTAGTAAGTTTGCAGATGACACTAAAATAGACAACTTCGTGAACAGTGAGGAAGGTTATCAGAAATTGTAGTAGAATCTTGATCAGCTGGGGAAATGGGCCAAGAAATGGCAAATGGAGTTTAATGTAGATAAGTGTAAGGTCTTGCATTTTGGAAAGTCAAATCAAGGTAAGAATTTCATGGTGAATGGTAGGGCCTTAAGGAGTGTAACGGAATGGAGAGACCATGGAGTTCAGGTTCACAGTTCTGTGAAAATGGAGTCACTGGAAAAGAAGACAGTGAAGAAGGCTTTTGGGCACAATGATCTTCATCAGTCAGAGCATTGGGTACAGAAATTGGGAAGTTATGTTGCACTTATGTAGGATGTTGGTTAGGCCACACTTCGAGTACTGCGTTCAGCTTTGGCCACCTTGTTATAGGGGAAGGAATGTATTATGGCAGCACGGTGGCTCAGTGGTTAGCACAGCTGCCTCACAGCACCAGGGTCCCAGGTTTGATTCCAGCCTCGGGTGACTGTGTGGAGTTTGCACATTCTCCCTGTGTCTGTGTGGGTTTCCTCTGGGTGCTCCGGTTTCCTCCCACATTCCAAAGATGTGCAGGTCAGGTGAATTGGTGATGCTAAATTGCCCCATAGTGTTAGGCCAATTAGTCAGAGATCTGTGTGGGTTACTCTTTGGAGGGCTGGTGTGGACTGGTTGGGCCAAAGGGCCTGTTTCCACACTATAGGGAATCTAATCTAATCTAAACTTCTTAAACTGGAAAGAGTGCAGAAGAAATTTACAAGGATGTGGCCTGGAGTCAATGGTCTGTGTTATAGGGAGAGGTTGGACAAGTTAGAGCTTTTCTTTTTAAAGCATAAAAGACTGAGAGGGGTCCTTATAGAGGTATATAACGTCATGAGAGGCATGGATAGGGTGAATGCACTCAGTCTTTTTCCAAGGGTTGGGGAATCAAAGGTTAGAGGGATCAGTTTAAGGTCAGAGGGGAAAGAATAAAAGGGAACCTGAGGGACAACATTTTTACACAGAGATTGGTATGCATATGGAATGAACTGCCATTAACACCTTTTAAAAGGCATTTGGATTAATGTGTGGATAGGAAAGGATTAGAAGTTGGCCAAGTGCAAGGAAATGGGGCTAGTATTGATGGACGTTTTGGTCAGCATGGACCAGTTTAAGCCAAAGGGCTTGTCTTCAAGCTGTAGAATTCTATTGCTCTATGTCTCTAATTTGCACATCTTTGGACTGTGGGAGGAAACTGGAGCACTCAGAGGAAACCCATGCAGACATGGGGAGAGTGTTCTCCTTGCAGTGGCGTACTGAGGTTGAGGTGATTGACTTCTAACAATCATTACAGTCCGTTATGCTCAGCATACCTAAAACCAGGAGACAGTTTTCCTCCTGGTGCCCACTGACTATTTCCTTGATGTCAAGGGCTGTCACTCTCAACTCAACTCTAGAATTTAATTGTTTTGCACATGCTTGAATCAAGGTTGTAATAAGTGTGGCCTAGCAAAACTCAAACTGAGCATCAGTGAGTAGGATATTGCTTTGCAAGTGGTATTTGAAAGAATGACTGATGACCCCTTCCATCACTTTGCTGATGATCAAGAGAGGATTGGCAGCGCAGTAATTGGCCAGGGTGGATTGTCTGGCTTTTTTTGTTCATTTCATATACCTGGACAGCTTTTCACGTTATTGATAAATGATAGTGTTTTAACGGCACTGGAATAGCTTGGCTAGGATCAGTGCTTATTCAGGAGTAAATATCTTTATTTCAATTGCCTAAATGTTGTCAGAGCCTCGATACTTTGGAGTAAAAGAAGTGATTTCAACTGCTTTGACAAGACATTAAAATCATCAAATTGTTTGAAGACTAGCATCTACAATCCTAGAGACCTCAGGAGGAGGCAACGTTTGGCACTTCTGGCTAAAGGTGGATGCAAATTGTTCTGACATGGAGACGTGCAGCTGAACCAAATCAACTTTTTTTGTCTCTATATTCACAATACAGTAACATTAAAACCTTCAAGCACTTTCAAAATTGATCGCAATGGCTACTAACCAGACTTTGTGAATAACCAATCTCAGGCATTGCAAAATAGTCATTTCTCAACACCAGTTTTTACCTTAAACAAAAGACAGCATTTTATTAACAATATATTAACTTTAGTAGAGCAAAATTAAACAAATTAATTGAAGTGTTTTAAACCCAGTAGCTTCTGATTTCAGTCCCATTCACACAATGGACAGACAAACAAATAGTTATAGGATAAATAAAAGAAAATAACAAAATTGGCCAGATTACTTAAGTTATTTTCAAGATGCATTGTTCCACAGGCATAAATGATGGTTTCATGTTTGATATTCTGAAGATGTCAATCACGGTCAACTTTACAGTTCACTCAGAGAAAAACAGCAATGCTTATAACTTGGTTTTCTATTCTCTGAACTTCCAAAACATGATAAGGAAGGTTAGGAATGATGTTTTCAATATCTTTATGCTATAGCATCAACAATCAGATTCCTTCCAAGAAAACACAGTCCAAAACCCAATTCAAACTCTAAACCCATCCTAGGAGAAAGTGAGGACTGCAGATGCTAGAGATCAGAGCCAAAGAGTGTGGTGCTGGAAAAGCACAGCTGGTCTGGCAGCATCTGAGGAGCAGGAGAATCAATGTTTTGAGCATAAGCCCTTCATCAAGAATCAGGCTCATTCTTGATGAAGGGCTTATGCTCAAAACATCGATTCTCCTGCTCCTCGGATGCTGCCTGACCAGCTGTGCTTTTCCAGCACCACACTTTTCAACTCTAAACCCACCCTGAAAGGTTGACCATCTCCTCCACAAAGTACCATTCAACATTTCCCTTCTGCTTGAGCATAAGGTCTTTCCAGACTTACTGAAAACAATTCCCAAGTGCTGACCCCATTAATATCTAACTTCTGCTATCTAATCAAACATAATTCTGTTTTACACTGTTTCCCCAGTGATGAAACATCTGCAGAATCTTTTGATCAGGAAGCAACCTCCAATTAGCTTCAAGGTCCAGCCTCACAAATAAGTAAAAGCTTGATTGGTCTGTTTTCCTTTTAACACAAGCTGTTACCCATTGTCCAAAAGTCGTATTTAAGTCACAGTACCCAGTTCACATCTCCAAGCCAAAATTGACAGGAGAACTAAATAAAGATATTAAAAAATCAGCAAGGTTCTAACAAAGTATTTGACCCTTTTCACTTTTACTCAAATTCCATTCTTTCCATGATTTAGAATGGGTGTATTTTTAGATTCTCCATCAACTGTTAGTTGTTTAATGATCTTCACCATTCACAAACAGATAAAGCAGGAATACATAGCATAGATCTGGTTCACTGGCCTGAACTATAAGGCATTTCATTTCACAATATGTACAAGCAATAAAATATTTAGTATAGTTCAGGGTTCAATTCACACAATTTGTTTTCACATAATGATATGGAAACAATATATACACCACACAATCTCACTTTGATGAGCCACCTTTCTCGATTTATACAGAATAATCCGTCTGCTAACATTCCAATTACCAGCAATTTTCTGTCTTTCCTGCTGAACAGTCCATCTATAAAGATATTTTTGGTGCTGTCTCTGGACAAAAGCCTCAGCTTTTAGATAAGGTAGACAACGCAATGGTGAATATCACCATTCAGAATTGGAAATAGCCCCAGCTGAATTCATACATTTAGTTTTAATGAAGCAGGGAGCATGGAATAAAACATGACAAATCATCCTTTAAAGTCTGTGAAATATTGACTTCAGACAATCCAAATTTCTTCATACATTTAACAGCTTTGCTGTTCTATACATTTTATCATTAACTTGGAAGTAAAATTTAAGTTGTCATAATAATATCCTTTCCATGAAGGGTCAAAAAGCAGAGAAATACGCATCATGTGTTTTTGATACTATGTATTTTTAGCAATAGCATGTTAAATTTAGTTGCTTAAGCACTCTTCCTTGAGTGACAAGTTTGATAAGAGATTATACAAATTAACCTTCTCTTCTTTTGAATGATCAATTAAATCTCCTGCTATTATTTCATCCATATCCATGCCATTTTTATATTGTAGACCTTTCTCCCAATGCCCAATCAGAGGTCTCAAATTGTTTATTTCAATCTCACCTGGCATCTCCTTTACAAATATTTTAATACAGGCACACCGACTTATTCTATATTTTCATGGGATGTGGGTGTCTCTAGCTAGCCCAGTATTTCATGCTCACCCTTAAATGCTTTTGAGAAAGTGGTGGTGAACTATCACTTGCAGTATTGCAGTCCATGAAGGTGTAGGTACCCAGACTCTTGTTTGGACCAACATAATAATGAAGGTACTTGTGAAACCAAAACTGAGCATCTATGAACATTTTATTGAAACATCCTAATGTTTCACAGCTAGAGATGTTAGCAATGCTTGTGGGACTTCATCAATAAGTCAAAATATTCTTATTTAAATATTGTTAAAGGTGACCTGAAGATGAAACTTATCATTTTGTACATATCAGAACTAGGAGACAAGAAGCAGACTTGAAAAGAGAGATACCATATTAGAGAACATCAGAAGAGGGTACTGATTATTTGAAATATGACTCATCATTGAAAGCTGGAAGGAATGTTAGATCAGAGAAATGGAAGGGAAGGGGAGCGGCAGGAAAGGGAAATGCTGCAAGAACGGTTAACTGTCAATCTTTGTTCTTAGTTAGAGACAAAAAAAAACTGCAGATATTAGAAACCAAAGTAGACAAGCAGGAGGCTGGAAGAACACAGCAAGTCAGACAGCATCAGAAGGTGGAGAAGTCAACATTTTGGGTGTAACTCTTCTTCAGGACTGAAGCATGGGTGTAAGTGGAGCTTCAGATAAAAGGGTGGGGGTGTGGGTGAGGGTTTTGGGTAGGGAGAGGGAAGGGTGATGTATAGAGGTAGGGATAAGAGAACCCGGGTAGAGGGTATGACCTGGTTGGTTAATGGGAGGAATGAATGCGGTTGATAGCTGGAAGGAAAGGTCGATCAGAGAAATGGAAGGGGGGTGGGGGGGGGGGGGGGGGTGCGTGAGAGGCTGGAAAGAGAGTCGAGGGAGAGGATGGGAGATTATTTGAAATTGGAGAACTCAATGTTGAGTCCTCCGGGCTGCAGGCTGCCCAGGTGGAAGATGACACGTTGTTCCTCCAATTTGCAGTAATTTCCAGCTATCAATTGCATTCATTTCTCCCATCGACCGACTAGCTCATACCCTCTACCTGTGTTCTCTTATCCCTAACTCACTACTGCAGCCTGCCCTCTCCTCACCCAAAACCCTTACCCATCCCCTACCTTTTTATCTGCACTCTACTTCAACCCACTTCCAGTCCTGAAGAAGAGTTACACCTGAAACATTGACTTCTTCTCCTGCTGACGCTGCCTGGCTTGCTGTGTTCTTCCAGCCTCCCGCTTGTCAATCTTAATTCATAGGCAAGCAGGTAAGTGATTGAAATGGGGTTGCTAGCCTGATATGAAAATATTAATGCTGGCCTGGTATGAAAATTAAGATTGGCTGTTGATTGGGGGTGGATATTCACAGGTAAAAAGATGGCTGGAAGTGAGAAGTCTTCAAAAATGAGATAATGGGAATCCAGAAATAGTATGTTCCCTGTTAGCATGAAGGGCAAGACTGGTAGGTGAAGGGAATGCTGGATGTCCATAGAAATTGACGTTCTGTCAAGAAAAAGAAGGAAACATATGTTAGGTCAATAGAGATAGAGATAATAGAGATCGAGTGAATCCCGAGAAGAGTATAATCAGAACGGCCGAAAACATAAATGTTTAACGGCAAATACATTAATGACAAATGAGTAACTAGGGAGAGAATAAGGCCCCTTAAAGATCAGCAAGGCTACCTACGTGTGGAACCACAGGAGGTGAGTGAGATACAAAATGAGTGTTTTGCATCAGTGTTTATTGTTAAGAAGGACATGGAAGTGAGAGAACTTGGGGAGAAAAATAACGATATCTTGAAAAGTGTCCATATTAGAACACAGAACAAAGAAAATTATAGCACACGAAAAGGCCCTTTGGCCCTCCAAGCCTGCACCAATCCAAATCTTCTATCTAAACCTGTCACCTATTTTCTAAGGACCTGTATATCTCTGCTCCTTGCCCATTCATGTATCTGTCTAGATACATCTTAAATGACGCTATCATACTCGCCTCTACCACCTCTGCTGGCAACATGTTCCAGGCATCCACCACCCTCTGTGTGAAGAACTTTCCATGCATATCTCCCTTAAACTTTTCACCTCTCACCTTGAACTCATGACCCTTTGCAATTGAGTCCCCCACTGTGGGAAAAAAGCCTCTTGTTATCCACCCTGTCTAGACCTCTCATGATTTTACAGACCTCAATCAACCGCTGTATTTCCAATGAAAATAATCCTAATCTATTAAACCTCTCTTCGTAGAGAGTGCGCTCCATACCAGGCGACATCCTGATGAACCTCCTCTGCACCTTCTCCAAAGCATCCACATCCTTTTGGTAATATGGCAACCAGAACTGTATGCAGTATTCCAAATGTGGCCAAACCAAAGACTCATACAACTGCTACATGACTTGCCAACTCTTGTACTCAATACCCTGTCTGATGAAGGAAAGCATGCCCTATGCCTTCTTGACCACTCTATCAACCTGCATTGCCACCTTCAGGGGACAATGGACCTGAACACCCAAATCTCTCTGTAAATCAATTTATCCCAGGGCTTTTCCATTTACTATACAGTTTGCTCTTGAATTGGATTTTCCAAAATGCATCACCTCTCATTTGCCTAGATTGAACTCCATGTGCCATTTCTCTGCTCAACTCTCCAATCTATCTATATTCTACTGTATTCCCTGACAGTCTTCTACATTAACTGCTACTCCACCAATCTTAGTGTCATCTGTAAGCTTGCTAATCATACACTATACCTTTTCCAGATCATTTATGCATATCACAAATGACAGTAGTCCCAGAACAGATCCTTGCGGAACACCACTGGTCACAGTTCTCCATTTTGAGAAACTCCCTTCTACTACTTACTCTCTGTATCCTGTTGACCAGCCAGTTCTCTATCCATCTAGCTAGTACACCCCGAATCCCATGTGCCTTCACTTTCTCCATCAGCCTACCAAATGCTTCATTGAAATACATGTAAATGCTATCTGCACCTCTTCCCTTATCAATCAACTTTGTCACTTCCTCAAGGAATTTGATGAAGTACAGAGAAGAAGGTGCTGGATGTCTTAAAATGCATAAAGGTGGATAAATATCCAGGACGGGATCATATGTATCTAAGAATCTTGTTAGAAGCTAGGGAAGTGATTGATGGCTGCCTTGCTGAGATAATTGCATCTGGAAGGAGGCTGGAAGAACACAGGTAACCAGATGGTATGAGGAGGTGAAGAAGTCGACATTTCAGGTGCAAACCTTTTTCAGAATTGGGGGTGAGTATTGGGAGACAAAAGGTAAAGGCATTGGTAGGAGCAGGGTGGTGAAGTGGAATAGATGAAGACAGGTAGAGGGTACGACCTGGTTGGTCGTGGGAGGAATAAACATGGTAGGTAGCTGGGAGGATGGGGAGGGATGGGGAGGGGCTGGGAAGGGAGTCGAGGGATAAGAAGGGAGATTATTTGAATTTGGAGAACTCAGTTTTGAGTCCTCTGAACTGTAGGCTGCCCAGATGGAAGATGAGGTGTTGTTCCTCCAATTTGCGGTATGGTTCATTGTGGTAATGAAGAAGGCCAAGGATGGTCATGTCAGAAAGGGACTGGGAAGGGGAATTAAAATGGGTGGTGACTGGGAGGTCCAGTCAGCTTCTAAGGACTCGGCTGTGATGCTCATCAACCATTCCCTAAGTTTATGTTTGGTCTCTCCGATGTAGGGAAGTCCTCATCGGGAACACCTAATGCAGTAAATTAGGTTAGAAGAGAGGCAGGTGAACCTCTGTCTCACCTGGAAGAACTGTTTGGGGCCCTGGATGGTGGTGAGGGGCTGGTGTGCCGGCAGGTTTTGCATCTTGTCCAGTTGCCAGAGAAGGTACCTGGGGGTTCGGAGGGTTGGTTGGGAGAATGGCGCAAACCAAGTACTGTTGGAGGGAAATGGTGCTTGTGGAAGGCAGAGAAGGTGGGGAGGGGAAGATGTTCTTGGTGGTGAGGTCTAGTTGGAGTTGGTCGAATTGTTTAAGGATGATGTGTTGGATGCAGAGACTGGTGGGGAAAAGGAGGACTCTTTCTTTATTGCGTTGGGGTGTGTTTAGAGCAGTGAAACAGAGAATGGAGGTGGTGCAGTGGAGTGCTGTCTGGATGACAGAGGGAAGAAAAGCATATTGTTTGAAATAGGTAGACATCTGGGATGCTTGGAAATGAAATGCCTTATCACAGCAGATGCAACAAAGGCAGAGGAATTGAGAGAATGGGATAAAGTTCTTGCAGGATACTGGGTGGGAGGAGGTGTAGTCCAGGTACTTATGGAAGTCAGTGAGTTTGTAGTAAATGTCCATCTGGAGACTGTTGCTGGAGATGGAAATGGAGAGGTCAAGAAAGGGGTGGGAGGTGTCCGAGATAGAACAAGTGAATTTGAGAGCGTAGTGGAAGTTGTGGGTGAAGTCGATGAACTGCTCCAGTTCAACCTGGATACAGGACACTGCATTGATGCAGTCATTGATGTAACAGTGGAAGAATTGGGGTACAGTGCCTGTGTAGGTACTGAAGAGGGACTATTCGACATAGTCAACAAGGAGACAGGCATAGCTGGGGCCCACCCCGGTGCCCATGGCCATCCCCTTGATTTGGAGGAATTGGGAGGAGTTAAAGGAAAAGTTATTAAGGGTGAGGACCAGTTTGGTGAGGCGGATGAGGATATTAGTGGAGGGGGACTGGATGGGTGTGATTAGGGATAGTCAACATGGCTTTAAGCGTGGGAAATCATGTCACACTAACTTGAGTTTTTTGAAGAAATAATGAAGAAGATTAATAGAGACACAGCAGTAGACATTGTCTATATGTGCTTCAGTAAGCAGCTTGACAAGGTCCCACGTGATATACTGGCTAACAAGGTTAGATCACATGGAATACAGTGAGAACTAGTCATTTGGAATCACAATTATCTCGAAGGTAAGACACAGACAGCAGCGATGGAGGATTGCTTTCCTTAGAGTGGGCAGTGAATCAGAAGATGCACTCTGCTGCTGCTGTAATTGGAACTTGGAGAGAGAAGGAGCAACATCTGTTGCAACTGACAGCAGCTGGAGCTCATTGAGGCTGAGAGCCTGCGACGACAATGCCCTGTTCCTGAGTAAATACTGAAGAAAAGTATTCATTCAGTGTCTCCCCAATCTCTTCCGCCTCCACACGCAACTGACAGCAGCTGGAGCTCATTGAGGCTGAGAGCCTGGGGTCCCTGCTTTTGCAGCCTGTCTGGAGGCATTTGGACCAAGGGTTCTTTATTGCTGCTGCTGCTGTCACCACTGCCACCTTTGGAGGCTTGATGGCTTACATTTTTCCTCAGTGAGTTGGAAACTGTCATAATACCTGCTGTGCTGGGGAGAAGCTGCTGATTGGGATCCAGAAATCACCTATTTCTACCTAGATTGTGTCTTTGAGCATTGGTTCCTGAAGCCTGTACTTTTCTGTTCTATTCTGTCTGCTGCTGGGGATACTTGTTTATGGAGCATGCACCTTTTCTTCAGTCAGGGGATTCATGCCTAGACACTAACGGGTTGGTGTCTGAACACGTTTTTGTGAGTGACTGCATTCTGGAGCCTGGGCCTGGAACTGTTTGGAATCTGGGCTTTTTCCCTGTTACTGCTTCTAGACTGTAGTCTATACCATCTTCTAGTGACTTGCTTTTGGGCTTTGTACAACTTCTGCTTGGAACCTTTGGGGTAGAACATAGTCGCCTAAGGGACTGTGCTGGCTGCTGAGACTGAACAAGGTTTTTTTTTGTTCTGTGATTTGTGTGAGTGGTGGTGGTCCTAGTTTGGGGGCAATGGTGGCCACAGGGAGCTTCTAAAACAACATCAAGTTGGGGGCCCAATGATTCCTATGCAGAAATGGTTGCACCCTCAGCATTCCTCCTCCTCCACCCCCCAAACTGGGCACATTGTCACCTTTTAATTATTTAACAAATAGCTGGGAATGAAATAATATAATCATTGAGGTGGGAGTAGACGGCACCCCCACCATTGTCACTGCACCAAAGGTGTTCTTCCTGAAGACTGAGTTGGTGGTACACGGTGACCCGGAGAAGGTGCTTACTGTCATACTCTCATATGGGACATATTTACCTGTCACCCCTCTGGAGGTAGATGCTCAGAAAATCATTTTTTTTAAATTAAATGGCCCATATTTTGTTGCATCTGAGCACTTTCTCCTCCACCCCTACCAGCTCCAGGAGGTGAGGCAGGTATGGTGCCACTACTCCTTCAGAGCAAGTAGACCTGTCTGAGACACATCTACTTCTTCATCTGCCTGCCATGGGAGGAGGTCATGTAGGGCACTTTCACAATGGAGCACAAGGATGATGCATAGTAGGTGCTCTGGTAAGTGGAGGGTATGCAATTTCATGTCTGCAAGGGGTTAGCACATCTGTCCTGCCTCCAAGGCTGTTGCCAACATGCAAGTGGCAGCAGCTGGCACTCAGCCATACCCTCGGGACAGCCCCTGCAGGAAGGAGGTACAGGTCTCAGGCCCATCAAGAAGAGGTGGGATTTGTCACCTGTCCCAGAGTACATTGATATTGTGCGAATGGACAAATGTGCCACCAGTTTTCCCTGGTCCCCATATACACCAAAACCTGTGAGGGACATGGAAGGAGGGAGTACAGTTGGAGGGGAGTTGCAATAGGACAGTGGAGAGATGGAGGTGTCACTTCTTTCCCCACCCCTCGGAAAAGGTGCAACTCTTCAGAATTGGAGAGATGGGGAGAGTCCAGTACTAATGACACCATGCTCTGGGATGAGGGACTAGTGCTCCCGAGTGCTCCCCCTCCCTTCTCGCTAGGGGAAAGGGCTGTTCCTGCGCCACTTGCATAAGCAGCTCTACATTGGTCAGGCTGGAGGTGGTTCTTTCAGCATTTGCTGTCATGTTCCTTAATTTCACAGACAGTTGTTCTATGGAGGATGCATGAGTGCCAGGAAGTCTACCCTGTGGCACTCCCCACTAGGGTCAACTCACACAAATGTTCAGGTCTTCAGTCAATGGCAGATAGACTCCCGGCCGGAGGAGCTCCAGTGCTTCATGTGGAGTACCACTCACTACCTCTACCTGGCCGTCCATCTTTGCCCTGGTTGATGAGTTGGAAACCAAGGTGACCACTTGTCAAGCACACTGTACAGGACTGCTCCGAGTGTTTGGAAAAAAAACTAGGAGAAAGTGAGGAGATCAGAGCTTAAAAATGTGTTGCTGGAAAAGCGCAGCAGGTCAGGCAGCATCAAAGGAACAGGAGAATCCTCATTTCGGGCATAAGCCTGAAGAAGGGCTTATGCCCGAAACGTCAATTCTCCTGTTCCTTTGATGCTGCCTGACCTGCTGCGCTTTTCCAGCAACACATTTTATGCTCCGAGTGTTGTCCTACAAGGTGCAAATGCTAGTCATAAATCAGCTGGTGGCCACCATGTTGTGGTACTGACTGGTTACTTAGGTCCCTTCCCTGGCTTTGTCACCATCATCCAGAAAAAGCTCAGAGTTTTTCTGGGACAAGAGGCAACACTGGGTCACTGCTGTGGTTCTGTGTCTCCTGCTTGAGGATGATGGTCAGGTGCCGGTCTACCTTTGCACACAGGTAGTGACTTTCTGCCTTCAGACACTTGCAGCAATACCTTTGACGAGCCTCCTCCAAGTTGGTGCACCTTTGATGTATTTCATCTGTCAGGTTCACAGCCTCCTGTTCATGGAGTGGTCTGGGCCTTGGATCTTCTTCCAGCTTGGGAAGCAGGGCTGACCAGAGTTAGGAAAGCATTGGATGGAAGGGGAGTGGGCTGGATAATGCTGCTACAGTTGACTGTAAGGGTGTCTCCGTCCCCTTCCAGTTCACATTCTGAGCCATCAAGAGCCTACTGGACAAAGCACTCGGCCCTGACACCTCATGTGCATTTGAGGCAGCTCAGGCATTGGTGGGCTTTAGATGAACTGCTTGTTCAAAATTCAACCATGGTCCCACACCATGGTCCTTCCCCATGACATGGTCCCCCATAATCTGAGCTGTCTCAGGAATATCAGCACAGTCGCACAGTGGTTCAATTCCTGCCTCAGGCGACTGACTGTGTGGAGTTTGCACGTTCTCCCCGTGTCTGCGTGGGTTTCCTCCAGGTGCTCCGGTTTTCTCCCACAAGCCAAAGATGTGCAGGTCAGGTGAATTAGCCATGCTAAATTGCCCATAGTGTTAGGTACGGGGTAAATGTAGGGGTTTGGGTGGGTTGCGCTTCGGCGGGTCGGTATGGACTTGTTGGGCCGAAGGGCCTATTTCCACACTGTAATATAATCTAATCTATCCTCCCAATGACCTTTTGAATGGCATGGCAGCATTATTTGAATGGGTTGATGCTAACAGCTCTCCTCTGCTGTGCCTTCATCCGTTGTCTGGATGTACCTTGGCATGGCATTTTACCCAATGGCATTGATGATCCCAAGTGGCGGGCATCTATGAAGAGGTCTTCACCTCTTACACTGAGGTGGAGAGTTCTGCTTGTGGCAGTCCTGTGCAACAGGTCACTAAGCTAGGTTACCAGGTGCCAGACCATATGCAAGTTCTGTGGCCTGGAGTAGGTGGTCTTCCATTTGTACGTGAAGTGCATTGTCTGAAGATCCTTTTTAGTTTTTTGGAGGGGTTGCTTGTAAAATCTTGGTTGCACTTCAGCCTTCTCATGCCTTTGCTCCTGGGCCTGGCCATTAATAGATCCAGGCAGCAGGTCAAAGAAGGGCTCTTTGTTCCTGCCTGACTGCCTGCCCCTCTTTTGCAGTTCTGTCCATGCTTGAGTGTTCCTGGCAGGGAACACACAGTTCAGGCATTTTGAGATCTCTGGTTGCCATGTGGGCTGCAGTGCTTTATCAATCTGGATGCTCTGGTTTCCTCACACACTCCAAAGATGTGCAGGTTAGGTGTGAGTGTTCCTGGCAGGGAACACACAGTTCAGGCATTTTGAGATCTCTGGTTGCCATGTGGGCTGCAGTGCTTTATCAATCTGGATAATGATATTCTGACTTAATTAATTGTTTCTGTGGTATAAGTTTCTATTTTGTCTTTTGAGTTTGCTTTTATTTTCGGTTTAGTGCATCAGGAAGTGGGCCATTTTATTTTATTTCTTCCAATTTTGGAACCGTTGGAAGAGTCAAAGGGTCTTTTATTTTAGCCCTATACTGTCCATATCTCAGATGAGCTTGATGGGGATTGGTGAGAGGGAAGTTTTATTTTTTGTTGAAATGAGCAGCAGAGCTTCCTCTGGATTTTACGCCATTGTTGGCCCTGTATCAGGAGTATTTGAAAGGAATGGAGCAGAGGGGATTTGTTTATTTGTTTGTTTAGTTATTTGTTTTTTTGATTTTACTTGATTTTCTTTTTACTCTGGCCCCTTGTTGTGCCTGCCCAAAGAGGTGGTGGAACAGACTCAAGGGAGATCCATTTTCCTTTTTTTTTGTTGATTTTGTTTTTGTTTTTCCCACAGTAATAGTCTTTAATTTTGTTTTAAAAAGTCAATGAAGCTTTATTTTCCATTTTGAACCACAGAGTGGGCTTTGCTCTGTATTTCATTCGATGCCGTCCATGTACGGCAGTGACTGGAGTTCTTGGGCTTTTGTTTCTGTTTCTACCTTTTGTTTAAGAGTGGAGGGTTGCTTTCTGGACTGGAGACAGGTGACCAGCAATTGCTACAAGGATTGGTGTGGGATCCACTGACTTTTGTCATTTATATAAAATATTCTGGAAGTGAAAAAAGGAGGCATGGTTAGTAAGTTTGCAGATGACACCAAAATTGATAGTGTACTGGATAGCAAAAAATATTACCCCTTGATCAAATGGGCTGAGGAGTGGCAGATGGAGTTTAATCGAGATAAATCTGAGGTGCTGCATTTTGGAAGGCAAATCAGGGTAGGACTGATACACTTAATGGTAATGACCTGGAGAGTATTGCCAAACAAAGAAACCTTGTAGTGCAGGTTCATAGTTTCTTGAAAGCGGAGTCACAGGTAGCCGAGGTAGTGAAGGAGGTGTTTGGTAATCTTGCCTTTACTGGTCAGTGCATTGAGTATAAGAGTTGGGAGGTCATGTTGAGGCTGTACAGGACATTGGTTAGGTCACTTTAGGAATACAGCACTCTATTCCAGTGTCCCTGCTATAGGAAAGATGTTGGGAAACTTGAAAGAGTTCAGAAAATATTTACAAGAATGTTATCAGGGTTGGAGGATTTGATCTATTGGGAGAGGCTAAATAGACTGGAACTGTTTTCTCTGAGCATTGAAGGCTGAGTGATAATGTTATAGAAGTTTAATAAAATCATGTGGAGCATGGAGAGGGCGAATAATCAAATCTTTTCCCCGAGGTAGGGGAGTGCAAAACTAGAGGACATAGGTTTAAGGTGAGAAGGGAAAGGGACCAAAGAGGCAACTTTTAATGCAGAGGGTTGTGTGTGTATGGAATAAACTGCAAGAGAAAACTGTGGAGGCTTGTACAATAACAATATTCATAGGAAGGGTTTAGAGGGATGTGGGCCAAATGCTAGTAAATGAGACTAGATTAATCTTCAATATCTGGTCAGCGTGGGTGAGTTGGATCAAAGGGTTTGTTTCCATGGTGGACATCTCTATGACTCTAAGTAATGACCAAGTTTCAAAAGTACTTATCTGGCTGTTCAATGTTTTATGACCCAGAAAGGTGATTTCGTTCTTGATTTTTAACAGGCTAATGTAGCAACAAAAGGCAACAGAGACATTTTAAACAAGAAATTGCTCTCTCCTGATAATCACTCTAACAGTTGTTGCGAGTAAACAAAGATACTACACAGCATATCTTCTATTTCATAATTTTTCACTCAGATTGTGGGCATCGACCTAGACACCAGAAATGACAACAGCAAACACAGCCCTGTCAGCATTTGGGGGCCAGTGGCAAAATGTGGGAGCTGTCCCACATTCACATTCTCAGTCATGCAAAAGTTTCATATTATATTATGTTATATTAGATTAGATTACCTACAGTGTGGAAGCAGGCCCTTCAGCCCAGCAAGTTCACACCGACACTCCAAAGACTAACCCACCCAGACCTATTCCCCTACATTTACCCCTGACTAATGGACCTAAACTATATAGTCATACTCACAGAATCAAACCTTATAGACAATATTTCAGACACCATCATCACCGTCCTTGGCTATATCCTGTCCCACCAGAAAGACTGACCCAGCAAAGGTGGCGGCACACATCATGTCAACTATGAGTGAGGAATCTCCTGCTGATTACAACAAAATTAGTTTTTCTCATTGAAGCAAAGCAGGATGAGAGGTGACTTGAGAGAAGTGTACAAAATGACGACAGGCCATAGATGGAGTGGATAGCTGAATGGCCTGCTTCCACACTGTAGGCATTCTATTCTATGAGGGTCCACAAATACTCCCATCTTCAATGATCCATTCACACCCATTTTCATCCAAAAGTGTATGATCCATCTCAGCCTTGTCCAGAGATCCCCAGCATCACAGATATCAGTCTTCATCAATTCGGTTCACTCCAATGATATCAACAAAGTGCTGGAGACATGGCATACTGCAAAGTCTATGGACCCTGACAACACTCCAGGAATAAATAGAAATTGCTGTTCTACTACCCCAGCTCTTTCAGAATAGCTAAAATACTGGCATCTATCCAACAATGGCTCAGTGGTTGGTTGGCACACTGCTGCCTCATTGCACCAGGGACCCAGGTTCGATTCCAGCTTCAAGCAACTGTCTAGATGGAGTTTGCACATTCTCTTCATGTTGGCATGGCTTTCTTCTGGGTGCTCTGGTTTCCTCACACACTCCAAAGATGTGCAGGTTAGGTGAATTGGCCATGTGAAATTGCCCACAGTATTTGGAGGGTTGGTGTGGACTTGTTGGGCCAAATGGTCTGTTTCCGCAGTGTAGGGAACCTGAATTAATCTTGCCTAATCTATTGTCAATCATTAGGAAAGTGATGAAAGGTATTAACAGTACTATCAAGCAAGACATGCTCAGCAATTTTTATTTGTTTAGATGTAGATTTATTGTCATAAAAATAGTGGGGTTTTGTACATGCAAAACAGTGTTGCCATGTTCAAGTACCATCTTGACACACTATATAAATGTAAGATTTTACTGAAAAGTCATAATGATACACAGCACAGAAAACAGACTTTGGTCAAACTTGTCCATGCCTACCAGACATTCTAAGTAAATCTAGTTCCATTTGCCAGCATTTGGCCCAAATCCCTCTAAACCCTTTCTATTCATATACCCATACAGAAGATGCCTTTTTAAATATCACAAATGTACCAGCCTCCACCACTTCCTCTGGCAGCTCATTCTGTACACACACCACCTTCTGCATGAAACGGTTACCCCTTAGGTGTCTTCTAAATCTTCCCCTCTCACCTTAAACTTATGTCCACTAGTTTTGGACTCCCCTACCCAGGAAAAACACCTTGTCTATTTACTTGATTCATACCCCTCATAATTTTATAAGTCTCTATAAGTTCACCCTGTAACCTCTGAAGCTTCAGGGAAAATAACTCCAGTCTATTCAGTCTCTCCCAGTAACTCAAATCCTCCAACCCTGGCAACATCCTTGTAAATCTTTCTGAACCCTTTCAAGTTTGACAACATCCTTCCTAGAGCAGGGAGACCAGAGTTGCACACAGTATTCCAATTCTGGCCTAACCAATATCCTGTGCAGCTGCAACATGACCTCCCAGCTCTTATGCTCAGTGCACTGATCAATAAAGGAAAGCATGTCAAATGCCTTCTTCACTGTCCTATCTCCCTGCGACTCCACTTTGAAGTAACTATGAACTTGCACTACAAGGTCTCCTTGTTCAGCAACACTATCCAAGACATTGCCATTAAGTGTGCCATTACATCCTGCCCTGATTCGCCTTTCCAAAATGTAGCACCTCACATTTATCTGAATTAAACTCCGTCTGACATTTCTCAGCCTATTGGCCCATCTGATCATGGTCCCATTGTATTGTGAAGCAACCTTCTTTGCTGCCCATTACACTATAAATTTTGGTGTCATCTGCAAACCTACTAACCATACCTTCTAAGTATCCAAATCATTTATGTAAATTACAAAAAGCAGTGGACCCAGCACCAATCCTTGAGGCACACCGCTGGTCATAAGCCTCTGCTCTGAAAAGCAACCCTCCACCACCTTTGAGCCAACTCTTTATCCAAATAGCTAGCTCTCCCTCTATTCTGTGTGATCTGTATGGTGTATTGGAGTTGTATGGTGTATTAGAGTATACGCTTGACCCTGATGAGGAATAACTATGCTTACATCCATGACAAAGTATATAAACTGTGTGCATAGTGTATGTCACATCTCATTTGCATTTACAAAGTTGGATATAAGGCTTCCAATTTGTACCCTGATGTTGCACTGTGGACTGTTTAAAATGTAAATTGACAAAATTTGTTTTTTAGTTTGTCAGTTGACAGTTTTGTCTTTAATTGACAGAATTGAGGTTGTTGGCTGTGTTATGATGCAGCAGGCCTCTGATATATATCACAGCCACTGATCACTCCCATCATTAACGTCATGGTGTTCCAATAAGACATTCAAAAGGGCATTGGATGATTATTTGGACAGAAAAGATGTGCAGAGATATCGGAAAAAGTGGGCCTCTGATATATATCACAGCCACTGATCACTCCCATCATTAACGTCATGGTGTTCCAGAGGTTTAGCAGTTTATCTGTGCAGTTGGTGCAAGTTATGCCCTTCAGTAGAATTATGGCTGAGTGGGCAATTTAGAAAAACCCAACAATCTTTATTTTCAAAGAATAAGACAAGCCTCAGCCAAGACATGATGCAGGTCTTTCAAATAATGAAAGATAAGAATAAAAATTAAATTTAAAAATGATTTACCATAAACAATAAACGCATCACAGGAGATAACCAGCACAAAATTCAGAAAGCTTTAAACAAGGTTAGAGATTTGAAAATATAAATAAAAATCAATTTTCTCACAGGGTACCCCCAGAGAGTGTGGTTGTGGTTGGGAGCTGGATCAATATGTATTGAGGACGGAATTGACAATGAAATATATTAACAACTGTGTATGTATGTGCTTTATCTTCAGGAAGAAAGAGAAATTAACTCAGTGTTACTTAAAAGTAGAATATCAATTGGTGGCATGGGAGAAGAGACTGTCTGTGATAAAATAACCCTGATGTATAGACATTTTGTGACATGGCCTTTCTTTTATAGACTTTACAGAGCCACAAAGCATCTCAGAATTATTACAGTGTAGAAGGAGGCCACTCACTCCATTGTGCCTGTACACGTTCTATTCCCCAATGCCAATCTCCCACTTTTTCTGATATCTCTGCACATCTTTTCTGTCCAAATAATCATCCAATGCCCTTTTGAATGTCTTATTGGTACTTCTGCCACCACATTTCCAAGCAGTCATGACTTGGAGATGCCAGTGTTGGACTTGTGTGTACAAAGTTAAAAATCACACAACACCAGGTTACAGTCCAACAGGTTTAATTGGAAACACTAGCTTTCGGAGCACCGCTCCTTCATCAGGTGATTGTGGAGTACATAATTGTAAGGCACAGAATTTATAGCAAAAATTTACTGTGTGATGTAACTGAAATTATACATTGAAAAATACCTTGATTGTCTGTGAGTCTTTCATCTGTTCAAATACCATGATTGTTTCACTTCTTTCATGTGTAATTCACAAAAAATTTTTAAAAAGTTGCATTCTCAGGTTAACTGTAACAATTGGTGTTAGCTAGACAGTATGTTGAAGGTGTTTGCTCCCGTATGAAAACTCGCTTTATAAGACCATAGGAAATAAGAAATGGGCCATTCAGCCTATTAAGCCTGCTCTGCCACTCAATTTAATTTGGAACCTCTTTTTTTTCTCTCTGACCTTGACCAGTTCAAAAAAAACGAACACTTACTTACCTTCTGATTTTTCCAATTGATCTTCTAATCTGGGATCCTGCCAAATACTTTCAAGACAACTTCTTTGAAAAGCTACGAAGGTGAAATATGAAAAGAAGGTATACCAATACAGATATGCTTATTTTTGTAACAAATTTTAGAATGTTGCTTCCCGTTAAAGAGTTACTATTTTGTTTGATACAAAGTAACTCCAACATTTGGCTCCAACTTTGGATCTGTGATATCTAGCTATTTGCTAATAAAACTGCTCACTGAAAGTGTAAATGAGCATGCCATAATTAATTGTTACTTTGGAATATGGACTTGAAAATATGGACATTAACCTAAAAGATGTGTATAATTATTGTCATATGTGATGCAAAAAATGATCAATGTTTACAAAGCTTTGCTGATAATCGTGTTAAGT
Source organism: Chiloscyllium plagiosum (assembly GCF_004010195.1). Taxonomy (NCBI): domain Eukaryota; kingdom Metazoa; phylum Chordata; class Chondrichthyes; order Orectolobiformes; family Hemiscylliidae; genus Chiloscyllium; species Chiloscyllium plagiosum. Next base: position 61,513,063 of record NC_057723.1, on the reverse strand, counting down.
TTTAAATGTACGAGTCAAAGGAAAATTTCTGAAATCCTCAAGCATCTACTGATGATCTTGAAAACAAAAAATGCTGGATGTTACAGGGGGTCAGGCAGCATCTATGAAGAAAAAACAAGCTAACATTTTGAGTCAAGATGAATCCTCATCAGCGCAGAAGTGAAATGTGGAGGGGACAATGTTAATGCAATGGTGGAAGGCAAGGGGTGGTTGGAGTGCTGGGGGAGAAAGTATGTTGATAGTTCAGTCTTATTGTAGAACAATGGTATGTCTTACTGCCAGACTAGAAAGAAAAGATGGTCCCACTGGGGGTAGGGGGAAGGGGAGAGACAAAGACAAAGAATCTAACAAGCAAAACTAAAAGAAAGGGAAAACATCGGTTCACAATTTGAAGGTGTTGAACTCAATATTGAACCCAGAAGTTTGTAAACTGCTAGGTTGAAGATGAAATTAGATTCCCTACAGTGTGGAAACAGGTCCTTTGGCCCAACCAGTCCACACCGACCCTCAAAGAGTAATCCACCCAGACCCATTTCCCTCTGACTAAAGCACCTATGACTATGGGCAATTTAGCACAGCCAAATCACCTAACTTGCACTGTGGGAGGAAACTGGAGCACCCGGAGGAAACCCATGCAAACACTGGGAGAATGGCAACTGTCTGTGTGGAGTTTGCACAGAGGCCAGAATTGAACCTGGTGCTGTTAGGCAGCAGTGCTAATCACTGAGCCACCATGCCAAATGTTACTCCTCCAACCTTCTGGGCTCAATATTATTGAGTTCAACGCATTCAAATTTTGAATCCATCCCTTTCTTTTTAGCTTTGCTTGTTACATTCTCTCTCTCTCCATCTCTCCCCTTCCCTCACCCCATTTGGACTGTCTGTTCTTTTTGGTCTGGCAGTTTACACACCATTGTTCTGCCATTCTCACGTTCAAATCACTTAATCTGAACTATCAACATCCTTCCTCTCCCAGGAGAATTCACCACAAAGGTATACAGGAAAGCCACACACACAGACCAAGTCCTGAACTACGAAAGCAACCACCCCAACACACACAAAAGAAGTTGCATCAAGACACTGTTCAAAAGGGCCACAACACACTGCAGTACACCAGAACTGCAAAAAGAAGAAGAAGAACACCTCTACAATGTATTTACCAAAAACAGATACCCACGCAATTTCATCAACAGATGCCTAAGGGAAAGACAATGAAATGAGGACATGCCACAACCCAAAGGACTAGCCACGTTACCATACATCAAGAACATTTCTGAACTGACAGCCAGACTACTACGACCACTAGGATTCATAACAGCACACAAACCAACAGCCACACTCCAACAACAACTCACCAGTACAAAGGACCCAATACCCAGCATGAGCAAAACCAACGTAGTGTACAAAATGGAGAAAGTGAGGACTGCAGATGCTGGAGATCAGAGCTGAAAAATGTGTTGCTGGAAAAGCGCAGCGGGTCAGACAGCATCCAAGGAGCAGGAGCGAGATTTCTGAAGAAGGGCTTATGCCCGAAACGTCGATTCTCCTGCTCCTTGGATGCTGCCTGACCTGCTGCGCTTTTCTAGCAACACATTTTTCAGTAGTGTGCAGTCCTTGCATGGGATTTTGTACAAAACGCTACATAGTACAAACAGGAAGACAGCTAACGATCCATATCCATGAAACCAACTAGCCACAAAACAACATGAACAGCTATCCTTAGTAGCCACACACACGGATGACAAGCAACAAGAGTTCGACTGGGACAACTACTATTATAGGACAAGCCAAACAGAGAACAGCCAGGGAATTCCTAGAGGCATGGAATTCCTAGAGGCATGGCACTCATCCACAGATTCTATCAACAAACACATCGACCTGGACCCAATATACCGGCCACTGCAGCGGACAGCTGGAACTGACAACCGGAAGCGGCAGAGACGAACCACTATAAATGCTGGAGGAAACATCACAGAAGCGCTTCACAGGAGGGTCCCAAGCACTGAGGATGTCACCTAGACAGGGGATGAAACATCTGGAACACAAATTCCCAGCTCGGCGAACAGAACCACAACACCACTCTAATCTTGACTATGATCTCCAGCATCTGCAGTCCTCACTTTCACTTATTGCATGAATGCAGCCCTTCCACACTCTAAAGAATCATCTAGACTCAATGCTAGCTTGCTTATTCTCCATGAATGCTGCCTACTGTGCTGTGTTTTTTCCCACTTTTGTTCAGTTCAGATGCCAGTATCTGCAGTAATTTGCTTACTATCGGCCCTGGTTGTTTGTGTGTTTCCTTGAGATACCTTTAGCCTGTGGTACAACAGTTTAGTATAAAGCAAATCTTCAAACAGATGGAGAGCAGGAAAGTGGGTTAATTAGAAGTACAACATAGTGAATGCTTGCTATGGTTAGAAGTTTAGCATTTTGAGAAATGTTATGAGCTAACAAAATGTTTGTGTCTTTGTTTCTATAAAACAGACCCACCTTTTGTCATGTATTATTGTTAAACATTCTTGTGAATCATGTAATTCTGCACCCAGCTGTGTTGTGTGAATGATAAATGCAAATGAATTGAAAATGGTTAACTCTACATTCTGCACCTGAACGATAACATTTATTCAACTTTCCCTGCAAACCCAAAGTGATCAAATGAAGCGGTGACTTCAATTGATAGTGGATTTAGCTGCCATGATACTACAGGAGTGGAAATAATGTGAAACTCTAGTATCATTTGCAATGATTATTCTTCGCATTCTTAAAATAAAAATGGCATTTGTAATGAGGTTGAGTGATTAGCACCTCATGCAACTTTACAAACCTGTCAGAGAGCAATGATTACACTTCCAATCTAGACCTTACGATTTGAATGCCATCAACAAATTTTACAAATTACCGATATTTATATTAGGATTTTTCTGATTAACATTTTCTGAATAGCTATTCCATTCAAAACCTCTAACTTTCGAGATACTTTTTCGAAAGATCCCCTGGGAACAGAGGAATTGGCCATCGGAGGTTCAAGCTTCCTGGGTAATTTTCATCCGCCAGATTGAAACTAGATGCTGAGAGTGTGGTGCTGGAAAAACACAGCACGTCAGGCAGCATCCGAGGAGCAGGAGAGTCAATGTTTCGGGCAAAAACCCAAACTTGCTGTGCTTTTCCATCACCACCCTCTCACCATCTAGTTTCTATCTGGAGGATGGCAAAATGGGAAACTGCATATTAATGGGATGAGATTAGGTAACGATAGCATGTTAATGTATGCAAACTGATGCAGTATGCCCCTTTCCATTCAGTAGAGAGATTCTCATCCAATCAATCAAAACAAAGTAGAAGAATTTGAGTATTTCCTCTTCACATTGAGAATCTTATTACTGCTGACCTCACTCTCTCCTTTCATAACTGACTCAGCTAAAGCTCATGTTGATCAGGACTGGTAAGATTCCACTCGTAAATCATGAGTTTTGACTTCCCAGTAATGAAAATCAGATCTGGCTGAAGGCAAATGCACCTTTTATGTTTGCAGTTACATCTGCAGCCTATAGATTTGCAGAGTGGCACTCACCCATAATTTTCCCTGTGGGATAAACAATGCGGGTATGGAATTGGGGCTCTGGTACCATTTTTGACTGACTCGGGCTTCTCCACCCTTGTCAAAATTCTGCATATCACAAAAAAACTGAACGTAAGTGAAAAATCTCTGGAAAAAGATAGCATACATCTCTCAAAAGAATTCTAAGTGCTGTTTTTAAAAAATCCATGTACTTGTACGGAACATAAAACCAATGAAGAGATGCTTGAAAGTGGAAGAGCGAAAGAAGCTCTTAAACATTACAGATATAACGATCGGAGCCCTAAAACCACAGAGAACTCTTTGAGATCGCAAAGTGGAAGGCAACAGAAAGGGGGATCAACCGAGATGTAGTTAGATAGTAGATGAGTGAAAATGGTGCAAGACATAATAACCATTTCCTATCAACACAACAGATCACCTTCTAGGAATTAGGCAAAGGCAGCAGCTACAGCATGTCAGTGAGTAATGCCATTTAAATGATAAGGCCCACCAGATGTTACATAGAGACAAGGGAGGAGAAATCACTGAAAGTGACATGTCCACAGTTGAGCTTACAATAAATTTGTAATGTCATTGTCACGGACAAATCATTTCCTTTCATCACATCAAGAGTATTCTGAAATGTAATGCATATTTAATTTCAGCACAGAAGTAAACTTTGCTTATTTAATAATTAAGCATTATTAATTAATGTGCATTGATTTTTGGCAATGTTCCAAAGGAAAATTGGATGAAAGATCTTGCCCAACGCCAACAGGAATTGCTTCTCTATAAAGACAAATGATTTGTTGTGTTTCTTATCCAAAAGTGATTTAGTACTTAAAGAAAAATAAAAGGGTGAAGTGAATGTCCTTTATAGAGGTCTAGTTTAATGAGCACTGAAGTCCAGTGCCAATGTCATTTCTTGTTTTGAAATGTGAGGGCTTTATGTAGTATGCTATGCAGCTGAATTGATTTAGTGAACTGGAAATTGAGTTAGAGAATGATGGAGCAGACACTTAAATTTGTTTTTGAAGAGCATTAATTATATATCTTGCAGAACATTCATAATTATAGTTCAATGACCTTTGTTCAACTAACAGTCTATTTTTGCATTTATGATTATTTGGTAAGACTACATTGAGATTTCATCCTGTCTTAATAGCTTAGATATTTGGAATTTGACATGTAGCATTCACTGTGACATGAACATTTTTACCAACAATATTATATTACAATCTCTGACAATTTGTGTTAATTTTGTAATCATTCAAAATATATAGATAAATTATAAATCTACAGTAGATCAATGAATTAACTACAAAATCTATAACTAGCATTGCAACCATAATAAGTGTTAAAATATATAACAGAATTGTTCGTATCTTCTGGTCGTTAGATATTTGGAGAGTGAACATAGCCAGTCCTCACTTTCTCCTAGAAACTAGATGGTGCTAATTCCTGACATGAAAATCCATGCAGTTGCCTGCTGACTCTACGTGTTCACTTTCTCCTCCATGCCTCCTTCATAGACAGCAATCATCAATATCTTAGGGCAATACTATACAGTGAGGAGTCATATGCCCCCATATCCCAGCCACAGCTATTAACTTTGACACATGCTATTCTCACAGCACTTTCATAGTCAATCACTGACTTATTTACAATACAGTTCTGCACCTTATTGTTGCACTTTGGCATGCATCAGTGCCTGTCACTGAAATGCTGCAATCAGGACACTTTGCATGGAGGGGGCAGACACCCAACTCTTGGATTGAACCAGGGTACATCTCAAGACTCCTTGACATTCACTTACTTTAAGCTTACTCCAATGCTTGCAGCATCTCTGCCTTGCCTTGTCATTTTGTGCTTTGGTCTCTCAGCTAGGGCATAAAAGTTTATGGTCCTTCTTTATTTATTAGTGTCTTAGTGCAAACACAAAGTCAGGCAGCTAGTCATTGTTGTTAGCAATGATCAGTCAAGGGAGTGTACATGTTCCTGTACACCACCATGTTGTATTGATGTCACATCTAAAGCACATGCCAGCAGCTTATGCAGCAAACACATTTGTTTCAACAAATGGCCATGTCTCAAAGTGTCCAGGGAGTAGTCTTCAGTCAGGTCAAGGGGCAGCACAGTAGGTCAAGCTTTGTGTACAGTCAGTCACCTGGTGGCACTCTGGTCAGTGGGTATGTTCACTATAGTTTGGATACAGGTCACGGTCAGTGCTGGTTGCAATGGCTCTGCAATCTGGGAATCATGTTAAGTCAGTCAGCGAGCTGCACAAAGATCAGTCAGTTTTCTCACAAGCCGAGGATGTCCCCGCACATTGTCACAGAACTATACCATTTGATGGAATAGTTGTTCAACTATTTGAACACTTTCCAATGTGTGCTAGTTCCACATTGAACACTGACAATATGCCAGGCTACAAAAGGCACTCCTTCAGGCAGCCTTCTAAGACAGGATAATGTGAAGGAACATGTACTCTGTGGTAGTTTAAGCAGCAATTATTTGTGAACTTGTATTTGTAATGAAGTGCCAGCTGTTCAGCCACTATTGGAGCTGTACATGGTGAAGAACAACTTCTGGCTGGGCAGCGCTTGGGTGATCCAGCAATGGTAAGGACTTTCATTTCCCAGCAAGAGAGAAAGTAGAGAAGCAAAGTGCTACAGAGATGATGCGGAGCTGATATTCAGGGAGTAGTTTCAGAAATCTTACTGGAACTCATAGAGAGAAAACCCTCCATAGAATCCCTACAGTGTGGAAGCAGGCCATTTGGTTCATTGAATCCACACTGCCACTCTGAAGAGCACTCTACCCAGACCAGCACTCCACTTAGTCTGCACATCCATGGACACTAAGGGCAATTTAGCATGACCATTCCAACTAACCTGCACATCTTTAGACTGAAGCAGAAAACGAGAGCAACTGGAGGAAACCCACGCAGACACTGGGAGAATGCGCAAATTCCACACAGATGGTCACCTGACACTCGAATCAAACTTGGGTATCTGGTGCTGTGAGGGAGCAATGCTAACCATTGAGCCTTCATGCCATGAAACACAACAAAATAGACACAGCAATTTTGTGGTAAAATTGAGTTTATTAATTGTCATTGCTAGGGGAGGCAATGGCTTAGTGGTATTAGCACTAGACTATTAAGCCAAAGATCCCGTTAATGATCTGGGTATCTAGATTTGAATTCCACTGAGACATATGGTCGAATTTAGATTTAATTAAAACTCTGGAATTAAGAGTCTAATTAATGACTATGAAATTGGTGCCAATGTTTAGGAAAAAATAGATCTAGTTCACTAAAGTTCTTCAGGGAAAGAAATCTGTCATCTTTTGCTGATCTGGCCGACATGTGACCTCAGACCCACACCAATATGGTTGACTCAACTGCTCTCTGGGAAGTTAGGGTTGGGCAATAAATGCTGGCCTAACCAATGATGCCCGTATCCAGTGAAGAAAACCATAAAAGAAAGACTTCTATCATCGAAGCAGGTCTTTCATACAGTGTGCCACTGCAACTGGTTGAATCCAAACTGTTGATAGAATTAGCAGGTTCAAATCCCATTAACCTTCACTACACCTGCCCCTAAATCTAAAGGCAAATTAGAACATCCAAGGCACTTTTTTCTATGTCTTGGCTTGGAAACAAGCAAAAAATGTAGATCTCAGTTTTTACTTTGCTACAAGCTTGAGTTTTCTTCTTGTTAATATGTCTTTCACCTTCACCAAATCACTTTTGACTATCACTACCCTTCTTCAGTCTTCAACATCGAATGTATTGTACACTGAGATCCTTTGTTCTAAATATTATCAACATCAAATGTCACTCTGGTGTCTTCCAATATATTTTTTCCAACTACCAATTGCTATTATCTTTTTGGTGTTGATACATGATTCACATCCTAAACTTGTAGATTTTATTTGATCTACAATATTGTAAGGCCTCTTCAGATTCTGAAGTCAGAGCTGCATTGTGAGCGCATCACATGTTTTTCATGTTCTTGCCTTCGATTAGGTACCCCTCAAACTGTGTCCAATTCTGAATTTTTGTCCTCTGTACAGATTGAATCATTTTGGTGGCAACTTGTCATACGCCTCTATCCATTCGAAACATTTATGATTATCCCAGCCTGATGCTTGCCGTTTCGTCACAATACAGGGTCTCAATAAATCTCACACATTTTACAGCAGATGTAATGTTTGAACAACACATCTGTTATCTTTTAACAATAATAATGATTTCTTTTTCGTAATTTATGAAGCAGTTGTAAATATTCTTGTTAACTTGTAGATAAAGAGCATTCTTGGGTTTAAATTTCTCTCTCTTGTTTCAATTTCAAATCTAAATTGAGACTGCATTTTACCAATACCTGCAATATCACATAACTTTTATTATTTTAACATCTGGATATTAATGATCTGAGATGAAACAGATTAAAGGGTTGCTTCCGATGTCTGAATTCTCACATGATTATCCCACATTTCTCATCCTAGCCTGCACCAGTTATCCCCCTGAAAGTTTCTGCCCATAAAGTCTGTTCCCATTCACAGTTTAAAAAATGTTTTGGTGAGTGGTATCTGTCATGCCTGATTTCCCCAAGCCCTAAAATGGACTTTTCTTGAGCAATCTTCTGACGGTCTCAACAATAATTATGCAGTTGGGTTCTTAGGCACTTTTCTCAGGGAATTGCAAGACTTGCTAGATGGAATTGCTCACTGCCAGTGAGACTCTCAGGTATTCATGCCTCTGGTGTCATATTTAAAGACCAGCTTCACTTCACATGCTGCAAGCTAGCAACACTCTCTGACACTGTGGTGTTCTGATTGCTATCACCCAGGACATGACATAGAAGAAAGGTTAGTAAGGTCCCTACTTTGCAGTCAAGGAACTGGAAGTTTTGATGCATGAGGAGAGGACAGAAGTCCTTTTTCCCAGTGGACTGCCACAGGAAGTCATACCACCTGATATAGCCAGCCTGCACACAGATTGGAGAAGCTGTAGACTGTGACAGTGCAATGTCCCCGGTAAAACGGGACGTATAGACATACAGAAAAGTTAATGATCTACTATGGTCTGCAAAAGTAAGTGCTTCATCTTTATTTTGCTCCTCTACTCATAACGCTAGTGCATAGAATCAGCAATTAACCTAATAAATTGAATTGTGCACTCCCATTGCTGCCAGTGCTAACTCATTATAACTCTGCACAGGTTTCTACAGCCAGTCAAGTAAAAATATGCACCAGGTCTCTGGCAGTCAGTCCTACTGGATACCAGGTTTCTGCTGAAGGCTGAGCAGAAGGAGAGCTGTTTCCAACCATTAGGTTTGTTAGAGCAACCAGTAAGCAGGATCAAAGAGTGAGAAGTCTAACAACATTTTTAGTACCAGGCTGCCTCAAGAATGCATATGCCTGGTGATCATCCTGCATGAACTGGTGACTGCCTTGGACAAACAGGTCAAAAATACTTAGTGTCTGTCAGATATGAGCACAGATCAGCACTTCACTGCTCCAGCCATTGGTGTTCAATATCAGTGTTAAGGTAAGACGGGGATGAAAGACTTCACTCCAGGTGTTCCTTCCTCTCAGGAAGATAGGGTGGTACCAGTAAAAACACACAGTGAGAAGAAGCAACATACAAGATCTCAAAGGCTTCTTCACAGGATATTCAAGAGGTGCCCGGCCTCTGCGTCTCTCCTTTACTTGTGAATTTAAAGTCTGCAGCAGTTCAGACTGAGGAAGGTGAGCCTGTATCTAAATGGCAGACTATCAGCGCAACTGTGCCTTTTAGTTTCAAAGTCAACAGTGATGACTGCCTCAATCTTTGAATTCAACCAAGGGCTTTCTCCCCACCAGCTGCTGAAGTTGGGCATACACGGTGGTAGTGGGAGAAAAAGGAAGGGGAAACCATACTGAAGGCACATGGACAGGTGAAACATGATTAGAAATCACCTTTAAATTTTGTACAAAGTTAAAAATCACACAACACCAGGTTATAGTCCAACAGGTTTAATTGGAAGCACACTAGCTTTCAGAGCGACGCTCCTTCATCAGGTGATTGTAAATTTTGTAAGTATGTATATTTATTTGTACAGCTGAAATGCACACCTTAATAAATGTTTTGCTGTCAGATCTTAACACATTCTCACCTGAAAGATGAGTAGCATTTTCTGACATCCCAATGATAAAAGCAGTTGTAATAGCCAAGCATTGCTCATCTCTCACAAAAAAAACATCTTGACTGCAGATAATCTCAGATCAGGGATTCTTGAACCATGAAGCCAAGACATTACAGTGAATAAAATGCGAAACACTATGTTGAAAGAAAGTGTGAGGGCCAGTTCTGCACTCATCACTGCACACTTACATCTAGTCTAGGACTGAGGGGTACCGAACCAGTAGGATTCAACACATCGCTGCAGGGAATGAAATCAGCATTTCAAGGAGTGTCCTGAATGATTATGAACGGGCAGCTCATGTGTCCACTCTCTCCATTGTAACAATTTTGCTAGCAGATAAATGCTCTAAGTATTACCTCTAACAGGTTCAATGGTGTCCTAAAACATAGAACAGAGAGCATGGAAACAGCACGGAACACGCCCTTTAACCCAAAATACTGTGCCGAACATGACGCCAAATTAAATTAACTTAATCCCTTCTGCTTGCCCTTGGTCGATATCCCTCCATTCATTGCATATGCATGTGCTTATCTAAAAGCTCCTTAAACATCACTATCATATTTACCTTCACCACCATCCCTGCAACTCATTCCAGACGCCTATCACACTGTGTAAAAAACAAACTTGGCCCGCACATCTCCTTTGAACGTTTTTCCGTCTCACCTTAAATGCATGCCCCGATAGTAGATATTTCAACTCTGGGGAAAAGATCTTGACTGTCAACCCTAACTATGCATCTCTTAATTTTATACATTTCTACCAAGTCTCCCCTCAACATTCGTCTCACCCGAGAAAACAACCTGAGTTTTTCTAGCTTCTCCTTATAGCTCATATCCTCTAATTCAGACATCATCCTGGTAAAACCTTTCTGCACCCTCCAAAACCCCCACAACCTTCCTGTAATTTGGCAATCTGAATGGAACCCAATATTCTATGTGTAGCCTAAACAAAGTCTTATAAAGCTGCAATATGACACCCTGACTTTTGTACTCAACTCCCCAACTAATAAAGGCAAGCTTCTTTACCACTCCATGTACTTGTGTGGTCATTTTCAAGGAGCTATGGATTTGACCCCAAGGTCCCTCTCTACATCAATGCTGTTCAGGGTCCTACTATTAACTGTATACTTCTCTTTAACATTTGATCTCCCAAAATGCAGCACCTCATAATTACCCAGGTTAAACTCTATCTGATACTTCTCCACCCATATCTGCAAATGATCTATATCCTACTGCATCCTTTGACAACCTTCTACCAAATCCACAACCCCACTGATCTTTGTATCATCTGCAAACTTACAAAATCATCCACCTACATTTTCATCCAAGTTATTTACATATATCACAAACATCAGAGGTCCCAGTATGGATCCTTGCAGAACATCATGAGACACAGACTTCCAGTCTGAAAAATACCCTTCCACCACTACACTCTGCCTTCTATGGCCGAGTCAATTCTGAATCCACATGGCCAAGTCACCTTGGATCCTATGCAGCTTAATCTTCTGGATGAGCCTACCATGAGGGACCTTGTCAAAAGCCTTATTAGTATTCATGTAGACAACACTCGCTGCTCAACTCTCATTAATCACGTTTGTCACCTCCTTGAAAAAATCAATCAAGTTAGTAAGACATGACCTGCCCTGCACAAAGCCATGTAGACTATCCCTAATAAGCCATGCCTTTCCAATTGTGCATAAATCTTATCCCTAAGAATTCTCTGCAATAGCTTCTCAACCTCTGATGTGTGACTTATTGCTCTATAGTTTCCTGGAATATCCCTATTTCCCTTTTTTCACAGAGGAACAAGATTAGCTACTTGCCAGTCCTCTGGCTAATGATGCAAAGGTCTTGCTCAAGGGCCTGGCAATCTCCTCTCTTGTCTTTCTCAAAACCTTATGATCATCTGAGGATAATCAACTATTTCAGGCAACTTAGCAATCTCCATGCACTCCAAAACATCAAAGGTTTTACTGATGATTGAGTTGTCAAAAGAATATTCCTTAGGACTGCTCTCAACCTGCTGGCTATTATGAACAAGAGCACTGCACAACACTCTGATATGTTATCCTAACACTAGATTAAGAGCAACCTAATTTTAGCCTTATGCAATGTTAGTGCATTGCTTCACTGACTGGTGCTTTTTCGCTAATGTTCATGTAAGGTACATTTAACGAAAAATTCATTCTGCGACACAGAAGGTCAACAACTGCAAAAATAACAAGGTCCATATGTTCTTTACACTAAGCAGATGTTGCTTGGTAGATTAGATCCACGCAGTCAGTCGCCTGAGGCGGGAATTGAACCCGGGTCTCTGGCGCTGCGAGGCAGCAGTGCTAACCACTGTGCCACTGTGCCGCCCAAAATTATCAACAAAAGTTCAAACTCAGTTTATTCAAACGGGAAGCAGGTTCCAATCCAGTATGCTCTGGCCCTTCAAGCTCTACAATGCATTGTTCTATCATACTTCACTGAATGTTCCTCCTGATTAATGTTTTAAAGCTGAGTCCCATGTCCATCCTCAAGTGATTGCTGTGAACTCACATTGTGTCTGCATCCAGGATATCACCCCTTTGCCAACCCCAAGTGAGAATAGCAGTCATGTCACAATAATGCAGGACACCCTTTTTGAGCTGTACTGCAAGGCTCCACTGGAGCTATCAGATATGAAGGTCTTTCCATTACTGACCGTGACGAAACATGAAAAATATTGTACATTAATTCTGTCTTAGTCTTAAGCCTTGAGGAGATAGCTGATGTCTCCCAACAGCCATCCCTGTATGACCCAAGATCTTGGAAGGAGGCAGGAACCTGTGGGCTCTCCAGTATGTTAGCAAACTCTGCAGATTCATTACAGAGCACCTTTGGGTCTAGTGACCATAACTCATGGAAAGGATAGACAGGATCTAAAAGTTGGAGGAAGGCTAATTTTGATGGTATTAGGCAAAAACTTTTAAAAGCTGATTGGGTGCAGATGATTGCAGGTAAAGGGACAGCTGGACTTAGATAAATCCATAGGTTTGAAAGAGCTGTATCCCAGGCTGATGAGGATGCCAGAGGTCTCATTTATAATTAAAAACAGGAGTCAGGAACAGACCAGGAAATTATAGGCCAGTCAGACTAAGCTTGGTGATAGGGAAGATATTCAGAGTTATCCGAAAGAATTCTGAAGGACACAATATATTCAAACTTGGAGACACATAGCTACAGTTAGGAACAGTCAACACAAATTTATTCTTATAAGGAGATAACCAGTAGTATTGAGATTGATAATGCATTTGATACAGTCTACATGGATTTTGGCACAGTTTTCATTAAGATCCTTCATGGCAGACTGTTCATGAATGCAATATCTGTGGGAAAGTTGCACATTGGAGCCAAAATTGAGAAGCGGAAAGCAGTGATGTCAGAGGGATGTTTCAGTGACTGGAAGTCTATTTTCAGTGGGGTTGCTCAAGACTCAGAGCTGGAGCCTTTGTTGTTTGTGGTGTACTTTTATAATTTGACTTAAATGTAGGATGGCATGGTGGCACAGTGGTTAGCACTGCTGCCTCGCAGCACCAGAGACCCGGGTTCAATTCCCGACTCAGGCGACTGACTGTGTGGAGTTTGCACGTTCTCCCCGTGTCTGCGTGGGTTTCCTCCGGGTGCTCTGGTTTCCTCCCACAGTCCAAAGATGTGCAGGTTAGGTGAATTGGCCATGCTAAATTGCCCGTAGTGTTAGGTAAGGGGTAAATGTAGGGGTATGGATGGGTTTCGCTTCGGCGGGTCGGTGTGGACTTGTTGGGCCGAAGGGCTGTTTCCACACTGTAATCTAATCTAATCTAAATCTAATCTAGGATATATGATCAAACAGATTGTAAATTAAACAATAGTTGATGGGATAGTAAATAGTGAGGAAGAGAGCCATAATCTGCATGAGGATATCGACAAGTGGGTGCAGCAGTGGCAAACAGAATTATAACCAATAAATGTGAGGTGACACACTTAGGAGCACTCACAAGGTAAGGGATTACACTAAGTGGTAGGACCCTGGCAAGTACTGAAGTTTAGAGGAACCTTGGTATGTCTAGCCATAGATCCCTGAAAGTAGCTGGGCAATTGGATGAGATAATCAGAAGGCATATGGAACACTTTCCTTCATTCGCTATAGCACAGGATAGAAGAGCAAGGAAGTTATACTAAATCTGTATAGAACATTAGTTTGCCCACAGTCACAGTGCTGTACACAGTCCTGGCCATCATATTATAGGAAGCTTATAATAACACTTGTGATATAGAGGAGACTTACAAGGTTTTCATCAGGAACAGGCAATTGTAATATTATGAAAGTGAATGCATAGATTGAAATTGTTAGCTTTAGACCAGAGGATGCAAATAGGAGGTTTCATTGGAGGTGAATAAAATTATGAGGGGCAAAGATAGAGTGTGTTGGGTGGACCTACTTCCCTTAGCAGAGAAGTTAATAAACAATTTAAACGAATTGACAGAAGGATTAGAGGGGATAGAGAAAAAAATATTTTTACCAAGAAAATGGACAGGGTCTTGAACTTGTTAGAAAGCTGATTTTTTTTTCTAAAAGCTGTTCCTGTTCTCAAGGCTGGTGTGTCCTTGGTTTTTTTCAGAGGAGTTGTAAACAGGCCGGGCTCCAAAATGGCTGGGTTTGGTACAGAGATGAAATGCCTTTTTGTTTGTACATAAACAGATGAGACTTTAGGCCAAAGCTTTCATGTTTTTAGAAGTAACCTGTATTAGTCAAGGGGGCATGGCCAGCACTCAAGCTGAGCAGTTCAGTCCAGAACTAGTTAGGGAGTTCAGCAGTGGAGTTGAGTGGAAACAGGCTGCTAAACGCTCTCTCCTTCTGCCCTTCTAACTTCGATCTGTAAGCCTTTGCTTCATTTTTGTTTGTTGACAGGAATTTGCTTATTGGGACTGTTGTGTATGTTCAAAACAGCATAATTAAGTCTAGTTTGGATAGACTGACTTCTGTAGGGGTTCTTTCTTCTGTTCTTTATGTTTCATTGTGTAATTTTGTGAATACATTTTTGTCTGTTTAAAACCCAGTAGTCAACCTAGCTAACTTACTCTGGGTAATTTTCACTGCACACTTACCAAAACAAATTGCAAAGTTATGTCTGGGCTGCCTGCTTTAGAATGTTTTGAATAGTCTGACCTAGTCCATAACAAACTGAATGCCTGAGAGGTGATAAAGGCTAAAATCCTTGCTGCATTTAATAAGTATTTGAATCTGAATATGAAGCATTATAACCCATAAGGCTACAGACCGAAAGCTAGAAAGTTGGATCAGGCTTGCTTTATTCAACTGGCACAGCTGCAATTAACCGAATAAGCAAAAGCAGTCTGGGCTGAAATTAACACTTTCAGAAGGCAATGAAACTCAAATCTATATTTTCTGTTTGATTTCCCCTTTATGAATAAGTGCCACATATTGGAGATGAAAGAGCCACCTGCTACTTGTCCATTCCTGAAGACAATGAGCCCACACTTAGAAATCAACATATGATCAATATTTTAACCAGCTCCTTTGGCAGAGCAGCAGAGAAAAAGGAATTGGAATTGGAATTGGAGAAGGCTTGCTGTGGGTCTCTATCTCTCTCTCTCTCTCGCTCCCCCCCGTTTTCCCTCAGTTTTTCTCAAGGGACACAACCGGGTGAGACAGAAAATTGTAAAATATTAGTTCAAAGGTATCTACAAATATTTGCTAATGCTGAAGATACAAGCCATCATTCGAATAATCATTGGCTTCAGTTAAACCCACCTTACTAGAAAGAATAATCATCATTTTTAAAAAAAACTTCATTTTTCTCCTTTCTGAAATTCTGCATTTGTATGTATGTTCGTGTCACATTTTTATGATTTTTTCACAGGATTAGCAAGTAATAAAAATGTTCTTCTTTCACTCAATGAAACCAGGTAATTAGCACCTTATTTGTTTCTAGTAAACTAATGAACCACGTATTATACCGGAATGAGGCAGAACTGGTCACTGAGAAGAATTTAAAATGTTTGTTGCAATCAACTGTGGGGTTTAAAATGAGGATAGTTGACTCTGATACACCCCTTCTCACCACATTGTAATATAAATTTATTTGCTACAGTAATCTGTTGCACTGTTTGAGACAAGCATATGTTAATGTTGTCATGTCCTTGACAATTAGAAAATGGAGTTGCTAGTACCCGATAGTGAGAATGAATTGGTAAGAATATGGAAGTCACTCCACACAGAGTGGTTGAGGTGAATAGTATAACTATGTTTAAGGAAAAGCTAGTTAAATACATGATAAAGAAAGGAGTAAAAGGATATAATCAAAAAGATTGGATGAAATAAGCTGGGTAAAGATTTCTATGGAGTATAAACAATTAGTATTGATCTGCTGATTCCGAATGACCCATTTTTATGCTATAAATTTTAAACAATTCTTTTCAATTTGCTTAGTTTTGCATTATCTTATCATTCTGTTTCTGTTTTTTTGTGTATCTCAGTCATGCTTTATAATAAGTAGGTAGACAAGCAGGAGGCTGGAAGAACACAGAAAGCCAAGAAGCATCAGGAGATGGAGAAATCAATGTTTCATCTATAACCCTTCTTCAGGACTGGAGAAGTCAACATTCTGGGTATAACTCTTCTTCAGGATGGTGGAAAAGTCAACATTTTGGGGCTAGCCCTTCTTTAGAACAGTAGAAAGTTCAATG
The DNA here is from genome assembly GCF_004010195.1 of Chiloscyllium plagiosum. Classification (NCBI taxonomy): domain Eukaryota; kingdom Metazoa; phylum Chordata; class Chondrichthyes; order Orectolobiformes; family Hemiscylliidae; genus Chiloscyllium; species Chiloscyllium plagiosum. Next base: position 61,496,594 of record NC_057723.1, on the reverse strand, counting down.
TTTTGAGTGTAATCCTTCAGAAGTCGATGTTTCGGGTATAAACCTTCTTCAAGACTGATGCTGCCTAGTATGCTGAGTTGTTCCAGCCTCTTGTGTCCATTTTGGATTCCAGCATCTGCAGTTTTTTTTTGTCTCTTATAATAAGTAGGGGCAGGCAGTTTTGGTCAAAATTTCCATTGTCTTTAAATCATTACAAAGCTAATTATACATCACTTTCCTTTAAGTGGAAAGAAACTTACAGAAGTATATGCCTCTTTTCAGAGAAAGTTTTTGAAAAAGGACGCGAGAGTGAAAGTACAGCAGGATATTGGAGGAGTTTGATCTGAACTTGAGTGAGTTGGAGAATACTAAATTATATTTATTGACTTGTTCACTGTTAATGCATTGGTATCTGCATAACAGATGGTTGGTTTTGTAAGTACGGGGTAAAAACAATGACTGCAGATGCTGGAAACCAGAATCTGGAATAGAGCGGTGCTGTATTCCTGATGAAGGGCTTTTGCCCAAAATGTCGATTTCGCTGCTCCTTGGATGCTGCCTGAACTGCTGTGCTCTTCCAGCACCACTAATCCGGAATCTGGTTTCCAGCATCTGCAGTCATTGTTTTTACCTAGTTGGCCAATAGAGTTAATAATTGAGTGTGCATGATCTGGGAGTTAGATTGATTGATTCTTCTGAAAGTGGTATCCACATTTCAGTTAATTATTTGGGCTGATTCACACTAGTATACAGTACAATGCAGCAGATATAGCCTGAACTGCAGATTCTCTTGACATCACTTTCCATTATTTTTTGTTTACCAGTCCATTGTTATGGCAAGATAGTGGAAACTAATATTGTACGACATTTGCATAATTGGAGAGTTTTGTAAAGAATGTGTTCTTGCTCATCAATGGCAATATCACTTGACTTCAAAGTTACCCAGTTCCAGCATTATGTGGAGTACTTCTAATTATACATCAGCACATTTGCACTTGAACATGTGGCACTACAGAGCAGAGGGAACTGAAAGACTTGTGAGAATGCGGTACAGAAGACGCCTAGGATGGAAAGTTAGCTGATGGGTTTTTAGTATCTGGATACCGGTGGGGAACAAGGACAACTAAGAGTTGGGAAATTACAATTATCAACCAGCAGCTTGTGCTTAGCTAGGGTAAGTTGCTAAAAAAAAAGGATATTATGATGAATTTTCTCATTAGATGGATAAGTAATTTTCATGTAGCTCATTTGGAATCCCAATTGCCTTAATGTTCTAGGAAAAGAAACATAACTACTGGTAAAGGAGAGTGGATAGGGAGGGTGAACTACCTGAAGTTTCAGTTCACTACTGAGCTAAAAGGAAAGATTAAGATTGGTCTTGTGATGAGACTTTGAGGACAAAGGTTTAGAGGGAGACTGTGAAGGTTAGTAACTTCAGGATAATTGCTAATGCAATGAAGAATCAGATTAGGCACCTTGATGTGTTGATGTATGAGCATTTAATTCTGTCTGCCTGTCAAAGGCATACTGATCATGGAGTAAGCTGAAAACAAACCTTCAATATGTTAAAAAAAACACAAAATCATAATCAAGATTGATTTGCGAAGCATTGTGATGCCCACAGTATGGGTTCAATTTCTGAACTGATTGAGGTTACCATGAAGGATTCTCCTTCTCAACATGTCCCCTAATTTGGGGTGTGGTGGCCCTCAGGTTAAATCACCACCAGCTGTCTCTCACTTATGAAACAGCAGCCCTCTGGTCTGGTAAGATCATGGTGACTTGACTTGACTGGACTCTTTTGTGTATCAAAACAACTCCTCTGCCTCAAGAGTAAATAGAGTCATAGAGTCATAGAGATGTACAGCATGGAAACAGACCCTTTGGTCCAACCCGTCTATGCCGACCAGATAACCTAACCCAATCTAGTCCCACCTGCCAACACCCGGCCCATAACCCTCCAAACCCTTCCTATTCATATACGCATCCAAATGTCTCTTAAATGTTGCAATTGTACCAGCCTCCATCACATCCTCTGGCAGCTCATTCCATACACGTACCACCCTCTGCGTGATAAAGTTGCCCGTTAGGTCTCTTTTATATCTTTCCCCTCTCACCCTAAACCTATGCCCTCTACTTCTGGACTCCCCAACCACAGGGAAATGACTTTGTCTATTTATCCTATCCATGCCCCTCATAATTTTGTAAACCTCTATAAAGCTGCAACATGACCTCCCAACTCCTGTACTCAATATTCTGACCAATAAAGGAAAGCATACCAAACGCCTTCTTCACTATCCTATCTACCTGGTACTCCACTTTCAAGGAGCACTCCAAGGTCTCTTTGTTCAGCAACACTCCCTATGACCTTACCATTAAGTGTATAAGTCCTGCTAAGATTTGCTTTCCCAAAATGAAGCACCTCGCATTTATCTGAATTAAACTCCATCTGCCACTTCTCAGCCCATTAGCCCATCTGGTCCAGATCCTGTTGTAATCTGAGGTAACCCTCTTTGCTGTCCACTACATCTCCAATTTTGGTGCCATCTGCAAACTTACTAACTGTATTCCACAGTGATCTAAAACAATATCCTTCCCTGAAACCAATCTGAAGGGGTTACCATTAAGTTGAATGGGTTTTTGAAACACAAAAATAAAGACATTAACTGTCTCAAATTTATAAATAACAACACAGGATATATAATAAACATTTCAATAACAGCCACTTTATTTGGAAAATTTGTAAAAATTCACATAATGCGACAGCTTTTAATATCAACCAGAAACTACTTATGGACAGAATTCAACCAGAAAATCATTGCGCTAACTTCACATTTTTTAATCATATAATTAGATATCACATTTATGAGTTTGGTTTCAAGACAGACTGTTTGAGGACAAGGCAAACTCAAGAATTGTTTTCAAGTTTAGTCTGGAAAGTAGCACTATTTCTTATATATTCATCCTAAGAACTGCCTGCCGTGGTAGTCATGGACATGCCAAGCTCTGATTTTACAGTTACATTGAGCAAGGACTAATCTATCTTGTTTATGTATTTATATTCAAGTGCTCCTGTCTACCTTCCAGAATGTTCTGATTCTGCTCACACTGTAATATTTATACTCCATGATGTACAGCTCCATGATATCATTGCAAAGTTGCTTGAGAATCCTGAAACCATTGCACTGTAAAAAGTGACGAACAACATTACTTCAAAATTAGGAAATCCCAACAGAGAGAAAGACTTCCTTGACCTGTTCCAACTTCAACTTCACCTAACTTCTTCATAGAATTTCAATTACAAGACACCTTATAAATTGCTAACAGTGCTTTGTTGTACAAGATACTTGCTTCAATTCAGAAGCAACCACTTCATTCAATGAAGAAGGTTTGTCTCATGGGAGATGGCAACCATAAAACAGAGCTTAAAGTTAACCATAAGTTCTAACAGCTTTACTACCTTTGCTTGTAACAAAGCTTTGTGGCATGTGGAAATGTATGCGGGAGACATTGCATTTTCACTCTGGGTTAAGTGTTGAGGATAAGTAACAATTTTTATTCTAAAACTCAGAAGTTTGAGATTGCAATTATTTAATTGGAACCCATACACTGAAGATAGGTAAGCCCACATCTCTTCCAGTCAAAACATACTGATCATGGAAATAAAGGAAATGCATAAATTCTGCCCGTGCCTGAATAAAACTTAGGAAATCTAAAGTACTGAAAATAGCGAGTTCTTCTGTGAAAGGATAGCTTCCAGTACAGTAATAAGAAGTTAATTAAAGTTATTTGGCCAAAAGGAGAAATTACCATTTCTGCATTTATCTTTTGAAGTTTCACAGGCTCCCAGTCACGCGTAACCTTTTTGCTTGCATGTGTTGAAGTTTCACATTTACATGGACTATGATGTATTTCAGGCATCTCTTATTATTTGTAAAGACTACTACTTAATTTCTGGTTCTACTTCTTAATTGTAGAGTCATTCAGCACAAAGAAAGGCCCACCATGTCAATGCAACCAACAAATGTAAAACTACAGTAATCCCATTTATCTGCAATTGGTCCATAGCCTACCATGCTCTGGCATTTTAAGTACTCATCCAGAGTAAATATTGTGAGAGTAATTATCTCCACCATTCTCTCAGGCAGGAATTGTTCCATATATCTACTACCTTCTGGGCATGCTTTCCCCCCTCTGAGATCTCCTCTAAATCTCTTGCTTCTCCCTGTTCTTTGACACATCTGCCATAGTACCTGTACTGGAAAAGCACAGCAGGTCAGGCAGCATCCAAGGAGCAGGAATGCTAACCTTTTGGGCAAAAGCCTTCATCAGGAATCATAGAAGCCCTTCCTGATGAAGGGCTTTTACCTGAAACGTCAATTTTCTTGCTCCTGCAGTACCCACTTTCACCTTGGAGATTACTATTATGTACTCTATGTCTCTCATAATTGTGCATACCTTAATCAGATCCCCCTCAGCCTCCTTTGCTGTAAACAAAAGAGAAACAAATCCAGCCTATCCAATATCACCTCATACCTGCCAAGGTAACATGCTGGTGAATCTCCTTTGTACTGTCTCCAATGCAATCACATCCTTCCATCAGTACGGTGACCAGAAATGCACACTGTATTCCGACAGCGGCCTAACCAATGTCATATAACATCATAACAAGACTTCCTTATTCCTATTTTCTATGCCCCAGCTGATGAAGGCAAGCATTCAGCATACTTTTTTCAGCACCTGTTCAACCTGTACTGACCTTCAGGGACCTATGGACTTGTACACCCAAGGTTCCTTAATGCATCCTAAAGACCTATCATTCATTGTGTATATCATTTTCTTATTAGGGTCATAGTCATAGAGACACAGAGATGTACAGCACAGAAATCCCTTCAATCCAACTCATCCATGCTGACCAGACATCCTAACCTAATCAAGTTCCATTTGAAAGAACTTGGCCCACATCCATCCGAACCCTTCCTATCCCTATACCCATCCAGATGTCTTTTAAATGCTGTAAATGTACCATCCTCCACTGCTTCCAAGGCAGATCATTCCATATATGCACCACTCTCTGTGTGAAAATGTTGCCCCTTAGGTTATTTTCGTATCATTCCCCTCTGACCCTAAACCAATGCCCTCTAGTTCTGCATTCTCCCACCCCAGGGAAAATACCTTGTTAATTTATCCTATCCATGCCCCTCATGATTTTATAAACCTCTATAAGGTCACCTCACAGACTCCGATGCTCCAGGGAAAACAGACCCACAGCCTATCCCCCCTCCCTATAGCTCAAATCCTCCAACCCTGGCAACATTCTGATAAATCTTTTCTGAACCCTTCCAATTTTCATAACATCCTCCCAATAGGAAGGAATCCAGAACTGGATGCAAATTCTAAAAGTGGCCTCACCAATGTCCTGTACAGCTGCAACATGACCTCCTAATTCCTATACTCAATGTTCTGACCAATAAAGGAAAGCATACCAAACACCTTTTTCATTATCATATCCACCTGCAACTCTACTTTTAAGAAACTATGAACCTGCACTCCAAGGTCTCTTTGTTCAGCAATACTCTCCAGAACCTTATTATTAAGTGTATAAGTCTTGCACTGATTTGCTTTTCCAAAATGCAGCTCCTTGCATTTATCTAAATTAAACTCCATCTGCCACTCCTCTGCCCATTGGCCCACCTGATCAAGATCTCATTGTATTCTGAGGTAACCCTCTTTGCTGTCCAATACCCATCCAATTTTGATGTCATCTGCAATCTTACTAGCTATGCCTCCCATGTTCACATTCAAATCATTTATATAAATGACAAAAAGCAGTGGACCCAGCACCAATCCTGGTGGCACACCAATGGTCACACACCTTCAGTCTGAAAAGAAACCTTTTACTTACACACTCTGTCTTCCATCTTCGAGCCAGTTCTGTATCCAAATGGGTAATTCTCCCTATATTCTATGAGATCTAACCCTGCTAATCAGTCTCACATGAGGAATCTTGTCGAATGCATTACTGAAGTTCATATAGATCACATCTACCGCTGTGCCCTCATAAATCCTCTTTGTTACTTCTTCAAAAAAACTCAATCAAGTTTGTGAGACATGATTTCCCACACACAAAGCTATGCTGACTATCCCTAATCAGTCCTTGCTTTTCCAAATACATGTAAATCCTCAGGATTCCTAACAACAACTTGCTCACTACTGATATCAGGCTTACCGGTCTATAGTTCCCTGGCTTTTCCTTACGACCTTTGTTAAATGGTAGCACCCACATTACCCAAACCCCAGTCTTCCGACACCTCACTTGTGACTATCCATGATACAAATATCTCGGCAATGGGCCCAGCAATCACTTCCCTAGCTTCCCACAGAGTTCAAGGGTGTATCTGATCAGGTGCTAGGGATTTATCTACTTTTCTGCATTTCAAGACATCCAGCATCACCACCTTCTCTGTAATATGGACATTTTTCAAGATGTCGCAATCAATATCCCCACATTCTATATCCTCCATGTCCTTCTCACAGTAAACACTGATGCAAAATACTCGTTTAGTATCTCCCCCAGCTCCTGCGGCTCCATACATAGGCTGCTTTGCTGATCTTTGAAGGACCCTTTTGTTCTTAAAGTATTTATAAAGACCTTTTGGTTCTCCTTAATGCTATTTGTCAAAGCTATCTTGTACCCCTTTTTGCCCTTCTAATTTCCCTCTGAAGTGTACTGTTACTGTCTTTATAATCTTCTAAGGATTCATTTCATCTCTCCTGTCTATACCTGACATATGCTTCCTTCCTTTTGTTAAGCAAAACCTCAACTTTTCCAGTCATCCAGCATTCCCTACAACTACCAGCTTTTCCTCTCACCCAAACAGGAATATACTGTCTCTGGACTCTCGTTATCTCATTTCTGAAGGCTTCCCATTTTCCAGCCATCCCTTTACCTGCGAGCATCTGCCTTCAATCAGCTTTTAAAGGTTCTTGCCTAATACCGTCAAAATTGACCTTTCTCCAATTTAGAGCTTTAACTTTTAGATCTGGTCTATCCTTTTCCATCACTGTTTTAAAACTAATAGAATTATGGTCACTGGCTGAAAAGTGCTCCCCCACTGACACCTCAGTCACCTGCCCTGCCTTATTTCCTAAGACTAGGTCAAGTTTTCTACCTTCTCTAGTAGGTACATTCACATACTGAGTCAGAAAATTTTCTTGTACACACTTAACAAATTCCTGTCCATCTAAACCCTTAACACTATGGCAGTCCCGGTTCATGTTTGGAAAGTTAAAATCCCCGAACATAACCATCCTATTATTCTTACTAGCAACTGAAATATCCTGACAAATTTGTTTCTCAATTTCCCGCTGATTATAAGGGGATCTATAATACAATCCCAAAAAGGTGATCATCCTTTTCTCATTTCTCAGTTCCATCCAAATACCTTCCCTGGATATATTCCCAGGAATATCCTCCCTAAATATAGCAGTAATGGCACTCTCCCTTCATTCTTGTCCTCCCTCCACCCCCATCCTTCCTATAGCATTTGTATCCTGGAACATTAAGCTGCCAGAGTGTCTATCCCTGAACCACAGTTCTGTAACTGCTATGATATCCCAGTCTTATGTTCCTAATCATGCCCTGAGTTCATCTGCTTTCCCTCTTAGACCTCTTGCATTGAAGTAAATGCAGTTTAATGTATCAGTCCACCTTGTTCTCTGCTTTATTCCTGCATGCTGGGACTATTTGACTCGCTCCTTTTTCCAACTGTACCAGTCTTAGATTGATCTCTTTCCTCACTATTTCCCTGGGTGCCACGACTGCAAGCCCCTCCACCGCCCCCAACCTTACTAGTTCAAATCCTCCCGAGTAGCTCTAGCAAATCTCCCTGCCAGTATATTTAGTCCCCTTCCAATTCAGGTGCAAACTGTTCTTCTTGTGCAGTCAATTCTACCCCAGAAGAGATTCCAATGATCCAAAAATGTGAATCCTTTTCCCCTGCACTTGCTCCTCAGCCATGCATTCATCTGTTTTAGCCTCCTATTCCTACCCTCACTGGCTAATAGCATAGGGAATAATCCAGGCAATACTACCCTCGAGGACATCCTTTTTAAATTCCTGCCTAACTATTTATATTCTCCCTTTAGAATCTCAACCTTTTCCCTTCCTATATCGTTAGTTCCAACGTGTACAATGATCTCCTGCTGGTCCCTCTCCCAATTGAGAACATTCTGCACCTTTTCTGAGATATCCTCGATCCTGATACCAGGAAGGTAATACACCATTCTAATTTTTCACTGCTGGTCGCAGAAGCTTTTGTCTGTGCCTCTGACTGGAGAAAGTGAGGTCTGCAGATGCTGGAGATCAAAGTTGAAACTTTATTGCTGGAACAGCACAGCAGGCCAGGCAGCACCCAGGGAACAGGAGATTCGACGTTGCGGGCACAGGGTTGGAGTGTTCCCAGTCGGAAGATAAGACGCTCCTCCTCCGACCGTCGGGTTGTTGTGGTTTGGCGGTGGATGAGTCCAATGACCTGCATATCCTCGGTGGAGTGGGAGGGGGAGTTGAAATGCTGTGCCACAGGTTGGTTGGGTTGGTTCGTCCGGGTGGCCCAGAGGTGCTCTCTGAATCGCTCCGCTAGTAGGCGGCCTGTCTCCCCAATATAGAGGAGGCCACACCGGCTGCAGCGGATGCAGTAGATGATGTGGGTGGAGGTGCAGGTGAATCTGTGGCGGATATGGAATTTTCCTTTGGGGCCTTGGAGAGAAGTGAGGGGGGAGGTGTGGGCGCAAGTGTTGCACCTCCTGCGGTTGCAAGGGAAGGTGCCGGGAGTGGAGGTTGGGTCGGTGGGGGGTGTGGATCTGACAAGGGAGTCGCGGAGGGAGTGGTCTCTACGGACAGCTGATAGGGGAGGGGAGGGAAATATATCCTTGGTGCTGGGTCTGTTTGGAGGTGGCGGAAGTGACGGCGGGTGATGCGCTGTACATGGAGATTGGTGGGGTGGTAGGTGAGGACCAGTGGGGTTCTGTCCTGGTGGCGGTTGGAGGGGCGGGGCTCAAGGGCGGAGGAGCGGGAAGTGGAGGAGATGCGGTGGAGGGCATCGTCGATCACGTCGGGGGGGAAATTGCGGTCCTTGAAGAAGGAGGCCATCTGTGTTGTATGTATTTTGAACTGGTCCTCCTGGGAGCAGATGCGGCGGAGACGAAGGAATTGGGAGAATGGGATGGCGTTTTTACAGGGGGCAGGATGGGAGGAGGTGTAGTCTAGGTAGCTGTGGGAGTCGGTTGGTTTGTAGTAGATGTCCGTGTTGGTTCGGTCGCCTGGGATAGAAACAGAAAGGTCTAGGAAGGGGAGGGAGGAGTCCGAGACTGTCCAGGTGAATTTGAGGTCGGGGTGGGAGGTGTTAGTGTAGTGGATGAACTGTTCAACCTCCTCGTGGGAGCACGAGGTAGCGCCGATACAGTCATCAATGTAGTGAAGGAAAAGATGGGGGGTGGGGCCAGTGTAGTTGTGGAAGATGGATTGTTCCACATACCCTACGAAGAGGCAGGCATAGCTGGGGCCCATGCGGGTGCCCATGGCTACTCCTTTTGTTTGGAGAAAGTGGGAGGATTGGAAAGAAAAGTTGTTCAGGGTGAGGACCAGTTCGGTCAGTCGAAGGAGGGTGTCGGTGGAAGGGTACTGGGTGGTACGGCGGGAAAGGAAGAAGCGGAGTGCTTTGAGTCCTTCGTGATGGGGGATGGAGGTGTACAGGGACTGGATGTCCATGGTGAAGATGAGTCATTACATTAGACCCAGCCTCAATACCAAAACCTTGGCTGTTCACGCTATATTCCCCTGAGAGTCTATCACACCCTACATTTTCCAAAACAGCATACTTGTTTGAAATTTGGATAGCCACAGAAAACTCCTATACTACCTGCCTACTCGTCCTACCTTCCCTGGAGTTAACCCATCATTTTGATATTTTTTCCCCAAAATTCCAAAACAATGCAACAACATATAAAACAGTAATTGCTGCTCCTGGATTCAAGAAAATCACCTTCAACATCTAAAATCTTTAGAAAAAAGGAGCAGCTCCTACAGCCACAACTTTTTCCTGTCCTCCATCTTGGATTACTTAAGACATTACAAAATACATCACCTCGCACTTTTTGTAATTAAACTCTGATATTGTCTATTCAATTTATCAACTGATCAATACCAAACTGTGGCCTGAACCATCCTCCTTACTATGAACAACCACCATTTTTTTGTGTCATCTGAAAACTTACTACTTATACCTTCTATATTGACATCCAAGTCCCGGCATTGATCCTTGTGGTAAACTGTTGGTCATGGATTTCTATTCCAAAAGCAATTCTTCACTTTTTGCCTCCTAGTTGTAAACCAGTTTTGGATCCAGTTTAGCAACTTGCCTTGGATCCTATGGCTCTTAACACATAGAAGGCTGGTCCAAAAGGTACTTTGATAAATGCCTTATTGCAGTCTATATAAACTACATTAACTACACTCAATACATTTAATCACCTTTTCAAAAATCTCAATTGGTCAGACAGGATCTCCCTCCTGGGGTAAAAACAATGACTGCAGATGCTGGAAACCAGATCTGGATTAAAGTGGTGCTGAAAAAGCACAGCAGTTTAGGCAGCATCCGAGGAGCAGGAAAATCGACGTTTCGGGCAAAGGGCTTTTGCCCAAAATGTCGATTTTCCTGCTCCTCGGATGTTGCCTGAACTGCTGTGCATTTCCAGCAACACTTTAATCCAGGAACTCCCTCCAACAAATTTGTGCTGCCTATTCCTGATCAATCTCCACCTTTCCAGGTGATGATTAATCCTACCCTTTAGTTTCCCAATAGTTTCCCTACCACTGACATCAAACTAACTGGTCTGCCCTTTTGGATAAAAAAAACAACATTAGTGATCCTCCAGGCAACTGGCACTTCTTCTGTGGCCAAAGTTTTAAATACATTGTTGATCATCAGGTGCTCAGGATCAGTTGTTTAAGTTGGAACACTTCTTTAGGTCTGCTCCAGGTTTATCAAGGTGGCTGTCAACAAATCCAGATTGGACATGGCCAGCGGGGATGGCTCATCTAGCTGCATTTCTATCAGCCCATGTCCAACTGGTCCCGGAGAAACGTGCAACATCTGCTTTACACATGGGCTTTTCATGATTGATGATATAGTAGATAACCAACAAAAAAAAACAAATTTGATAAGTTTCCTATTTTATAATGGTTATTACTTATGCTCCTTTTAAAAAAAACAACACATTTCTATATAGAATAGTTTAATGACATTGAGAGTGTGGACCAAATTGGTTAAGATATGTTTTATAAAGTAAAAGGATATCTACTGTACGTGTAAGTAATTAATCTTTTCATGATTATATTGCAGTCCAAGATAAAATAGTATATAAATTGAATGTAGTAAGTAGTGAGTGTATCATTTATGGATTAGTGGTGCTGGAAGAGCACAGCAGTTCAGGCGGCATCCAAGGAGCTTCGAAATCGACGTTTTGGGCAAAAGCCCTTCATCAGGAATAAAGACAGTGAGCCTGGAGGGTGGAGAGATAAGCTGGAGGAGGGTGGGGGTGGGGAGAAATTAGCATAACCATCATCTCCCAGACCATACAGAACCTCATCACCTCAGGAGATCTCCCACCCACAGCTTCCAACCTCATAGTCCAGGAACCCCGCACTGCCCGGTTCTACCTCCTTCCCAAGATCCACAAGCCTGACCACCCTGGCCGACCCATTGTCTCAGCATGCTCCTGCCCCACTGAACTCATCTCTACCTACCTCGACACTGTCCTAGCCCCCCTAGTCCAGGAACTCCCCACATACATTCGAGACACCACCCACGCCCTCCACCTCCTCAAAGACTTC
>NC_057723.1:61482552-61483663 GCF_004010195.1 Chiloscyllium plagiosum | reverse complement strand
CTCCCCACCCCCACCCTCCTCTAGCTTATCTCTCCATGCTTCAGGCTCACTGCCTTTATTCCTGATGAAGGGCTTTGGCCCGAAACGTCGATTTCGAAGCTCCTTGGATGCTGCCTGAACTGCTGTGCTCTTCCAGCACCACTAATCCAGATTCTGGTTTCCAGCATCTGCAGTCATTGTTTTTACCGTGTATCATTTATGTCAGTGTTATTGCAAAGAGGCAGTTCACATTGTGAAGTACATACGTAATGGACTACTTGTCACTGGAAACTGCAACATCTCGAAAATATTATATCTTTAATTTTACCTTTACCTAGTTAAGAACAAAGATTATGTAAAATTTTATGTCTGGTTTTCAGGACATCTCAGCCCATTTCTTTTTTCTGATTTTCTTGCAATGTTTGCATGAATTTATAAGCGGATTGCCATTTAGGGAATGTTATGGCACACTGGTCCATTTAGGGAAATTAAAATAGAGACATTTTGATTGGAAATTAAACAATACGCAGATTTACCTAATAACTTAGTTGAATCATTTCCAGAAGCCATGCTCTTCAATATCACAAATGCCAAGATGAATATATACTTCAGTCTGTGATAACAAAATGTAAAATGCCATAGGATCACACAGGCACAATTAGCGAATGTTGTTCAAACTAATATACACAGGTTCAATAATTGACAGCGGACATTCTGAATGTACCTCTTGTTCTGATTGACCCACTCCAAGCAGAAAATGAAATGAGGAGAAAGTGAGTGCTGCAGGTGCTGGAGATCAGAGTTGAGAGTGTGATGATAGAAAAGCACAGCAGGTCAGGCAGCATCCGAGGAGCAGGAGAATTGATGTTTCGGGCACAGGCCTGATGAAGGGCTTATGCCTGAAATGTCGATTCTCCTGCTTCTCGGATGCGGCCTGACCTGCTGTGCTTTTCCAAAAAATGAAATGATTTCATTTTGCAGTTTCCACATGCTGCACTGTTCTTTGTGAAAGCAAAATCACAAGCTTATCTTATTATGCAGAGCCCATTTCTGGCCTGGTATGGTAAGTAGAGTTGACATCCAAGGTTAAAAATCAAATGCTTTCATCAAAGTCAATTCAAATTTTTGAATG
>NC_057723.1:61403793-61482052 GCF_004010195.1 Chiloscyllium plagiosum | reverse complement strand
AAATCCTTTGAGTGTTAATTTTAGTATAATTCTGTGAATCCCCATCTAACCACAATTGCAAGTATATATGGCTCATGTTCAGCTACATGAAGGACTACCTTCTTGCCAGCTTTGCATATAAATCCTCCACGCACGGGATTTATCCAGCTGTGAAAAATAATATAACAATTGTTTAAAATCCCCACAAAGGTGAACCAACCCACTCAGCTTCACAATTAATATGATTGGTGATATCCATTCTGCAAACTGGACTGGTTGGAAGATTCATTTGCTTTCCAGCCTTCTGATTTCTACCTCTACTTTTGCTTGTAAGGCAAATGGCACTGGGTGAGCCATGCAGAAGAAAGGAATTGCTTCCTGGTCAACATTTAAGGTGCCCTTGGCTCTTTTGATAGTTTCTAGACCTGCCTGGAAAACTTCCTGGTATTTAAATAGGACTTCATTCAGGCAGCCATTTTCTTATTGTAAAACATCAAGCCAATCTCAAGGGCAGCATGCTGGTTCAGTGGTTAGCGCTGCTGCCTGACAGCACCAGAGACCTGGGTTTGATTCCACACTTGGATGACTGTCTGTGTGGAGTTTGCACATTGACCCCGTTTCTGTGTGGGTTTCCGCCGGGTGCTCCAGTTTCCTCTTACAGTCAAAAGATGTGCAGGTTAGGTGAATTGGCCATGCTAAATTGCCTATAGTTTTCAGGAGATGTGCAGGCTAGGTTAGTTAGCCATGGGACATATAAGGTATGGGGATGGGTCTGGGAGGGATGCTCTTTGGAGAGTTGGTATGGATCAGTTGGGCCAAATGACCTGTTTCCACACTGTTGCAACTCTATGAATCTAGGTGAACCTTTCACAATCAATTTTGCCCCATCAAGTTTGGGCCAAAGCCTTTTACTATAATCAGCTGCTTCTCATAAGACACTGGAACTGGAATTGTACCCTTATCTATAAAGTCTCTCTGCTAGAGGTTCTCAGTCTAGCTAAAGTCTTAAAGACTGGTTAAAGACTGGTTCTGCAATCATTGAAATGGCCACATTGATATTGACATCCGTTAGAACTGGCTGAACGTATAACCATTTATTTTGATTGGTTCTGATTTGAATGTTGCTAAGCAATTTAACTGTTCCAAACAAGAAGTTAGTGGACTTTCCAGAGTGTGCACGCCCCTATGAGTTTTCTGACTAAATTTTGATCGAGTCGGACTCTCTTGCTTTTTTGAGTTGATATAATGCTGCAACTATAATGCCTGGTTTGGTTTTAGCATTTTGCTGTGGGCTGACCTAGGGTCCCTCTGTTCAGGATATGGCCCGAGTTAGGCTTTGCAATTGCCTTTACTCAACTAGTGTTCCCAAGCTCAGTTGGACTGGCAAGGCAGTCCACTTTCTCTGGAATACGCTGCAACTCATCTGCTGCACTTGCCACATTTTTCAGTGTTAATGCCAGTTGCTGTGCCTGTTTGAAGTTCAAGGAGAAAGTGAGGTCTGCAGATGCTGGAGATCAGAACTGAAAATGTGTTGCTGGAAAAGCGCAGCAGGTCAGGCAGCATCCAAGGAACAGGAGAATCGACGTTTCGGGCATAAGCCCTTCCTGAAGAATGCCCAAAACGTCGATTCTCCTGCTCCTTGGATGCTGCCTGACCTGCTGCGCTTTTCCAGCAACACATTTTCAGCTCTGTTTGAAGTTCAGTTGAGCTTCAGCTCGTAGGCACTTTTACATGTTTACATCATTGGTCCCACATACCAAACAAACATCCCACATGCCAAACAGTCTTTCAGCATCTCATTAAGGGTTAAACCAATGTCACATTCCTTTGCCAGTTATCTTAACCTACTCAAAAATCTCAATAAGAATTCCCCTGATTTGAGAATTGCCGAGTTAAAAAACAAAAAAATCTCAGAATTGGAGGTGACAAAGGCATAACATTCCTTAACTAAGTTCCATTCTTAAAAGGCTTTGGTATCTGGTGTTACAAAGTTGAAAGAGTGTATGTTCACTTTAAGATAAAGTTATAAATCACACAACACCAGGGTTATAGAACAATAGATTTGTTTGGAAGCACAAGGTTTTGGAGCACTGCTCCTTCAGCAGGCGGTTGTGGAGTATAAGATCACGAGACACAGAATTTATAGCAAAAATTTACAGAGTGATTCAACTGAAACTATATATTGAAAAAGACCTGGATTGTTTGTTAAGCCTCTCATCTTTAAGAATGCCCTGATGGTTTCAGTTCTTTCATATGTAAATCCCAGATTTTTTTTTAAAAGTTACCTTCTCAAGTGAAATTTAACAAAGGTGCCATGTCGTCTCAGATAATGCATTGAAGCTGTGAGGTGCCCTGTGTGAGCCTGTGTATGCCCCAAGGTTCAGATTGATTCTATTTCTAAAAAAGAAATTTACAGAACCTTACATGGATTCATGCAGTTTTTGAGCAAAGTAAAATATAAGTCTGCAAGTGCAAATTCACCCCCACAAACTTATATATGTATGTGTGTATGTTCGTGTGTGGGGGGGAGCGGTAGATGAGCGTCTGTGAGAGAATGTCTGTGTATTGTGTGAGTGTGAGTATAAATCTGTGAGAGGGTGCGTGTGTAGATTAGATAAGATTAATTACAGTGTGGAAACAGGCCCTTCGGCCAAACAAGTCCACACCGACCCTCCAAAGCATAACCCACCCAGACCCATTCGCCTACATTTACCCCTTCACCTAACACTAGGGGCAATTTAGCATAGCCAATTCACCTAACCTGCACATTTTTTTTTGGATTGTGGGAGGAAACCGGAGCACCCAGAGGAAACCCACACAGACAAGGGGAGAATGTACAAACTCCACACAGAGATTTGCCTGAGGCGGGAATTGAACGCGGGTCTCAGGCGCTGTGAGGCAGCAGTGCTAACCACTGTGCCACCGTGTAGGTATGAGTGTGGTTGTATATGTGTGAGCATATGAGAGAGAGTCTGTAGAATGTTTGTGTGTGTGTGTGAGAAAGAGAGAGAGTGGATAGTGCAGTGAGGTCACCTGTAGTGTGGCATGAACCCAAGGTCATATTTGAGGCCATCCCCATGGGTACCAAACTTGGCTGTCAGCCTCTGCTCAGCCACTTTGCATTGTTACCTGTCCTGAAGTCCGCTTTGGAGGATGGTCACCCGAAGGTCCGAGGTTGAATGTCCTGGACTGCCGAAGTGTTCTCCGATGGGGAGAGAACACTCCTGTTTGTTGATTGTTATATGGTGTCCATTCATCCACTGCTGTAGCCTTTACGCAGTCTCGCCAATGTATCATGCCTCAGGACATCCTTGCTTGCAGTGTATGAGATAGACAACATTGGCCAAGTTACATGAGTACCTGCCACGTACATGGTGTGTGGTGTCCCCACATGTAATAGTGGTATCTGTGTCGACACTGACATGTCTTGCAGTTTGTGCTGTGACAGGGTTGTATCGTGTTGTCCTGAAAGCCAGCACCTCCAAATCACTTTAAGTGTTTGCTGAATTTTAGAGTACAACCATAACTGCCCAAACACAGAATAGCTAAGAGATGGGATGTTCCAAAGTAACAGTTGGCTGTTAAATGGATACATGAGTTTTGGTTGCTGTATTGACAACAATTCTAATTTAGCTGATTAATTTAAATTATGCAGTAGAGCTGGAGAGCAAATGCCATCCAAAGAAATAAACATCTTACTCTCAAAGAAATCTCAGAAGGCAATATCTATCAAAAGGTACCATTTCCTGTAAAAGCAGTAAAAACAAGACAACCCAGGAGAAAACAGCAGAATCGGAAGGAAGAGGAAGGAAGGGTGAAAGAAGAGGAGAAGACTATCTGTGCGCACTTTAAGAGATTAAGATTAGATTAGATTCCCTACAGTATGGGAACAGGCCCTTCGGCCCAACAAGTCCTGCCAACCCTCCAAAGAGTAACCCACCCATTCCCCATATTCACCCCTGACTGTGGGCAATTTAGTTTGACCAATTCACCTAACCTGCACATCTTTGGATTGTGGGAGGAAACCGGAAACCCACACAGACACGGGGAGAATGTGCAAACTCCACCCAAGGCAGGAATCGAACCTGGGTCCCTGGTGCTGTGAGGCAGCAGTACTAACCACTGAGCCACTGTGCCGAACTTACCGTTATTACTAATTGTGTTAATGGAACTGCATATTAATATAATTGTGTTCAATTCTAAGGGATAGTGGTTATTTAATAGAAAGAATGTTCTGTTTGTGAATAGTTTTGGTTAGTGTTCACTGTTAGGGTTAAATAAATAATTGTTACTTTTTGTTTATACCGTGGAAATCAGGGAACTTCTTTCTTTCACACATTTTTAACAGATTTCGAGGCGAGGTGGGATTTTCTGGGTATTTGTTTTTAATTAGCAGAGGTGTTCGTCTTTCACGGCATAACAGTTTGGAGGAAGAGGTTGAGAAGAAGAATCCTTCATGGTTACCTGAAATTCAATTGACAGACCAACAGTAACAAATAACTGAGCTGTCCAGTGTAAAGCTACCAAACAAACACCCAATGTACCTGTACTAAATGCCGTTGTGTTTTCTTTCAAACAAGTGCCAAACTTTTTAAAACTAATAGATTTGTTTAACTTAAGATGTTGTCTCCCTGATCATACAAAATGCACAAGTCATACCAGAAAATTGAATTAATCATCTGCAAGAATGAAAGTGAGGATTTATGGTAAATGCAGGAAACATCTTCAATATAAATATTCTAAAATTAAACCTTAAAAAATCGGAAGTGTTCATAACTCACCCAGGGATGCGTTGGCATTGAAAATATTAATTCAAATATTGTGAATCTTGCAAATTGGAATTTTTCCAAAGGGGTACTTCATTCAAAAGGTATGTGCCACGTTGAGCCACGAC
This sequence comes from Chiloscyllium plagiosum, assembly GCF_004010195.1. Lineage (NCBI taxonomy): Eukaryota > Metazoa > Chordata > Chondrichthyes > Orectolobiformes > Hemiscylliidae > Chiloscyllium > Chiloscyllium plagiosum. The sequence continues at coordinate 61,477,179 of NC_057723.1, read as the reverse complement.
TCCATTTTCTTTGGAAAAATAGTTCCTTAAAAATTTTCACTCACATGATTTCTCCATGCCTCACTGTTTCAAAAAGTTAACTGCAAAGTAGATCTTTTATTTGTAATTGTCATAATCCCCGATAACTGTTAGGAAGTTTAATGGACTATTGGCCCTTATTTCAAAAGGATTACAATATGAGGGTAAGGAAGTCTTACTGCAACTGTACAAGGTGATGGCAAGATTGCATCGAGAGTACTCAGAGCAGTTTTGGTCCCCTTTAAAAAGAGATACTATTTACTTGGAAGCAGTACAGAGAAGGTTCACTAGGATGTTCTCTGGAGGAAATGTTATATGAGCAAATGCTAAATAGCTTGGGACTTTAAATGTTGGAATTTAGAAGAATGACAGGTGATCTCATTGAAACATATACAATTTTAAAGGTGTTTGACAGGGTAAATGCTGAGAGGATGTTTCTCCTCAAAGGAGTTGAGGATCAGAGGATATAGTCTCAGAATAAAGGGATACCAATTTAAGATTGAAATGAGGAGGAATTTCTTCTCTTAGAGAGTTGTGAGCCTTTGGACCTTCTTGGCACGGGTAGTTGTGGGAGCAAGGTCCTTGTGTATATTTAAGTCTGAGATAGGTAGATACTTGATCAGTAACAGAATCAAGAGCTATGGAAAAAGGGCAGGAAAATGGTCATGAGGAGTATTAGATCAACCATGATCTTATTGAATGGCGAATCAAGCTCACGAGGCTGAATGGCCTATTCATGTTCCTATTTCTTGTGGTCTTGTAGGACCAAAGGCTGCTCTCTCATTAGGGAGAAACAACTGGTGGTGGTTTAACCTGAGGGTCATCACATCCCAACCGGTACCAGAATTGAACCCATGCTATTGGCATCACTGAAATCACAAATGAGCCACCCAGCCAACTGAACTGATTGTGTAAATGTGTTGTCAGATTTGATTCTTATTACTGTCCATTTTGTCTGAAATCCTAAACTGAACCACAATATACACCATTCAAAAAAAGCTGCCCAATATTTACACCTTAAATAACATTACATAGATTACCTGAACTTAATCTCATTGTTGTTTAAGAATTATTTGCTTCCAAATAATTTTACTATCCTAAAGACAGCAATTCCCACTATGTCAAAATCATTTAACTACATGAATGAAGATAAAACATCATCAACACTTTCTCTGAAAATAAGATGGACAGATAACTCTCACGGAGGCAAGAGTAGAGGAAGTAATGTACTTGTGTATTGTATTGGATATCTGAGCAAATGCACGATTAAGTGAAGCACCACACTGACCAGACATCCTCAATCACAGAGAATATGTATATCAAATTGCTGGTGGTTTAATGGAAAGTCTGGATCAATTTTCCTTGAAAGTCTCATTCAGTATTTGATTCCTTTCATTTTTATTATTCATATTTACCTCTGTCAACATTACAATAACATGCAAACTTTAATTAGAGTGGCTTTTTCTATTAATGTTTTTTACTCATGTTACAATATAAGTCTTAGAGCCATTCAGCTAAATTGTTCAATTATTATCGTGGCATACAAATAAGATAAAAGAATTTGAAAGGACAGACTAGAAAGACATTTCTAGCAGCAATTATTACATGTACTCCTCCATCAATTTCCTCTGAAGACAGTATTAGTGGAAGATAGCTAATGAAGACAGTTTTACTGCTTTTAAAAATGTTTCTGTTTTTTACAATAATTACTCTGAATAAATATTTTATTTGCCGTTAGACTTAACCATTGGAAGTGCATTTTTAATTTGTTTTGATGTGGTGTAGGGCTTCTGCTGCAGCTTGCAAATTTTGTACTATGGCAACTTTTGACCTAAATTAGTAATGAAGTCACAAACATTTTTTTTGTATTACACAGGCTGGGAAAATAAGCAGCCTTATCATTTTGAATTGGACCAAAGGGTTTGTTTCCATGCTTTGTGGCTCTATGACTCTAAGTACAACATTTGGTCAGGTATGACTTCTAAAGCTTTACTGAGCTCATATAGATACATCCATTTTCTCTGAACACTAGGGCGGAACTCCTGGTCTCCACCCAAGTGTTTAGATTAGATTCCCTAAAGTGTGGAAACAAGTCCACACCGACACTCCAAAGGGTAACCCAGCCCCCTCTGACTAACACAGCTAGCAACTATGGACAATTTAGCATGGCCAATTCACCTGGCCTGCGCATCTTTGGAATGTGGGAAGAAACTGGAGCACCTGGAGGAAACCCATGTGCAAACTCCACAGAGACACTCACCCAAGGCTGGAATTGAACCCATAACCGTGGCACTGTGAGGAAGCAGTGTAGACCACTGAGCCACCGTGCCACCCTAAAGTGCTGTGTGCAATAAATAGAATGGGTAGAACCAATGTAATAAGAATACTAATCCTTTCAAAACTGCTAGCTTATAAAAGTATCTTATATATACATCTTATTCCTGACTTAAAAAAGATACAATTCTTCCTTCTCTATCACTATAACAAAACATTTAGGCAGCACAGTAGTTAGCACTGAATCCTCACATTGCCTAGACCCGGGTTCGATTCCAGTCTTGGGCAAATGTCTGTGCGGGTTTCCTCTGGCTGGCCTGGTTTCCTCCCAAATCCAATGATGTGCAAGTTAGGTGGATTGGCCATGCTAAATTGCCCCTAGTGTTAGGTGCATTAGTCAGAGGGAAATGGGTGTGCGTGGGTTACTCTTCGAAGGGTTGGTGTGCACTTGTTGGGCCAAAAAGAACTGTTTCCACACTGTAGGGAATCTAATCTATTTGGAACTCCCTTCCTAGTAGCACCACAGAAGTACCTATTGCATAAAGACTGTAACAGTTTGCTCAAATATCACTTCCTGAAAATGGAATCAGGAATAGTTAATACATCCTTGCCCTAACTGCAATTCCCACAAAGATAAGTAATTAAATAAAATGTAGAAAGATCTAGGATTAAAATGCAATGTTTGTTTGAGTTGGTGCATTCTTTCAATAATGCATTTACAGAGTCATAGTCATAGAGATGTACAGCATGGAAACAGACCCTTCAGTCCAACTTGTCCATGATGACCAGATATCCCAACCCAATCTAGTCCCATCTGCCGGCACCTGGCCCATATCCCTCCAAACCCTTCTTATTCATATACCCATCTTGATGCCTTCTAAATGTTGTAATTGTACTGGCCTCCACCACTTCCTCTGGCAGCCCATTCCACACATGCACCACCCTCTGCATGAAAAAATTGCCCCTTAAGTTTTTCTTATATCTTTCCCCTCTCACCCTAAACCCTCTCTAGTTCTGCACTCCCCTAAGCCAAGGGAAAAGACTATTTACCCTATCCATGCCGCTTGATTTTATAAACCTCTATAAGGTCACGCCTCAGCCTCCGACGCTCCAGGGAAAGCAGCCCTCGCCTATCTGCCTCTCCCTATAGCTCAAATCCTCGAAACCTGGCAAGATCCTTGTAAATGTTTTCTGAACCCTTTCACGTTTCACAACATCCTTCCGATAGGAAGGAGACCAGAATCGCACGCAATATTCCAAAGGTGGCCTAACCAATGTCCTGTACAGCTGCAGCATGAGCTCTCAACTCCTGTACTCAATACTCTGACCAATAGGTGACATCGTCAGTGCACCTCCAGTGAAGCATTGGTAACCACTCAGATACAGAACCAGAAATTCCAGAAAACACAGATACATAAATACTAAGCAGGACAGACCACCGGAGGTGCACTAATGATGTCAGTTAGCGAGCTGACGAAACATCTGCAGAAAAACACATCAACTTGGCAAATTAATCTATGACCTCACCCACAACCCAAGCTACAAACCTTTTCAAAAACTTTTACTTAGTATGCTAATATGCAGTAGGGTTCAAAGTGTGGTAGAACCTGCCAAAAGAACCATCAGGTTTATCCTTGAGCAGCAGTGGAATGAAGAAAATAAAATGAAAGTAATTTTTGAAAAATGTACAATAATTTTTTTAATAATTACTTAAGCAGAATTCGAGGAAACATGAGCTAGGTGAATTGAAGATGTTGAGTTGGATCTGAATGGACTGTAATCCCAATTATCTGAATTTGAGAGAAGGCAAATCTATTAATAGATTAATAATAATTATAAAAGTAGATAGTTTAATTCTAAATTTGCTAGTGGCTGTACAGGAAATGAAATGTCTCATTAGCATATGAGTCTCAAGTGACCTTTCAGAATCAGAAAGAAAGATTATTGTTGATCTCAGTAAATAATTGAAGTGGTAAGGGGGTAGTGTAAGAAACTCTTCATAGCTCTAGTTACATGTATAGTTTCATAAAGTTAGTGTATGGCCTCCAAAAGTATATCAGATTGAAACAATATTTCACAACGGGATTCAATTTACTAAGGTTTAGATGCACTAGAGAATACATTTTATTCTTTCTTATAGAAATTCACTGCTCTCATAGAATTCACATCGAATCCCTACAGTGTGGAAAGAGGCCATTCAGCTCACTGAGTCTGCATTGACCCCCCCAAACGGGCATCCCATCCAGACCCAGCCCTCTCAACCTATTCCAGTAATCCTACATTTACCACAGGTTAACCCACATAGTCTGTACACCCCTGGACACTACAAGGCAATGTAGCATGGCCAGTCCAACAAACCTGCATATCTTTGGACTATGCAGTACCCGAAACATCCAGCTGAAACCCACGCAGACACAGGGAATACATGTAAACTCCACACAGATAGGCTAGCCAAGGCTTGAATCAAACCCAGGTTCCTCGTGCTGTGAGGTACTGTGCTGTCCCAAATTCTACTATGGTAGAATTGCTATATCTCGCCAAAATAAAAAGGACGTTCATGTTAGCAATATCACACCTCTAGCCATTACAATAATTTACAGCCAAACAGAATAAAGAGAGATACAAAAACAGTGCCAAAGAGATGTCTATGCTTCTTCTCCAGCATGGACATTACTAGTGGATGTGTAATGTGGATATGTCCTATAAAAGATTCTTCTGTATCTGGTGTTGGTGATCTATTGAAAAGAAAGGCGATCAGGCAAAATGCAAATTTTTTGGGAATTCTCTGATCCCAGGGAGACAGAGTCAGCAGACACTTGGGTCTCCATTAAATCCTGCTACTTCTCTGTTCCATAAAGCTCCAGGCAGGGAAGACTGCCACTTTCATTGGCCTCTACATATCTGTCTTGTGCAGAGGAGTTCTAATCCAAAATTTTCTGCTGATTGGCAATAGCTCCAACAAAGCCAATCTAATTTCTTGGACCATGTGGATAGTCATAGATCTTAATTCTACCCTAGGTGTGTAATGACATTGAGTGGAGTCAAAAGTTGTTTGGGAATACTCAAGAACGAAAAAGGAATAGTTGTTGTAGTTCAGGAGTTCCAAGCAATTGATGCATTGCAGCCTGCTCCTGAGTTTCCCAGCATTATAATGGTGGTTTTTAATCAATTTGTTCCACTCCTTGTGATGTCAAAAACAGCTGAAGGTGCTGGATACTGTAAAGGTTATACACCCTGACTACATTCTGGCAATGGTACTGATAATTTGTGTTCCAAAACCAGCTGTGCACCAAGCCAAACTAGTCCAGGACAGCTACAACACTGGTATCTACTGGCAATATAAAAATCACTCAAGTCTTTTGAGTGCACAAAAAAGCAAGACAAAATCTATCTAGCCAATTATCTTCCCATTAATCTCTTCTCAATAATCTGCAAGCGATGGAAATAAAGTTAGGCAATGCCATCAATGGCACTTGTAAAGTAATAACCTGCTCACTGAAGCTTAGTCTGTGTTCTAGCGGAGTCACTTGACTCCAAATTTCCTTATAGCCTTGATACAAAAATGTACAAAACAGCCGAACCTTTTACACAGAGGGTGATTCATGTGTGGAATGAACTTTCAGGAAATGGTGACTGTGGGTATAATTACAAACGTTTAAAAGATATTGGCATATGTACATGAATGGAAATTGGGCCAGGAGCAGGCAGGAAGAACTAGTTTAGTTTGGTATTTTGTTCAACATGGACTGGTTAGACAGAAGTGTCTGTTTCCGAGGTGTATGACTCTACATAGAACAAGAGTGATTGCCCTTAACATCAAAGCAACATTTGATTTAGCAGAACATTAAGAAGCCATATCGAAATCAGAGTCAGTGCGAGCTCCACACAAACAGTTGCCCAAGGCTGGAATTGAACCTGGGACCCTGGTGCTGTGAGGCAGCGGTGCTGACCACTGAGCCACCATGGGGCTGAAGGCACTGAAGGTAACAGTTACATGCAAAAGCATGTGAGACCCGGGCCTGACTGCCATTAGCTGCTTACCCACATATGGTGTCCGCGGCGTAGCGCGCCGGTGGGCTCTACTTGTGTTTGATTAGGAATCTAGTTTCTCGGTGTCCTGGTCAGCCATACAATACCACTCAGCTCCCCAGTCTCATTTGATCTGAGTCCCGGGGGTGAAATGGCTGACTAGGGAGCATCGACATAAGCGTATTTTAAAATATATATGTTAAAATATAATCATGACATTACTAAGGTAGATCTGTGGTTCAGAAGGTTGCCAATAAGCAATAATTCCTTTTAATAGTCAACTTATCTTCCCCCTAGCGAGAATCTTACCTTGACACGAAAAGTTAATTAAAAGATACAGTCTGTTGATCACAACCTCAAAATAGAACTAACTGGATTTCTGAGTCGAGAATGTGGTGCTGGAAAAGCATAGCAAGTCAGGCAGCATCCAAGGAGCAGGAGAATCGATGTTTCGAGCAAGAGCCCTTAATTCAGGAAAGAGAGAATTCCTGATGAAGGGCTCTTGCCCGAAATGTCACTTCTCCGGTTCCTCGGATGCTGCCTGACCTGCTGTGCTTTTCCAGCACCCCACTCTCGACTCTGATCTCCAGCATCTGCAGTCCTCACTTTCTCCTAATTGGATTTCTCATGCAATTCTGCCACAATTCTCACTACAGCCCATGTCAGTCAGGCCCACATAAGATTCAGCCTTACGTTATTGTTTTATATTTTCTATTTCTGTAGCGTGATGGGGAGATAATGGTAGTTTTTATGTTGTTATGAACCAGACTAAACCCCCTTACAATATATTCAGAATGCAGCCTAGACCCTAATTTTTCTTATTTTAAAGGTGTTGAATTCCAGATGTAGTTTGACTGATTAAACTGCCAGATTTGAAGCAAAACACATTTTATTCAAACACTATAGTTAAAATACAACAAAAGGAAAAAATAAAGAAAAGATTTGGCATGGCTGTAACTCTATAAAATACTTAATTAAATAATAGATACAGTAACTATTACGAACTAACCGCTCCAATACAGTAACATCCCTTAAACACCACCTTGACAAAGGCAAATTCAGAAAAACAGATTGTCTCACATGCAACTCCAGCAGCAGGAATGGAAGCGCCAGTTTTTAGATCTAACTGAGAGAGAAAACAATAAGTTCCACTTCACAAAGATTCCAGCAGCAACTGCTGAAAGTGAAAACTAAAACTCCTGCTTCTATGGGAGCTTGACCATACCAAATCAGGCTGTTTCTGTTGTTACAACTTGAAAAAAATCACAAGGCCTTGGAAGCTGTCTACTTTACGTTTTTTACAGCTTGACACCTCTGCCTTAAAACATTTCTTTTAAATAAAGGACAAACTACACCTCTTAAACCTATGGTATTAGCACAAGGTTGGCCACAGGTTTTATTCACACTGCTTTAAATATCTGTTCCATACTTCAGCACAGATGTCCAACTCTTTCTCAGGCTTATTTGTTTTTCCCGGAGTCCACACCCAGACTTCATTAGTCAAACACTGTGAGCATGTATCAGCTATTTCAATCCAGAAAAATTGAACAATGTACTTGCTGAATGCATTTGTCAAGAGTTAAATCAAAAGCTCTTACTGACAAATGTTTGGCCAGTAAAATGGGTCAGCCACCATGCTTTACATATAGCAAAATGTAAGTAACTAACTATAAAATGTTTTGATATATGAAGAACTTAATGGTGTGCACATTAAGCAAGTTTCTCTTTTAAGTGAATAACATCTAATTTATCACTTCTATAAAGCTGGCTCTTTTCAGTATCAATATCCTGTGTGACCTTTTACTTCCTTTTATTTCTGTGATATATTACTTTGATAATTTCAGTGGATTGAAGGGTGGCCAAATTGTTGCAATGTTTATATTCCTGTGACATTGTGGTAAACAGCGACTCCATATCATGTATAATGGGTAAGAACACTAGGAGAGATGAGATGAGTTTTGATCAGATGGTTCTCATCAAAATTCATGCTATTTAGTTGAAGACACTAAGAGGATAAAAAGTCACTATAATGTCACAGGTCTCATGTATAACCATGAATATTAATGGAATTTAACCATTTGAAGTTGTGAGATTGACTATAATCTATTTACTAGTTTGTTACATGTAAGTTAATAGTTTCCTTTTCATAATTGGTACTTAATATGTTCATTCCATGAGCAGAAAATTTGCAGAATGAAGGTGGTCCATTTGTGAAGTAGATTTCTTTAACACCTTCATAATTTTTACCTTGGGTGCTCCCACTTCCTTTCAATTTCAGCTTCAAACAAGTAGACCTTAACTCAGTAATAACATTAGATCTCAGTCAAACTGGAACATACACCAACCATTTTTAAATTATTATGATAAAAGCATGAAAGAAGAATGCTAGCTGCCTATGGCTGCATATTATACATCCTCGCAGAATCTCCGTTATAGTAAGGGAATTATTCAGAAAATTGATGACTCCAATAGGCAATTCCCTTATGTCTGGATCCTCTGAAAGTATCTATTAAAATTCAAGGATTTAAAGGGTTCACTGCAGATATGTATATAGAGAGTCAGAAAATGCCAGACATTTAAGCCTAACTCCTGGATAGCTATTAAACTCACCCCACAGTTTGCCACATACATACTAACTGCACCTGCCCTTCACACCCATCTCATCTCCATAAGATTCAGCCCCCACCCTCCCCATGAGGCATGACAACTCCCCCTGCTCATGCCCAATCTGATATCTCCTACCTCTCTGACCTACCCAAAACACTCCAGTATTTTTCAAATCCATTTTCTCCTGGCATCCTTTCCCCTGCCTACTTGACATCTTATCTACTATGCCTGTTCTCTATCGACATTGCACCCTGACCTCACACTTACCCTTTCACAGGAATGGTCAAACTGCAGCAACTGATTGTTGTGAGGAAAGGAAATAGTTCACCCACCCTCTCACGCCCCTGACTATCCTGTAAAGTGAGGGACCTGTCAGTTTAAGTTACACTCTGCATTTCTGAAGGGATTAAACATAGGACATAGAACATAGAACTAATGCAGCGCAGTACAGGCCCTTCGGCCCTCGATGTTGTGCTGACCTGTCATACCAATCTGAAACCCATCTAACCTACACTATTCCATGTACATCCATATGCTTGTCCAATGACGATTTAAATGTACTTAAAGTTGGCGAATCTACTAAACAAAGAAGAATAAAGCAGAAACAATAGGAGCATTCAAGAAACAGCTGGATGAATACATGAATAGGAAGGGAATAGAGGGATACCAATCCTGTAAGTGAAGACAGTTTTTAGTTTGGAAGGGCAAAATGTGTCTGTTTCCACCACTTCCTCTGGCAACATGTTCTAGGCACTCACCACCCTGCATGTGAAAAATCTGCCTTGCACATCACTTTCAAAACTTCCACTTTGAAGCTTGCACTTTGAACCTGTGCCCCCTAGTAAGTGACCCCTCCACCCTGGGAAAAGGCTTCATCCTTTGTACTCTTTCCAAGCCATTCACAATCCTATAAATCTCCATCAGTTTGCCCCTCAAACTCTTGCATTGCAGTGAAAACAAGCTAAGTTTATCCAATCTTTCTGCACAGCTAAAATTCCCCATACCAGGCAACATCCTGGCAAACCTTTTCTGTACCTTTTCCAAAGCATCCACATCCTTCTGGTAGAGTGGAGACCAGAACTGTATGCAATATTCCAAGTGGGGGCTAATGTCCTTTAAAGATTCAGCATAACTTGCCTATCCTTATACTCAATTCCCCTTTCAATGAAGGCAAGCATTCCATAGAATTTTACTACTTTTTTACTACCTCATCTACCTACAATGCCACTTTCAGTGATCTGTGGACCTGTACATCCAGATCCCTCTGCATATCACTGTTGCTAAGGGCTCTGACATTCACTGTATTATTTCCACCTGTACTTGACCTTCCAAAATACATCACCTCACATTTGTCCAGATTAAACTCCATCAGTCATTTTTCCGCCCATGCCTCTATCTGATCTATATCCTGCTATATCCTCTGACAACCCTCCTCACAATCAGCAACACCATCAAACTTTGGATAAGCTGCAAACTTACTAATTAAACCAACTAAGCCCTCCTCCAAATCATTTATGTAGATCACGAACAGCAGAGGGTCAAGCACTGATCCCTGTGGAACACCACTAGTCACAACTCTCCATTCCAAAAAGCATCCTTCCACCACTAACTTCTGCCTCTTACAACTAAGCAGGTTCTGTATCCATTTGCTAGCTCACCCCCGATGCCATGTGACTTCAACTTTTGTACCAATCTGCCATGAGGGACCTTGTCAAAGGCTTTACTGAAGTCCATATAGATAACATCAACTCTTCTTCCCTCATCAATTATCTTTGTCACCTCCTCAAGAAACTCCATCAAGTTAGTGAGGCATGACCTCCCCTGCATAAAACCATACTGTCTATCTCTTATAAGTGTTCTTACTTCTAAATGTGTATAGATCTTGTCCCTGAGAATCTTTTCCAATAATTTTCCTAACACCGACATGAGACTCACAGGCCTATAATTTTCAGGATTATCCCTGTTATCCTTCTTACACAATGGGACAAGGTCAGCTATTTTCCAGTCCTCTGGGATCTCATCTGTGGTCAAAGTGGATACAAATATGTTTGTCAATGCTCCAGCAATTTGTTTTCTTGTGTCCCTCAATATTCTGGGATAGATTCCATCAGGACCTTGGGACCTATATGTCTTAATACATTTTAAGATGAACAATACCTCTTCCTTTTTAATAGCAACTTATCTTAGAAATTCGACACTCCCTTCCTGAGATCATTTTCTACCATTTCCTTCCCTTTGGTGAATACCGACTCAAAGTATTCATTTTGGACCTCACCAACCTCTTCTAGCTCCACACATAGGTTCCCTCCTTTATCCTTGAGAGGGCCAACCCTTTCCCTCGCTACCCTCTTGCTTTTTATATAAATATGAAAAACCTTGGGATTCTCCTTAATCCTGTTTGCTAATGACTTTTCATGATCCCTTTTAGCCCTTTCAATTCTTAGTTTAAATTCTTTCTGACTTTCCTTATATACTTCAAGGGCTACACCAATTCCCATCCTCCTCGACCTTATGCACGCTTCCATTTGCCTTTTGTTCAAGATCATTACATCCCTGGTCATCCAAGGTTCACGTAACTTACCATACCCATCCTTCATTCACGTAGGAATGTGCTGCTCCTGAACTCTTATCAAATGCCATTTGAAGTACTCCCACTTATCCAATTGAATTTACCCTCAAACAGCTGCCTCCAATCAACATTCTCCAGTTCCTGTCTAATATTGTTGGTTTGCCTTCCCCCAGTTTAACACCTTCACCTGAGGACTGTTGTTATCCCTATCCATGAGTACCCTGAAATGGTATTACAGTCATGACTCCCGTAATGCTCCCCTACTGAAACTTCACTCACCAGGCTCATTTCCCAAAACTAGGTACAATATAACCTCTTCCCTAGATGGACTGCTTACACAATGCGTCAAGAAACCCTCTTGAATGAACATTACAAATTCTTCCCCATCCAAGTCCTTTGTATGAATTTAGGCCCAGTCAATATAAGGAAAGTTAAAATCACCCACTACAACAACCCTGCTGTTTTTTACATCTTTCCAAAATCTGTCTACATATTTTCACCTCTACCTCCTGTTGGCTGCTGGGGGGCATGCAGTATATCCCCAGCAATGAGATTTCACCTTTCCTATTCCTGAGTTTTGCTCAGATTGCCTGCATGAGTCCTCTGACGTATACTCCCTCAGTACACCTGTGAAATACTCCTTTACCAGTATTCGACGCTCACCCCCCTCAACCCCCGCCCATTTCACCTTTCTATCCTACCTGAAACATCCAAATCTTGGAACATTCAGTTGCCAGTCTTGTCCCTGATCAGAATCTCCTGTCAGGACTGCAGATGTTTTTATTAATGTGAGAAAGGAGCAGCCACTCCTTAGAAAGTCTAGCCCAGTGATCATAAATACTTTCACAGGGTGGCGTAGTGGCGAGCACTAGTGCCTCAAAACACCAGGGACCTGGGTTCAATTCCACCCTTGAGCAACTGTCTGTGCGGAGTTTGCACATTCTCCCTGTGTCTGCTTGAGTTTTCTTTGGGTGCCTGATTTTCTCCTACAGTTCAGTGGGTTGGTCATGGGAAATGGGGGGGCAGGTGGGCAGAGATCTGGGTAGGATGCTCTTTGGAGGGGTGGTGTGGACTTGATGGGCTGAGCGGTCTGCTTCCACACTGTAGAGATTCTATGCATTTCTATGAATTGTCAAATTAACCTGTCCCGACTTGTTGTGACACACCTTTGGGGCAGATGGGACTTAAATCCAGACTGCCTGGTTCAAGGTAAGGACAGTACCAATGCACCACAACAGCCCATCCAATAATTGTAGATATTTTCTAATCAAACTCTTCAGAGATGTTATTACATGTCATTAGAGTGAGTAGGTTCAGAAGAATTCATCAAGAATGTTACCACGAATGGAGGGTTTGAGCTGTAGGGTGAGCTGAAAAGTTTGGGGCTTTTTTTTCCCATGAAGCATCAGATGCCCTTATAAAGGTTTATAAAATCATGAGGGGCTTCGATAGGGTGAACAGCCAAAGATCTTTTTCCTAGGGTAGGGGAGTCTAAAACTATAGAGTGTAGATTTAAGGTGAGAGGGAAAGATTTAAAAGGGACCTGTTGGCAAACTTTCACACAGAGTGATGTATGTATGGAATGAGCTGTCAGAGGAAGTGGTGGAGGCAGGTGCAATCACAACATGTTAAAGGCATGTGGATGGGTACATGAATAGGAATGGATGAGAAGAATATGGGCTAAATGCTAGCAAATGGGAGGATATGTGTTTAGGATATCTGGTCACTGAGGACAAGTTGGACTGCAGGGTCTGTTTCTGTGCTGTTTAACTCTATGACTCTATGACTTGAATCTAGCCCGCCTCCTCCAGAGGTAGAAATATTATCACTGCATCATAACATCTCAGCCCAAAGGTTTCATGGTCTCACAAAGTGTTAAGACTGGATTCCATCATTGAATTAGCCCTGATTAATTGTCTCAGTTGGTGTTTATTGCTGTGGACTTCAACAGTTTCCTCATTTCCCCTTCCCACACCTCACCTCAGTTCCAAACGTCCAGCTCAGCACTGTCCCCATGACTTTTCCTACCCTTCTATCTTCTTTTCCATCTATCCACTCCACTGTCCCCCCTATCACCTTCATCCCCATTCACCTATCATACACTATGCTACTTTCTCCCCACCCCACCCTCCTCTCACTTATCTCTCCACCCTTCGGGCTCTCTGCCTGTATTCCTGATGAAGGGCTTTTGCCCAAAACATCGATTTTACTGCTCCTCGGATGCTGCCTGAGCTGCTGTGCTCTTCCAGCACCACTAATCCAGAATCTGATATAATGATATAACTGAACAACTCTCCTACTTGTCTCCAATACAATGTCAAATAAGCAAAAATTGATGTTACAGAGAACAATATGCTGCATGTACAGCTAAGAAAATTTGCTGAATGGGGAAACCATAAATGGAGGAAGTTTACCATATTCTAACAAAATAGATATGGATGATAATCAGTTTATCACCAGAGCTCAGTTTCAAATTTGAAGTTGCAAAAATCAATGTCTTTTGCGTATTGGTTCCAAGCAAACAGAAGCTGAAGTTTACTAAATGTTGAGAAACTTTTAAGAGATGAGAGATTTTGAGCCAGGTCTTGTGTTCACCTTGCATTTGAACATTTGGCCACAGTGGTCAGTGAGACTGCTGGCTCCTGTGGTTCCACTTCTTCACTTCTGTAAAGCAGGCCACCTCATGGCTCATATCTGTCTTTCTGCTCAAACACCGCAGGCATTTTGTACCTTTAGTTTATGGTTGCCACTATTTTTACACAGAATCTACCTCTAACCCAAAAAGGGTATTTCAAGGTAGTTCAACATGTGAAATTTTGTTGTGGCATCAGATCAGAAACCTGAAATTTGAAACATGGAACTGATTAGAAAATATAGCCCAGAATGTTATTTATTTATTAATTGATGTTTTAACTAATTAGGCATAGCCTAGAATCGGAACCTGCCATGCATACTGATAAGAATAATGCATATTATTATAAAAGTAGGGACCAACTGAACATCTGCTCCCGCCATTGCATGAATGAAAGGACATGCATGGGGAAGCAAAAGCCTGGTGTCCAATTCAGGATGTACATTGTAGCCACTTAGCTTGGCACAAACCTCTTCATTCTGATGTTATTGCAATGACGTAAATGCACCATACGACTGTTCATGGGAAAACTGTAATAATACCTAATAAATAAGACAAACACACAAATTAGGAGCAATTACTAATTGGTCTCTTGATCCTGCTCCACCATATCTGATTGTGACCTCAACTCTGTATTTTTTCCTGACCCAAAAAACTTTGTCTCCTTTTGTCGTCAAGAATCCAACTATCTCTGACTCAAAGATATTTTGGTGACCACCTCGTTCATTCTCTAAGGAAAAAAAATTCAAAGATTCATGCACCTCTGAGAGAACAATAAAATTTTCTTCATCTCTAATGGAAGATATGTTATTTATACTAGTCATAAACTGACTGAGAAATAGTTAGAATTCTTTGCACTAAGCCACCAAACAGTAAGTTTTGCCCAAATATTTAACTGTCCAGCTCACTGAAGTTTGGATATGCGTTAAAGGACCTTTTGGAAATCTTTATACGTGCCCACATAAGTGCCTCGGAAGATTAAACTTCTGATGGCTGGTTCCCTGCTGCCAGGATCCTATCTGAATATCTGTAACCCTGAGCTGAGAGAGGAGATGTGGGCTATACCCATGAGACTTCACTGTGCACCTACTGAGCTAATGTACATTTTAAAAATATTCACTCTCAGGTCATGGGCATCGCTTGTTGAGCATTTCTCTCCAAGCCACTCATCATCCTGACTTGGAAATGTATGACTGTTCTTTCAGTGTTGCTGGATCAAAATTTTGGAATTCCCTCCCTGATGACATTATGGGTCTAACAGCACATTAGCTGCAGAGGTCAAGAAGGCAGCTTACCATTAAATTTTCAAGGGCAACTAGGGACAGGTAATAAATGCTGGCCCAACTTGTGACACCTGCATTCCATGAATGATATTTTAAAAAATCACTTCAGTTTAATGTCTCATCAAAAGGGCCCTCAGTGTTGCAGCATCATTTCAGTTCTGCATGCAGTGTATTTGCAAGAAAATAATCTGGCAATAGTAGTGTCTTATAATACTTTTGATGATTTAAGCAGGGGGTTGAAATGTCCAACTTATTTTTCCTTTGGTTTGATTCATTTATTTGATCTCCATGGAGATCTTGTAGCTTTTCGCTGTGGTGGGAAATGAATACACTATGTAGTTGTGTGGGATGAGACAAAGGAATTTCTGTATCTTTGCCAGTCATTGTTTATAGTTTTAACAAGAGATTCTGAACAGCTCCATTCAGTTTTCCTGTCAGCATTCTTTCCGCTCACATAATATCCAACTGACAAAGATGAAAATCGGTGCCTAAATGTCCTCAGATCACATGGATCTGGTAAAAAAACATATCAGAATTCATAAAAGTAATAATGTGTGAAATAATTTGTGAGTTTTCAATCAGTTCACATATTGAGTACCTAGAAATTACAGGATCACTAATGCAATATTCCTAATGAGTGGTGACACACAAGAGATTGTAGGCCAGTTAGTCTAACATTACCAGTTCATCCAGAAAAAAGTCAAAAAGTCCTGAATGCTTTACAATCAACAGAAAGTTCTGGAGAAACTCAGCAGGTCTGACAGAATCTGTAGGAATAAAAACATAGTTAACATTCTTCAGAACTATCTGCTGTCCTGTCCATTGAAGTCAAAAGTTGAATTTCACCTGAAATTGGACAAGCTCACAAATAAACTGGACTTTGTTCAGGAGGTAATTTAATTGTGATCTAAAGATCAGTAATTAAATCATTTTACCAGATAACCAAAAAATTGATAAACATTTATTTCTGGGAATTTAAAGGCATTTGGACTGAAAACCAAATTTGCCGATTTAATTAAAATTGTTCTTCATCTACTTTCTCAATTTTGGTGATTAATGGGGTTTAAAGCAATCTCTTATGAGACCTGGGAGTATTGTGTTTTTGCTCATATACTAAATAAAATGAGGGCCATTCTCATAACTCAACAGATTTGCTGATGATTCCAAGCTGTCAGACAGGGACAGTTTATTTTTCTCATTTGCTACTTGTATGAAAGCATAAATCCATGTGTGAGGGTCATTTTATAGCCCAGTGCAAGTAGTCACAAAGGCATCTTTTCCCATATAACCTTATAGCCTTAGAATAAGGAATGAAAAGGTGGCAAAAAGATGCAACCTTCAAACAAAAATAAAAATGTTATAAATATAAATTTTATAAACAGATTTCACAGCATCTGCAAAACACAAAGGCAGGTTAATGTCCTGGGTGAGAAAACTATGTGGTGAATTAGAAGTCGTATGAATGAATGTAACTGTGAAATGATAAGCTTTGCAGTGCGCAGGAATGTAAGAATATGAGCAAATTGCTCAGCCATTGATACTAATTGTAATTCCTTATGGTATTCATAGTTAATTTAATGCATCTTTCATTCTGAGGATACCAGCACCACAAGACATGCTCTCACAATACAGACATTTTTATGTGGAAAAACAATGGAAGAATGAATATTTTCAGAATTCAGTTCTATACCGATCTTGCAATATACTGAAGTCTGGAAATCTGGAACTACACAGCACAAATCCTTTATCAAGATTTGTCAACATTAGATCATAAGGTCAAAATCAAACAATCAGCCTGATGTTGATTCACTGTTGTCAGAGTGTTTGTTCTATTCCAGCTTCACCTTCAACTTTAAAACCACTTAAGCTTAGAAAATTCACAATATGGAAGCTCAAGACTAATCATGTAGGCCACACTTCACAGCACTTGCAACTGACTGTTATGTCTCAACTATGACCTAGTAACACAGCATAGCATCTCCATCCATCAGTTCAGGCAGCCTGACTCTTGAGTTAATCAGCTGCCCATATATATCAGGACTTCTTTATGGGTGCATAGTCAGAGCACACTTTTAAAATGAATGCGGTGTAGAATTTTAAATAGTACAGAGGAACATATCGAACTTTTTTTTTTAGATTACATTAGATTACATTACAGTGTGGAAACAGGCCCTTCGGCCCAACAACTCCACACGGACCTGCCGAAGCGCAACCCACCCATATCCCTACATTTACCCCTAACCTAACACTACGGGCAATTCAGCATGGCCAATTCACCTGACCTGCACATCTTTGGACTGTGGGAGGAAACCGGAGCACCCGGAAGAAACCCACGCAGACATGGGGAGAACGTGCAAACTCCACACAGTCAGTCGCCTGAGGCGGGAATTGAACCCGGGTCTCTGGTGCTGTGAGGCAGCAGTGCTAACCACTGTGCCACCGTGCTGCCCACTTTGCAGGTATATGGATCATTGACGATGAAAATACAATCAAATCAGGATGTTAAACGTCAAATAGAATTCTTTGGCAGAATCTTGTGGGTCTGAATGATGTGGGCTATGGCAGGATTTGTGGCTGCAGCACACAAGACATCCAGAGATCTTGACATCAGAAGATGCTCACAGTATCTTTTATGCATCTGCTAGACATCAAGTGATGTCACTTGGCAGCAGTGAGTTGTCACTTGATATGCATTTTATTAACTTACATCTAACCTTATTAACATTCAGATTCTTATTTAATCAAATGTGCTGAACAAGCTAGATATTGAGAATTCTCAATATGGAAGCAAGGATGGGTACCTGGGGACTTTAGCTCCTCTCTGTGAAGTGACTCCACGTTACTCAGCAGAAGCAGCATCTCAGGGCAATATCCATGAACTCTTAGCCACAGGCATTGACATCCAATAATTTCCAAGTCCTCACATTTCTCATGGCATCTCTGCTAATCACCTGCAGAATGTTCAGGAAGGTCTGAGCTGTAGAGCATGGCACACCAACAAATACATTGAAATTCTGCGGGGGGACACTCTGCATGCTGAGAGAGCCACCAAGCTCATAAATTGCTCCAGGAGGCATCTCAAGACTGCTTGCCTGCTTTGTCACTTGCTCACTTAGTACCTACCTGCTTGTTCACATAATCCTTGTTTTACCTCGCTGTGCTATGCCTGTTAATGCTTTGGTGCTTCATCCAGCTTTTAAAAGCTACTTGTGTTATTGTACTGAGGTGCTGTTTTGCACAGATACACAGACACGCTGCTTGTAAATAGGGACCTTTCTAGAGGAGCAAAAGTTTTGCTTCATGACGTGAGACGTTAAGCTAATACTTACAACATGTTCCAGTTGCCAATGCAGCAAACATGTGAAATCAATGAAATGACCAAATTGGAAAGTTGTTGGGGCGACTCCTTAGTCAAAGGCGGCTGCTGGCAGTCAGTAGGTCCCGGTACTGGCAGTAAGAACTGGAAACAGTCTGCTCAGAATCCAAAGGCTTGGCCATGGTTATTTGTTTGCTTAGACCGGTCATAGTCAAGGATCTGTCCAACTAAAGTCCACATAGAGATCAATGGTCAGTCCTCTAGGGCCAGCATCAGTGCTCATAGAAATCATATATCGTCAGGTGGTGGACTGCAGAGATAGGGAGTCAGGGTCTTGTCAGTCATGTCCAGGGGCTGCTACTTGAAGTTGATCAGAGTTCTGGGGTGAATACAGTTCTGGGTATTCCGCCTGTTGATCATTCAGGAAAGTGCAAGGGGACCTTTTCAAGACATTATCAGGATCACATCCAAAAGTTGTGAGGGAGTCAAAGCTGGAGGAGTGAAACAGATGCATGTATGAAATGGGAACAAGGACAGTGATGGGGAAGAATCTCAAGGTATGTGGGAGCGTAAATAGAATAGCATTGGAGGATATGTTAGGCTATAGGAAGATAGTGACCATCACTGTAGCCCACTTTGGCAGAGTGTTGAGGAGCAGAGTGGGTGGAGAGTGTTGAGGAGCAGAGTGGGTATCATTAAAGTGTAATGTTGTGAGTCAAGCGCTAGGGAGGACAATAAGAGGCAAAGTTCAATATAATGGGTCTCCATATGGAGGTCTGGATGAAAATGGTCTAACTGGATGGTGTGAGTTAAAATGTGATATGAAGCTTCTAAATGCACCTGGTGTCCACACAGAGACTGCTGCTGATGTTATCCACTGGAAAATGCAAAATGTAACGAAAAGATGGCTGAAACAATGCCAAATCTCCTCGACTGGATGAACTACACCTCAGAGTTCTGAAGGAGATAGCTGAGGAGATTGTGGAGGCATTGGTGGTAATCTTTCAGGAATCATTGGAGTCAGGGAGAGTCCCAGGAGATGGGAAAATGGTTAATTTAACACACCTGTTTAAGAAAGGATGGAGGCAGAAAACTGGACATTATAGGCTAGTTAGGTTGACTGAGATTGCAGAATACTTGAAAGTATGTGGTAAAATGGGGCTGAGTTAGCATGACTTTATCAAGGTCATGCCTGACAAACCTGGCAGAGTTCTTTGAGGAGGAAACAAGCAAGTTAGACAAAGAAGAGTTAGTAGATGTGATTATTTGAATTTCCAGCAGGCCTTTGACAAGATGCCACACAGGAGGTTGCTAAACAAGATAAGATCCTTTGCTGTTATGAACAAGTTACTGGCTCAATAGATGATTAGCTGACTGACAGGAGACAGAGAATGGAAACAAAGGTGCCTTTTTTAGTATGGCAGCTGATGAATAGTAGAGTTCCGCAGGGGTCAACATTGGGGCCACAACTATTCATGTTACACATTAACAATCAGGATGAAGGAAATGAGGGCATTGTTGCTAAATTTGCAGTTGGAACAAAGATAAGTGGAGGAACAGGTAGTATTAAATAAGTGACGAGGGTGCAGAAGGACTTGGATGGCTGGAAAACTGGCAAAAAAAACAGCAGATGGAAGACAATGTAGGAAAGTGTGAGGGTATGCACATTGTTACAAAGAATACAGATATAGAAGTTTTCTAAATTGGAAAGGCTTTTAAATTCTGAAGCACAAAGGGACTTGGGAGTCCTAGTTCAAGATTCTCTTAAGGGTAACATGGCAAGTTCAGTTGGCAGTAAGACAAATACAATGTTAGCATGTATTTCGAGTGGGCTAGAATACAAGAGCAGGGATGTACTGCTGAGGCTGGAAAAGACTCTAGTCAGACCACATTTGGAATATTGTGAGTTTTGGGCCTTGTATTTAAAGAAGGATGTGTGGAACTGGAGGGAGTTCAGAAGAGGTTTATAAGGATGATTCTGGAGATGAAGGGCTTGTCATATGAGGAGCAATGAGAACTCTGGGTCTGTACTCAATGGAGTTTAGAATGAAATTGAAACTTCCAGAATACAGAGAAGCCTTGATAGAGTGGATGTGGAGAAGATATTTTTACTAGTAGAAGAGACCAGGGTCCAAGGTCCCAGCCTCAGAGTGAAGAGACAACCATTTAGAACTGAGAAAAAAGTGGAATTTTTTTAGTCAGAGGGTAGTGAATCTGTGGAATTCATTGACAGAAGGTGTAGAGACTGAGTCATTGACTGCATTTAAGACAGAGATAGATAGGTTCTTGACTAGTAAGGTGATCAAGGGTTACAGAGAGAGGACAGGAGAATGGAGGAACGTACCAGTCGTGATCGAATGGGAGATCAGACTTGATGGATCAAATGGTCTAATTCTGCTCCTATATATTGTGGTCCTATGGGGATAGCAAACAGTGATGAAAGAGGGTGTTTAGATGGGAATTGGCAAAGGACAGGTAAACTAATAGTTAAACAGTGACTCTGGTGAGAAAATGGGAAATACATATGAGAAAGAGTCAGTCATGTCAGCTTATTGCCAGGAGCAGTGCAGCTTTGTGGCTGCTGTGCCATTACATTGCTTGTGAAACACACTGCTTAATTACCAACATTTATCTGGGTATATCTTTTAAAGATGGCATTGGTGCCAAGAACGTAGGTCTTTCAAAAGATATCTGCTGATTGACGAGTTACTCTGGGAATGGCGCTTGGAATTATTGTGCCAGAACTGGACAATAAGGATACCATAGGAATGAGGTAGGTAGTTAATGAGGCAACTTGATAAAAACAACAAGAGATCTCACCAGGTGTCATGGAGAAAATCCCTCAAAATAACTCAACCCAACTGACCTTTTGCCAAAAATAGGTAAGATTCAGCCCAGGACATTTTTTTACTATAAAGCAAAGAGTTGAAATGTACAATTGAAATAAAATAACATATTATGAACAGTTTGGATAATCAGAAAGATTATCTGCAAAACTGTGGAAGAAATATAGATTAAATTAGGAAATAACGTAGATAGTTAAGTAGAGGTAAGATATAATTGGGACATTGTATTTCAAGAATAAATATTTGATTAAAACAGTTAAAGATTCAAAGAATTGCTAGCTTTCAAGATGAAGGGTTGAAATTATCTTTCTTATATAGTGCTGTGACATTGGGTTGTGCAAAAGTTAATTTTGGCAAACTCATTAAAGTTTTAAAATATATATACAGATGTCACATACACCTTATTGATAAGCAAATGGATGTGAGAGAGACATTACAGAACTTTTGGCATAAGCAAGTCTAATAACAAATAATGCATGGTGTAATTTAATATGCAATGATTAAACTTACAAGGTGAAGTAATCCTAATAACGTAATTTAATAAAATAAAATAAATTAATGTCTTCTCATCATGAAGGATATGTTGACTTTCACTGCAACCTCATGATTTAATGAAAAATAGAAAGCTCAAAGCTGATACATCTTACTACTGGATATCAAAATGTCTTGTGAAATTTCACATCTACAAACAAGGATGGTCAGTCACGAACATGGACCATCACCCTTAAAAAATGCAGTGTAGCCTAGAGTTAACTCAAACATAAAAGATTGTGACCATTCCATGTAAAGTTAAAATAACCCATTTGAAACATAAGAGTCAATTAGACAAAATATAAATAAGCCAAACATTTTGGTTACTGGAAGACACTGCAAACATTTTCAACAAGATAAAAATTCACAACTTCATGATAAAAAGAATTCTCAACAATTAAGTAATTGAAACCAATAGTGAATGATATAACTGGAGAAGGCTAATGAAAGAGGGATGAACATAGAGAGATGTGACAGTAGTATCTTCAAAACTATGTGAATCAACTTAGGTATCATATTTGTTTTACCAATCGGCAGAAAACAATAGTGGGGCTGCATGCAAACCCCAATAGCAATGATAATTTTGGGAAAGGATTTAATAGGAAATTAGAGATAAAACGTGCAGGAATAGTTATGGGCAACTTTGATCTTCCCATAAATTGGGCAAATCAAATCAGTAGCAATATTATAGAGGAAGATTTCCCAGAAGTATGTAAGACATGCTTGTCTGGATATGTTGAGGAACTAATGAGAGTGCAGACCATCCTAGACAGGGTATTGTGTCATGAGAAAGGAATAATTGGCAATCTAGCTGGGCAAAACTCCTTGGGGAAAAGTGACCATTATATGATAGAATTCTTCATTAAGATTAAGGGTTGATTTAGTTGTTTCTGAGACTAGCGCCCTGAATCTAAATAAAGGAAATTACAATATATGACCTAGGATCTGAATTTGATAAAATGGAAAATGTTACTTAAAGAGATGATGGCAGATAGGCAATGGAAACATTTAAAAACTGCATGGATGAACTGTAACCATAGTTAATTCCTGACTGGCACAAAAATAAAATGGGGAAAATGGATTGACCATGGCAACAGGAGAAATTAGTGATAATGTTAAATCCAGAGAAGGGGCATACAAAATGGACTAAAAATAGCAGTAGATCCGAAGATTAGCAGCATCTGAGCAAAAAAAAACATTGATTAAGATGGGAAAACAAAGTACGCAGTAAACTTGTAAGGAACATATGATTTGATTATTTGAATTTGTCGATGTATGTGAACAGAACATGACCAGTGAAGACAAATATCCCTTATCTTGGGAAGCAAAGTGATGATGGCAGGTCAATTAAATTCATATTTATTTTTGTCTTCCCAAAAGAGGACACAAGCCACAAAAATATTGAGGACTAAGAGTCTACTAAGAGGGAGGCAGTGAAGGAAGTCAGTATGGGTATACAAATGGTGTTGGGGAAATTGATGGAATTAAAGGCTAATATATCCCAAGACCTGAATAAATTATATCCTAGAATACTTATGGATGTAACCTTGGAATAGTTGATACATTGATGGTCATCTTTCATGTTTCAATGGACTCTAGAACAGTTTATAAGGATTGGGGGGTTACTGGTGAAACCTCCATTATTTTAAAAAAGAGGGAGAAAAAGGACAAGGAGTTATAGATTGGATAACTGATATTGGGAGTGGGGACAATGCGAGTATAAAAGATTTAGTGCAGAGCATTTAGGAAACAGTGATACAATCAGACAGAATAATGAAAGAGAAATCATTCCACTGCAGCGAACAGCTGGAACTGACAACCGGAAGCAGCAGAGACAAACCACCATAAATGCCGGAGGAAACAACTCAGAAGTGCTTCACAGGAGGCTCCTAAGCACTGAGGATGTCACCTGGACAGGGGACAAAACGTCTGCAACACAAATTCCCACCTCGGCGAACAGAACCACAGCAACAAGCACCCGAGCTACAAATCTTCTCACAAACGTTGAAGAGAAATCATGCTTGACAAATTGACCAGAACTTTTCTAGGATAAAGCTAGTAGAGTTGATAAGAAGGAGGCAGTGGATGTTGTTTACTTGGAAATTCAAAAGGCATTTGATCATGTTCCACATAAGAGATTAGCATGTAAAGTTAAAGAGTACAGGACTCAGGATAGTGTACTGACATGGATAGAGATCTGACTAGCAGACAGGAAACAAAAACTGATCTGAGTGGCAGGCAGTGGCTAGTGGGGTATGGCAGGGATCAGTGCTAGGCCCCCAATATTCACAATATATATTAATCAGTTTAGGGGAGGCAGCAGATGAGTGTATAGTCACTGGAATGTTAATTTACAGTCCTCTCTAATATCATGGGGACACAGGTTGAAATCCCACCTCAGCAGATGGTGGAATTTGAATTCAATAAAATTCAGGAATTAAGGATCTAATGATGACCATGAATCAATTATTGATTGTCATAGAAACCCATCTGGTTCACTAATGTCCTTCAGAGAAGGAAATTGCCATCCTTAACTCATCTGGTCTATATGTGACTCCAGACCCACAGCAACATGGTTGACTTTCAATTGTCTTCTCAGCAATTAGGGATGGGCAAAAAGCGTTGGCCTAGCCAGCATCACCGTTATCATGTAAATGAATATTTAAAAAATTAGATGAGGGAACTAAATGTAACATCTCCAGGTTTGAAGATGACACACATTTGCTTGGAGATTGAACTGTGAGAAGGATACTAAGATGATTCAATGTGATTTGGACAAATTGAGTGAGTGGGCAAATGATTGGAGATGAAGTATAATGTGAATAGATATGAGGTTTTTCAACTTGGTAGCAAATACGGGCAGGAAGATTATTATCTGAAAAGCAATAGTTAGAAAAGGGATTGCAACGAGACCTGAGTGTCCTTGTATTCCAGTCACTGAAAGTAAACATGGAAGGATTATGGGTAGTCCAAGACGGAGGATGGGAAAAACCAAATTGTGGCTGTAAGAATTGCTCCTTTTTTTTAGAACATAGAACTGTACAGCACAGAACAGGCCCTTCAGCCCACAATGTTGTGCCGACCACGATGCCTTCAGCCCACAATGTTGTGGGTATTTCAGGTGTTGGAGATGATTTCCTTGAATTACAGGAGCAGTAATTACTGTTTCATAAGCTGTTGCATTGTTTTGGAACTTTGGGGAATAAAATGATGAAAACAACGACAGTTTAAAAAGAGGAAAAGAGACAAAAGTAGAGGCCACATGGTCAATGAGACACAGATAGAAAGAACCTACACTGCAGTCTGACACAGCAGTGAATATGCACAGCTACTGCATTTGCTGCTTGAGTTCAAGTATTTCTGGACATCCAAGTGTATCTGAAAAAAACCCAATAAATAGCGAAATTCACACTTACCTTGGAAGAACCTATGTGGGAGAGCTCACAGCATAGGAGCAGATAAGTGCATGGTTTTTAAGTGTAACATACGTGTCTTGTTTTAATAGTGAGTAGGATGGGTTCTTTTTGGTTATATATTTTTTTGAGATCTGTCTATTGATTAAATTTAAAAATATAAAACATAGGTACTAAGTTAGCTTGAAACAGCTTTTTTAGAGCAGCAAGTCTGTGCTATTTTCTGCGACTCTAGATTGTTAAAGTGCAAAGTGGCCTTCAGTAGAGTGATGTGCTCTTCCTCTCAGATGTGGGAGTTAAGGGTTACTGATGATATGTCTGCAGGAAGTGTGTTTGGTTGCGAACCCATTTAGATCGTATGGATCCATTAGAGTGGGAATTAGAGGCAATGGGCTAGGGGGTATGATGCATGGCAGTTATAGGAAGGGAGAAAAACCACAGATACCACAGGTAGATGGGTTACTGCTGGGAAATGTAGGAGAGAGTGCCAAGTAGTGCAGGAGTCTCTTGTGGCTATCCCCATCTCAAACAAGTATAATGTTTTGGAAAAATAGAGAGTGATGGAATCTCAGGGGAATGCAGCCAAGTTTCTGGTACCAAGATGGGCTGTAGTGTAACAACGGGTATTTCAGGTTCCAAGTGATCGATTGTAATCAGGAACTCTCTAGTCAGAGGCACAAACAGACATTTCTGCGGCCGACAGCGAGAAATCAGAATGGTGTGTTGTCGCCCTGAGGCCAGAATCAAGGTTATCTCGGGGAGATTGTAGAATATTTTTCAAGGGGACTGGGACCAGAAGGAGGTCATTGTACACATTGGTTCTAATGACATAGGAAGGAAAATGGGTGAGATTCTGAAGGGAGAATGTAGGAAGTAGGCAGGCATTTAAAAAGGAGGTCCATGAGGGTAGCAATATCTGGATTACTCCCAGTGCTGCAAGCTAGTGCGGGTAGGAGTAAGAGGATAGAGCAGATGAATGCATGGCTGAGGAGCTGGTGCAGGGTAGAAAGGTTCATTTTGTTGAATCATTGGAATCTATTCTGGGGGAGAAATGAGCTGTATAAGAAGGATGGATTACACCTGAATTGGAAAGGGACTAATATACTGGCAGGGAGATTTGCTAGGGCTCCCTAGAAGGATTTGAACTGGTAAGGTTTGGAGGAGGGCGTGTTGAGATGGGACCCAGAGAGATGGTAAGGAAAGAAATCAGTCTGAATCTGGTAAGTTAGAAAAGGGGCAAGTCAAACAGTCAGGGCAGGCAGGATCAAAGCAGAGAAGAGGTAGGATTGATAAGTTAAACTATTTATTTCAATGCAAGAGGCCTGACAGGGAAGGCGGGTGAACTCAGGGCATGGTTCGGAACATGGGACTGGGATATCATAGCAATTACAGAAATATGGCTCAGGGATGGGAGCTTAATGTTCCAAGATACAAATGCTATAGGAAGGATAGAAAGGGGAGTCGAGAGGGGAGTGGGAGTGGCATTTTTGATAAGGGATAACATTATGGCTGTACTTAAAGAGGATATTCCTGACGATACATCCAGGGAAGATATTTGGGTGGAACTGAGAAATAAGAAAGGGATGATCACCTTATTGGGATTGTACTATTGAATCCCCAATAGTCAGCAGGAAATTGGGAAACAAATCTGTCAGGAAATCACAGTTATTTGTAAGAATAATAGGGTGGTTATGGTAGGGGATTTTAACTTTCCAAATATAGACTGGGACTGTCTTAGTGTTAAGGGTTTAGATGGAAAGGAATTTGTTAAGTGTGTACAAGAAAATTTTCTGATTCAGTATGTGGACGTACCTACTAGAGAAGGTGAAAACCTGACCGACTCTTGGGAAATAAGGCAGGGCAGGTGACAGAGGTGTCAGTGGGGGAGCAGTTTGAGGCAAGTGATCATAATTCTATTAGTTTTAAAATAGTGATGAAAAAGGTAGACAAGATCAAAAGTTCTAAATTGAAGGAAGGCCAATTTTGACGGTATTAGTCAAGCACTTTCGACAGTTGATTGGCGATGGATGTTCACATGTAAAACGACGGCTGGAAAATGGGAAGCTTTCAAAAATGAGATAACAAGAGTCCAGAGACAGTATATTCCTGTTAGGGTGAAAGACAAGGCTGGTAGGTTTAGGGAATGCTGGATGACTAGAGAAATTGAGGTTTTGGTTAAGAAAAAGAAAGAAGCATATGTCAAGTATAGACTGCAGAGTTCGATTGAATCCTTAGAGTATAAACGCAGTCAGAGTATACTTGAGGAGGAAATCAGGAGGGCAAAAAGAGGACATGAGGTACCTTTGTCAATTGGGGTTAAGGAGAATTGAAAGGGGTTTTATAAATACATTTAGGATGAAAGGTTAACTGGGGAAAAATAAGGCCCCTCAAAGATCAGCAAGGCAACCTATGTGTGGAACTGCAGGAGATGGGAAGATACTAAACGAGTATTTTGCATCAGTGTTTACTGTGGAGAAGGACATGGAAGATGCAGAATGTGGGGAAATAGTGGTGACATCTTGAAAAATGTTCATATTACAGAGGAGGAGGTGATGCTGGATATCTTGAATGAGTTTTTTGAAGAAGTATGAAGAGGATTGTTTAGGTCAGAGCAGTGGACGTAATCTATATGGACTTCAGTAAGGCATTTGACAAGGTTCCTCATGGTTGACTGGTAGACAAGTTTATTTCTCATGGAATACAGGGAGAACTAACTACTTGGATACAGAACTGGCTCAAAAGTAGAAGACAGAGGGTGGTGGTGGAGGGTTGCTTTTAGAGTGGAGGCCTATGACCAACAGTGCGCCACAAGGATCAGTACTGGATCCAATGCTTTTCGTCATTTATATAAATGATTTCGATGTGAACATAGGAGGTACAGTTAGAAAGTTTGCAGATTATACCAAAGTTGGTGTTGTAGTGGACAGCGAAGAAGGTTACCTTAGAGTATAATGGGATCTTGATCAGATAGGCCAATGGACCGAGGAGTGGCAGATGGAGTTTAATTTAGATAAATGCGTGGTGTTGTATTTTGGAAAGGTAAATCAGGGAAAAACTTAGAGATGTAATGGTAAGGTTCTGGGAAGTGTTGCTGAACAAAGAGGCCTTGGAGTGCAAGTTCATAGTCCCTTGAAAGTAGAGTCATAGGTAGATGGCACAGTGAAGAAGGCATTTAGTATGTTTTCCTTTATTTGTCACAGCATTGAGTATAGGATTTGGTAGGTCATGTTGCAATTGTACAGGACATTGGTTAAGCTACTGTTGGAATATTACATGCAATTCTGGTCTCACTCCTATAGGAAGCATCTTGTGAAACTTGAAAGGGTTCAGAAAATATTTACAAGGATGTTGCCATGGTTGAAGGATTTGAGCTATAGGGATAGGATGAATAGGCTGGGGCTGTTTTGCCTGGAGCGTTGGAGGCTGAGGGGTGACCTTATAGAGGTTTATACAATCATGAAGGGCATAGATACGGTAAAGGTCTTTTCACTGGTGTGGTGGAGTCCAGAACTATACAGCATATGTTTAGAATGAGAGAAGAAAGATCTAAAAGCAACCTAAGGGGCAACTTTTCCACACAAAGTGTGGTGCATGTATGGAATGAGCTGCCACAGGAAGTGGTGGAAGCTAGTACAATTACAACATTTGAAAGGCACCTGGATGGCTATATAAATAGGAAGGGTTTGGAGGAATATGGGCCAAGAGCTGCCAAATAGGACTCAATTAATTTAGGCTATCTGCGCAGCATGGACGAGTTGGACTGAACAGTCTGATTCTGCGCTGTACATCTCTACGACTCTATGACTCCAAGTGCAGCAGACAGTGAAGAAGCAAAGGATAAATTGGCTTTCATAGCAAGACGCTTCAAGTACAGGAGCAGGGATGTCTTTCTGCAATTGTACAGGGCCTTTCTGTGAACAGACTTGGAGTATCATATGTCGTTTTGGGCTCCTTATCTGAGGAAGGATGGAAGGAGTGCAACAAGACTTTACTAAACTGATTCCCGAGATAGTAGAACTGCAGTACGATGAAACACTTAGATCAGTTAGTCCTATATGTACTGGAGTTTGGAAGAAAGAGGGACAATCTCATAGAATTTGATGAAATTCTAAAAGGACGAGATAGAATAAATGCAGATATGTTGTTACCAATGACTGGGAGCCCAGAACCAGGGGTCACATTTCTAAGAATGTGGAATGGAACATTTAGGACTGAGATGAGTGGAAATTTATTCACCCAAAATCCAGTTGGCTGTGGAATTCTCTGCCACAGAACCCTGTTGAGGTCAAAATATTGAATGTTTTCAAAAAGGAATTAGATATTGTTCTTACTGCTAAAAGGATCATTCGGTATGGGATGAAAGCAAAGATCTGAGTTGAATGATCATATTGAATGATTGTGAAAGACTGAATAGCCTAACCCTGTTCCTATTTTTTGTGTTTCAATTATTTTACAAATACCAGAATTGAAAACTGAAAAGTTCAAAGTATTGAAAATATTCACCAATAGATCTCAAAGAGCTAAATGCTAGATGTAGCAAAATACTTACAGTCATAGAGTCATGAAGTCTTTCTAGCAGGTGATGTTCTTGAGAAAATTTAAGGGAATACTTTAACTTTTTCTAAGATGTTCTGATGCAACATTGTTGAGGTTGAACATTTTGGATTCAATATTAAACATAAGATCATTATTATAGAATCCCAAGTGTGTGGAAAGAAGCCCTCCAGCCCAACAGGTCCACACCAACCCTCTGAAGAGTAACCCACCCAGACCCATTCTCTTACCCTATTATTCTACATTTACCTCCGACTAATGCACCTACCCTACATGTCCTTGAACACTATGGGCAATTTAGCATGGTCAATTCACCTAACCTGCACATTTTTAGAAACCAGAGCACCCAGGGGAAACCCATGCAGACATGGAGAGAATGTGCAAACTCTACACAGACAGTCACCCAAAGCTGGATTTGAATCCAGGTCACTAGCATTGTGAGGCAGTAGTGCGAACCACTGAGTCACTGTGTGCTGCCCTGAATGAAACATTCATATTCTTGTTTTTTTTTAAACCCGGTCGTTATCTTTTAAATTTCAGCTGAGAGGCCGCAACACTGCGATGGCTGGGAATCGAACCTGGGTCAACTGCTTGGAAGGCAACTCTGCTCACCACTATATCATCATTGCCCTGCTATAACATTACTGCCCTGCTATGTTTCCACCTTTAAATAATCTTCAATAGGATCGTCTTCAATATTGTGACATAATCAGCAACTTAAATTATATTGCATGTTCAGCTCTTTAATAAACTCGTAAATAATTTAGTAAGTAAATAATTGTATTTATTCTGTAATGTCATGTCCTTAACTCTCAGAACCCATCCCTGTAAACTCCTCTGAACCATCCCATATTTTGGCAAAACAATCTCTTTGGGGAGATTTTTTGGAGAGTTCCCCTCCATGTGCCACAGCAGGTTTTCTCCCAATGTCTTCTGCTGCTGTCCTTAATAGTTATGCATCTGGGCTCCAAGCGGTCCCGCTCCTAGGATCGTATGCTCCTAAAGGCATAGTGGCTCACTGGTTAGCACTGCTGTCTCACACTGCCTTGTTTGCATGAGTTTCCACCCTGTGTTCTGGTTTCCTCCCACAGTCCAAAGATGTGGATTGGCCATGCTAAATTGTCCCATAGTGTACAGGGATGTACAGGCTAAGTATATTAGCCATGGCAAATGCGGGGTTACAGGGACAGGATGGGGGTCTGGGTCTGGGTGGAATGTATTTCAGAGAATTGATGAAGACTTGATGTGCCAAATATCATTTTTCCACACTGTAAGGATTCTATAATTTGCTTGCCACTGCCAGATGTGCTATCGGCATGCTTGTTCCATTTTTAAACCCCAGCTGTGCGCTAGTTCGAATACTGAAAACCAGGGTCTGCCATTCACAGGTTGCTGCTGGGCTGTAATTTTACAGGAGTTGATCAATGAAAGGAAACTGACACTTTGGTTCAGAGATAGGGATCGAGAGATCCTGGTGGATGGGATGCTGGAGGGAAAAGTTGTCAGAGCAATGTCCACAGTGAGAAGAAACAGCAAACAGTGTAGAAAGATATTCTGTGCTGTGCAAGTAAATACCATCATCTTCTCTCCAGCTCACTTTAATTCTGCAAAGCACACACCTCCAACCAAGACCTACATTTTCACTATTGAATTCAAGATCTTCAATTAATAGCTCTCACCAGCACATTCTAATAGATTCATAGAATCCCTATAGTGTAAAAATAGTCTATTCAGTCCATACAGTTCACACTGACCCTCTGAAGAGCATCCCACACACACACCCCTCCCTCTACCCTTTACTGCATTTCCTATGGCTAATCCACTTAATCTATACATCCCTGGACACTATGGGCAATTTAACATGACTAATCCGCCTAACCTGAACATCTTTGGACTATGGGAAGAACCTGGAGCATCCAGAAAAACCCATACACGACATGGGGAGAATATGCAAACTCCACACTGACAAGTCGCATGAGGGTGGAATCAAACCCAGGTCCCTGGTGTGGTGAGGCAGCAGTACTAACAACTGAGCCACTGTGCTGCTCCTTAGTTCTGCTAAACTACGAAGACTTCCTGACTTCAACCCCTCCTATTCACTGACTTCAACCCCTCCTATTCACTGACTTCAGATACCTTACCATCTTTCCTGCCCAATCTCCTGCAATGAGAACAACTTCTCTCTCAACATCAGCAAAACTAAAGAACTGATCATTCACTTCAGAAAGAAAAGAGGAGAAAGCGTCCCCACCTACATCAACAGAACTGAGTTTGAGAGAGTGGAAAGCGTCAAGTTCCTCAGAGTAACGATAACCTAAAGCGTCACTCCAGCCCCACAGTAATGTGGTTGACTCTTAAGTACCCTCCAGACAATTGGGGATGGGCAATAAATGCTGGCCTAGGCATTGACACTCTCATCCTATTAATATTTTTTTAAAAATGACTGTTCTCCATTTGAATAATAGTCTAGTTAATTTATTCCAGCCAAAGTGGACTGCTTCACGCTTTCCCACATTATGCTCCATCTCCCAGATATTTTCAAACATACTCAGCTTATCAGTATTTACCAGCAGCTTCCTTATGCCTTCTTCTCACCATACTTTCTGACCTATTTAGATTGTAATTTGTGAATTTATTCAGTTGCCATACCTTCACTCTCTTCATCTAAATCATAAATGTAAATTGTAAAAAGCCGTGGCCCCACCACAGATCCTTGTGGGACCCAATTGATTACATCTTGCCAATCACTAAAAGACCCATTTATGCATGTTCTCTGTTTTTTGTCAGTCAGTCAATTTTATATCCATTCTTATGTTACCATCTCGACCTTGAAATTTTATTTTCCAAATTAAACTTTGCTGTGACATCATATCTAATGCATTCAGAAATCCAAGTATAATACAATTATACTTCTTTATCCCAGTTACATGTTACTTCTTCAATGAATAAATTGGGTAAACATGATTTGCTATTAATTAATTAATATTTTGGGTCTCATTAAGTCTTCAAGATCATTCCAGACCCCTGTGATAGTGTAGCATAGTGTAGCATAGAATAGCTCATCCACAATTGCAGTCTAATTCTGCTTTCAACTCTTAGTTCATAACATATGATTTCATTCAAACAATCACTGATCAGGGGATTTTTTTTTCCTATCCTGAACGGGAGAAATGTAAGTCTTGTGGCAATGGTTTAGATGAGACAAACTCCTGTTACATCTTCTCCTGTTTGAGGCTTGAGGCTTAGACGAGGCAGAAAGGACGGTTCGTTGATACAGTATGTAACAGTCCAAGCAGGGAAGGGGTTATACTGGCCCGAGTTTTG
This sequence comes from Chiloscyllium plagiosum, assembly GCF_004010195.1. NCBI lineage: Eukaryota > Metazoa > Chordata > Chondrichthyes > Orectolobiformes > Hemiscylliidae > Chiloscyllium > Chiloscyllium plagiosum. The sequence continues at coordinate 61,443,783 of NC_057723.1, read as the reverse complement.
GGAAATGAGCCCGGTCAGATGAGTGGCATTTCAGTGGTGGTGCATTTCAGGAGTAATGGCCATAATATTTTGAGTTTTAAGATACGCATGGTTCGGGATAACAGCAGTCCTCGGGTGAAGGTGTTAAATTGGGGGAAGGCGAACTACAATATTAGACAGGAACTGGAGAATGTTGACTGGAGGCTGCTATTTGAAGGTAAATCCACATCAGACACTTGGGAGTATTACAAATAGCAGTTGATAAGAGTTCAGGAGCAGTATGTTCCTGTGAGAATGAGGATCGGTATGGCAAATTACATGCAACTTGGATCACCAGGGATGTTATGACCTTGATCAAAAAGAAAAGAGAAACATATGTAAGGTCTAGGAGGGTGGGAACTGGTGAAGCCCTTGAAGTATAAAGGGAAGGTAGGAAAGAACTTAAATGAGGAATTCGAAGTGCTGAAAGGGGTCATGAAAAGTCATTAGCAAACAGAATTAAGGAGAATACCAAGGTTTTTTTATACATATATATAAAATGCAAGAAGGTAGCCATGAAAAGAGTTGGTCCACTCAAGGACAAAGGACAGAATCTATGTGTGGAGCCAGAAGAGGTTGGTGAGGTCGTAAATGAATACGTTGTGTCAGCATTCACAAAAGAGAAAGGAATGGTGCAGGATGATCTCAGCGAAGGGAGATTTGAATCTCTAAGCCAAGTTTCTATTAAAAAGGAAGAAATGTTAGATTACCTACAGTGTGGACCCATCAAAGAGCAACCCACCTAACACTACGGGCAATTTAGCATGGCCAATTCACCTAATCTGCACATCTTTGGACTGTGGGAGGAAACCCACGCAGACATGTACAAACTCCACACAGACAGTTGCCCGAGGTGGGAATTGAACCTGGGTTCCTGGCACTGTGAGGCAGCGGTGCTAACCACTGAGCCACCGTGCCACCTGAGATGCTGTGTGTCTGTTAAAAAGTTTTAAGGCAGATAAGCCCCTGGGTCCTTCTGGGATCTATCTCAGAATATTGAGGGAGGCAAGAGAACAAGTTGCTGGAGCATTGACAATAATCTTTCGATCCACTTTGGGCACAGGTGACATCCAAGAGGACTGGAGAATACCAACTGTTATCACATTGTTTAAGAAGAGTAGCAAGGATAATTGTGATAATTACAAGCTGGGTCCTTCTGGGATCTATCCCAGAATATTGAGGGAGGCAAGAGAACAAGTTGCTAGAGCATTGACAATAATCTTTCGATCCACTTTGGGCACAGGTGACATCCAAGAGGACTGGAGAATACCAATTGTTATCACATTGTTTAAGAAGAGTAGCAAGGATAATTGTGATAATTACAAGTCTATAACCATCACATCAGTGACAGAAAGATTATTGGAAAGGATTCTCAGAGACAAGGTCTATATGCATTTTGAAGCAATGAATTTATTAGTGGTAGACAGCTTGGGTTTTGTGTGGGAGAGATCATGTCTCAGTAACTTGATTGAGTTTTTTGAGGAGGTGACGAAGGTGATTGATGAAAGAAAAGCAGTTCATGTTATCTACATGGACTCAGTAAAAACTTTGACAAGGTCCTTCATGGCAGACTGATACAAAAGGTGGCATCACATGGCATCAGGGATGAGCTGGCAAGATTGATACAGAACTGGCTTAGTCATGGGAGACAGAGGGTAGTGGTAGAAGGATGCTTTTTGGAATGGATGGTTGTGACTAGTGGTCTTCCACAGGAATCAGTGCTGGGATATCTGCTATTCATGATCTACATAAATGATTTGGAGGAAAATGTAGTTGGTCTAATTGGCAAGTTTTTGGATGATACAAAGATTGGTGGGTGTTGGGAGTAGTGAGTCAAGAGTGTGGTACTGGAAAAGCACAGCAGGTCAGGCAGCATCCGAGGAGCAGGAAAATCAACATTTCAGGCAAAAGCCCTTCATCAGGAATAGAAGCAGGAAGCTTCCAGTATGGAGAGATACATTTTCACTGGAACTCAGGAGATTGAGGGGCGACCTGATAGCAGTTTATAAGATTGTGAATGGTACGGATAGAGTTGAAAGTATCAGCCTTTTTCCAGGATGGAGGGGTCAATTACCAGGAGACACAGGTTCAAATGCCGGAGGGCATTTGAAAGCGATGTGTGAGGCACTCAAGAGTTGTGACTGCCAGGAAAGGACTGCCAGAGGAGGTGGCGAAAGCAAACACAATGGCAGAATTCAAGAAATTCTTGAATGAATACATGAATAAGAAGGGAATAGAGGGATACAGATTCTGTAAGCGAAGACAGTTTTAGTATGGAAGGACAAAATGTGTCAGTGCAGGCTTGGAGGCTGAAGGGTCTCTTTCTGTGCTGTATTGTTCTTTGTTTTGTTCTTTGTTTTCTCCTTTGTTTGACCAGATTATTGCCAACATTTCACTTTGGAAAATGGTTCCTGTGTGCCCAATGTGGCCTTGAGATGTTCTAACTGTTGTCATTTGATCTGGTTATCATCTCAAATATATTCTGTTCTCGGCATGGAGATTCCTGTACACGTTTTGTTGTTTATGCACTTATTAAAATTTGCAAGCTTAGTGCTGTTCTTAGAACAAGGCATTGAACTGATTCTTATGTTTACCAATTATTCAGTTGAGGAAACTATTAGAAGGGAACAGCATATGTCTTTGCAGAATCAATTGGCTAATATTTGGCAACTCCTGATTAGCTTTAGGCTACCTGTCAAGGCATTGTGGATGCAAAGCTGGTTAACTTCTGTTGCAAAACCTAACATTGAATGGTTTACTGACAATTTTACATAAAATACTTAAGAGAATTTAATGTATATTTTGGTGTAATCTTATACCTTACTCACTATAATTGGGATTGGTTTCCTTACGCTCTTTCTTAAGTGATTTTTCTCTTGTGCAGTGCTGTTGCCTTATCTGACTGTTTAAAATTCGTTTTCTGTTTTCTGTTGCTATAGATATATTTTAGCTTTGCAATTAGCATCTCAGCCTAAAAAGGGTAAAGTCTACATTTTTGAGAGATTTTAATGATTTGAGCTGGAATGCATACTTTCATTGTTGTATATTTTTTTTTGTACTTCTATAACTTTCTATAATTTGTCAAGACTCACTGTTGCATGTTAAACATCTGAACACTCCTTAGTTACACCTATCCTTGTGGTTTGTATTTCTGTTGGTCAAGAGAGGTTGTGAAGGAATATATAAACAAATATAATTTATGCATTTATTAAAATTAGCAAGATTAGATTAGATTAGATTACAGTGTGGAAACAGGCCCTTCGGCCCAACAAGTCCACACCGACCCGTCGAAGCCCAACCCACCCATACATTTACCCCTTACCTAACACTACGGGCAATTTAGCATGGCCAATTCACCGGACCTGCACATCTTTGGACTGTGGGAGGAAACCGGAGCACCCGGAGGAAACCCACGCAGACACGGGGAGAATGTGCAAACTCCATACAGTCAGTCGCCTGAGGCGGGAGTTGAACCCAGGTCTCTGGCGCTGTGAGGCAGCAGTGCTAACCACTGTGCCACCGTGCCGCCCACAAGTTCCAAGATGGTTCTCATGATTCCTGGGATGAAGTAGTTATAAGGAAAGGTTATTTAAGTTGAGACTATATCCATTGGGGTACAGAATAATAAGAGGTGATCATGGTGAAACATAAAATTCAGGACTGACAATGCCCAAGCTAGATACTGAAAGTAAATTTCCATTTGTGGGAGAGATGAGTACTAGGGACTTCTGCCAAGTCGAAAGAGTGGCTATGGGCACCCACATGGGTCCCAATTATGTCTGCCTCTTTGTGGGGTACGTGGAATGATCCTTGTTCCAATCTTGCCAGGACCTTGAAAAATGTGTTCATTTTGCCTCCAATTTCCACCCCTCTATCACTTTCACATTGTCCTTTCCTTGACCCTTCTGTCTCCATTTTGGGAAATAAACAGTTCACGGCCATCTGGGTCCTAGTCGGTAATCGGCAAAACTTAATCTACTCTTGGGGAATAGGTCAGGACAGGTGACTGAGGTGACACATGGGGAGCACTTTGGGGCCAGTGACCAAAGTTGCATTAATTTTAAAATAATTATGGAGATCCACAGGTTCAAGTTCTAGATTGGGGCAAGGCAAATTTTGATGGAATTAAACAGGAGCTTGCAGGGGTCGATTGGAATACTTTGCAGACAAAGAGATCTCCTACAAGTGGGAGACGTTTAAAGGTGAGATAGCAAGAGTTTAAGTGTGATATGATCCTGTGAGAATGAAAGGCAACACAGGATGACAAGAGATATGGAGACTTTGATCAGAAAAAAAAGGTGGTATGGCTCAGGTACAGACAACTGGTGTCAAGGAACCCTTTGAGGTATATAAGGTACACAGGATTTTACTGAAGAAGGAAATCAGAAGCTCAAAAAAGGGGCACGAGATAGATTTGCCTGGGAAGATTAGGGTGAGTCCAAAGAGGTTTTTCAAGTATATTAAAGGAAAAAGAATAACTAGAGAGAGAACAGGACATATCAAGGACAAAAATGGATATTATGTACAGAACCGCAGGAGATGAATATTTAAAATAATTATGGAGATCCTGAATGAATATTTCTCCTCTGTGTTTACCGTGGAGAAAGACAGAATGACTTGGGAACTTAGGGAAGTTAGTACTGATGTCTTGGGGACAGTCCATATCACAGCAGAGGAGGTCTTGGATGTATTAGAATGTACAAAGATGGATAAATCTCCTGGTCCTGACCAGATATGTCCAAGAGCTGAAAATGAGTGCTGTTCCTATCCAGTGACAAGAGATGGAACAGATTTTTTTTTACCTTATCAATTATTCAGTTGAGGAAAATATTAAAAAGGATTAACGCTGCTCTTGCAGGTTATGTTAACTAACATTTAGCAAATTCCCACTTGTCATCAGGCTAGCTGTCAAAGGATTGTGGAGACAATTCCTGAGTAACATCCATCACCAAATGTAACATTGAAAAATATAAATAATTAAATACATTTGGAATATAATTTGGACATTGTACTTTAAGAATAAAGATTCAATAAATACCGTTAGAGATTCAGTAAATTGACAGCTTCAAAATTTGTTTATAAATTGACATGTCAAAAATATCTCTGCTACACAGAGTAGGAGACATTAGAACATGTAAAATTGCACTTTTTAGCTAACATTATTAAGGTTTAGAAAAAAATGTATAAATGGAGCCCATTGATAAGCAAATGGATTTGACAGACACCGTACAAACATTTGATCAAAGCAGGTCTTGTAACATGTGGTGCTTGGCACATATAAATTTATGCTGAGCTGAAAATGTGTTGCTGGAAAAGCGCAGCAGGTCAGGCAGCATCCAAGGAGCAGAAGAATCGATGTTTCGGGCATGAGCCCTTCTTCAGGAATGAACACATAAATTTATAACTATTAAACATTCAGGGTGGAATCATACTGATAAAGAAAGTTAATGAAATAAGTTAATGTCTCCTCATGATAAAAGATATGTCAATTCTTTTGACTTTAATCATGTTTGGAAGTTAAAATCTGGTACACCTCAGTGCCAGTTATCAAAATGAACATTTAGCAAGTCAGGTAAAGTACAATTAAGGAAACAGAGTATAACGCTGAAGTTTAGTGAATGGACAGGAGAGTGTGAATCCAAGTGAAGCAAGTGAAGTGACACAGAGGTCTTTGGAATTATCCACTAGGTTTGAGGTTTCCTCAGCTTGTTCAAATGAGGGCAGGGGCCACATATGGATGACCAAACTGACTACGGCATTGTGGTATAGACTGGGGGGCTTGAGTCTGGGATCTGGCCAGTTCATGTGTGGGACCTAGACAGATCTGAATGGATCTGGACAGAATTGAACAGATTCAGGGTGTGAAAGGTTCCAATAAATTTAAGTAGATGTAGGAATTAGTGCCCTAGATCTTTAAATAAAACTTAGAAGTGGAAAATCTGATTAATTTTGGTTATTTGTGGTTGGTTAAATTGACAGGGAAAGAAATGGTTCTGAACATTGCTAAAGTGGTCCTGGGGTTTGAAGATGCTACCCAAATTTACCAAAAGCATTTAGAAAGACAGAGGAACATATACTTTTAGAATGATGTTCTGAAGATGTGGGTGTACTATATTTTTAAGAGAGTAAAAACTAGCAGTGACAGCACCAAGTGTTCTCAATAAGACACAATGTAACATGATTTCCAGCTATCAGGATAGCTGGTTACCTGAAAACAGATTTGAATTTTTTTTAGATTACTGACAGTGTGGAAACAGGCCCTTCGGCCAAACAAGTCCACACTGACCCACCGAAGCGCAACCCACCCATACCCCTACATTTACCCCTTCACCTAACACTACGGGCAATCCAGCATGGCCAATTCACCTGACCTGGTCATTCAGTTTAAATTATCCCCCAAAAACCAAATTCCAATCGAGTATATTGACAGTCTGATGCTTTGGAGTATAATACCAGAGAAAATTGAACAGTTGGGAGGAGAACTGCCACCCGACCAAGAGCTGTAGACTGCTAGTCAAAACTCTCTAAGAGATACCTGTCTAGCAAAGGGGTTTGCACAGAGGAAAACCTCAACACTGACCTGGAGAGCCAACCTATCAACCAAGATGAAGGGAAGATTCGACCGCTAGCTGGTTCTAAAATGTGGATTTTTCTGTAAATCTTAATTGGAAGTTTTATTGGACTAGTTTTATAGAAGGGAAGGTAAAAGATAGATTAGAGAGAGGAATTGTAAATAATTGTTAGCTAATTATTCTCTGCTATACTATAAGAAATAAAGTTGTTAATTTTTACTTTAACTAGCTCTTGGTCTATCGGATTTTCATAGATTACTGCATAGGATAAATTAAGCAGGAGTGCATACCCCATGTCCTAACAGTTTGAGGGCTCGGGTCCAGGATTTGAACTGTTTTGGACCAATATGAATAGATTTGGGGGTATGAAAAATCCCAGCAGACTTAAACACTTGCAGGTTAGTGTCCTACTTAGATGAGGCAATTTGTTTACTTTCAATGACTTGTGGTTGAGTAAATTAAAAGTGATAGAAAGGCTCTTAAAATTGTTAAAGAGGTTCTGGGATTTGAAGATGATTCTGAAATTTGTCAAGAAAGTTTAGAAGGAAAAAAAGGCCATACTTTTAGAATTAGCAAATAAGTTAGATTTGAGTTTAACCAAGGACAAAAGTAAAGCTAAAATTGTAAAGGGGTTACTCAAACACAGAGAAACAGACAAGTGCAGTAAAGGTAGAAAAAGTAAAATTACAGTTGAAGAAAATGGAGTTAGAAGATAAACAGAGAGAGAGGAAGAGGGGAAGGAAAGAGAAAGCTGAAGAGAGAGAGAGAAGGGGAAGAGAAAGAGAAAAAGAGAAGAGAGAGAGAAGGTTCTTAGCTGAGCAAAGGAAGAGAGAAGAAAGGGAGAGACAAAAAGAGAGAGAATTTGAACTTGAGAAGCTGCGACTTAGTCAGCAAAGTCAAGTTAACAGGCTGGAAATTAGAAGAGAAGGTAGTGACTTATATAAATATGTCAAACCTTTACCACATTTTGATGAGAAAGATGTTGAAGCCTTCTTTATTTTATTTGAAAAGTTGGCTAGACAGATGGTGTGGTCTGAGGATTTATGGGTAATGTTAGTTCAGACTAAACTGGTAGACAGAGCTAGTGAGGAATTTGCCGCACTGTCAGATGTGGGGTCAAGAGATTATGAAGAGGTTAAGTGCTTATGAATTGGTGCCAGAAGCATATAGGCAACTGTTCAGAAACACAAAGAAGGAACCAAGTCAGTTTGTGGGCGGCACGGTGGCACAGTGGTTAGCACTGCTGCCTCACAGTGCCTGAGACCCGGGTTCAATTCCCGCCTCAGGCGACTGACTGTGTGGAGTTTGAACATTCTCCCTGTGTCTCCGGGTGCTCCGGTTTCCTCCCACAGTCCAAAGATGTGCAGGTCAGGTGAATTGGCCATGCTAAGTAAGGGGTAAATGTAGGGGTAGGGGTATGGGTGGGTTGCGCTTCGGCGGGTCGGTGTGGACATGTTGGGCCGAAGGGCCTGTTTCCAGACTGTAATGTAATCTAATCTAATCAGACTTATGTTGAGTTTGAAAGAATTAAACATAGTTATTTTGATCGGTGTATGTGTGCTCTGAAAATGGATAGGACATTTGAGACTCTAAGAGGAGGAGTTTAAAAACTCACTTCCAGAGATGGTAAAAATTCACGTCGAGGAACAGAAATTTCAGGAAGTGAGAAGGGCAGCAGAATTAGCAGATGAATACATGTTGGTGCATAAAATAAGCTTCCGGCCAGAATTTCATCCTGTGAGGGATAGAAGTTAGGAGAAGGGGAGATCTGCACCACGAAACCAAGAGTAGAGAGCACTGGTAAGAAATTACCACATGCTAAAGAAGCCACGTGTGGACAGGAGTTGAAAGGCCTCTGGTGTTTTCACTGTAATGGAGTGGAAGACAGAAATTTACAGTGCCCATGGTTTCAGAAGGACATGTGAAAAGGTGTTTTCACTGCTAGAAGGTGGGACACATAAAGACGCAGTGCTGGTCGTTAAAGAAAGGCACTGGGAAAAGATGTGATAAAACAAGTGAAGCCAGGGGCATTAGTGAAGGTGGTAAAGAAAACCCCAAGAAGAGCTAAGAAGCTACAGGACAATGCACAGCCTTGGCAGGGGCTAGGTATGGAGTTAGTACCTCATCTCTACAAAGAATTCACCTCTGTGGTTAACGTTTACTCCAAAAGAATAGGGGAAAGACCGACAAGAAGTTATAATTTTGAGAGATACAGGATCTAACCAGTCACTGATAGTAAAGGATGAATGAATATGCACTTTTTCACTCTGTTACCCGAGAGTGTGGTAATTTGTGGGATTGATGGACAGAAATTTAGTGTTACCCCATGTAAGATCAGGTTGGAGTGCTAACTCAAGACTGGGGAAGTTACCGTGGGAGTGATTGACAGAGTGTCAGTTCCAGGAATTCAGTTTGTTCTTGGAAATGACTTGGCAGGATCCAAGGTGGGAGCATCACCCCTTGTTGTGGAGAAGCCCAAGGAAGACCAAGAAACTGAGGAGTTAAAACAGAAATATCCTGGTATTTTCCCATAAGTGTGGTAAGTCTATCATAAGTCACAGCACGAAACGAAAAGTAAAGAGAAAGATGAAGGAGCTGTGGTTCAATTAGCGGACACCCTGTTTGACGCAATAGTGCAGGAAAAACCTGAACAGGCAACAGCAAAAAAAGGTGATAAAAGGTACATATGTGGATGAGTACTCTGAAAAGGAGGCAGAGAATATTCTGGAGAGTTATTATCAAAAAGATAGAATCCTAAGGCAGAAATGAAGACCATTGCAGGTGAGTGCAGAGGAGAAATGGGCCGAAGTGCACCAGATTGATTTGACGGTAGCGTACAGACAGGAAGTGTTACGGGTAGCACATGAACTACCTGTGGAGGTCATCTACGTGTACAAAAGACTTAGGCTAAGGTACAGAACCATTTTTATTGGCCTGGAATGCACAAAGATGTGGTTAACTTTTGCTGTATGTGTCATACACGACAAATGGTAGGTAAGCCACAGGCAGCAATAAAACCAGCACTTTTGTTGCCAATTCCCACATTTGAATAACCTTTCACATGGGTTATAATTGATTTTGTAGGTTCTCTCCTGGGAACCGCTATTTGTTAACTATAATGGATGTGTCTATCGGATTTCTGGAGGCAATTCCATTATGGAATATCAAGCCAAAAAAGGGTAGTGGAGGATTTCGTAGCTTTCTACATACAGTATTGGCTACCCACAGAGATACAGTCAGATAAAGGGTCAAAGTTCACTGCGAGGCTGTGTAAGGAGGTTATGGATCGCTTAGATATACAGCACTTTAAATTCAATGCATATCATCCTGAATCCCAGGGAACTTTAGAAAGGTAACATCAGACCTTCAATACTATGTTAAGAGCATACTGTCAGGATTATCCGAATGATTGGGATAAAGGTATCCTATTTATATTGTTTGCCATTAGGGATGCCCCAAATGAATCTACTCAGTTAATATTCAGTCATGAAGTGAGAGTCCCTTTGAGATTAATTAAAGAAAAATTGACAGGACCAAAGTCAGAGATCTCACACTTAGATTATGTATCAGTGGTGAGGGAGAAAGTAAATTGAGTAGGTGAATTAGCTAAACAGCACCTAAAGAGGGCACAGTATAGAATGAAGCAGGTGGCAGATAAAAGCTCTGAGACTTGGATGTCTTCCTGAGGGGATAACATGTTGGTAATGTTACCAGTGATAGGAGATCCCTTCAAAGCCAGATTTAGTAGTCCCTATAAAATTGAGAAAAAGTTGAGTCAGGTGAATTATTTAGTAAAGATGCCCGATAGAGAAAAAAGGTATCAACAGCAGCTAGTGGGAGTCTTTAGTAGTTGACAATGGGTTGTTTGTGGTAATAGCCCATATGATGATAAGGTGTGGTATGCAGCGGTTGGTGTAAGGACATGGGAGAAGGTATTCAGGTCTTAAAATTATTGAAATTGATATTAAGTCCTGAAGACTACAATGTCCTGAGTGGGAAGTGAGATGCTATTCTTTCAGCTGGTGCTGAGCTTTTCTGGAGCACTGCAACAAGCCTGAGGCAGAGATGTTAGCCAGAGAACATGGTGGTGTGTTGAAGTGACAGACAATCAGAAGCTTGGGGCCATTTTTGCAGACAGAACATAAGTGGTCAGCCTGTCTGTGGTTGGTCTCCCTAATGTAGAGAAGACCACGTTGTGGCAGACTAGATTGAATAAAGCATCGGTAAACACTACGCCACATGAAAAGTGCCCTGGGCCATGGGATAGTGAGGAGGGAGAAAGTATTAATGCTTCTAATGTTGATATTGGTGGGATGGTAGGTAAGGATGAGGAAGATCAAGATCCTACCGGTGTTGTTGGAGGGAAGAGAAGGGGTGACAACAGAAGTGCAGGTGAGGGATTGGACACAACTGAGAGCCCTGTCAATCATGGTGGTGGGGAATCCTCAGTTGAAGAAGAATGTAGACATTTCAGAGACCCACTTGTAGAAGCTGGCTTCATCAGAAGAGATGTGATGGAGGTAGAGAAACTGAGAGAATAGAATGGAGCTTTTACAGGAAGCAGGATATGTTTTCATGTAACTGAGGATTTGTCATGGATATTGATGGCTATTTTCCATATTCCCCCTCCCCTCCCTTGGTAGCCTTGCACAGTCCCTGTTTTTGTTTCAGATTTTCAACATCTGCATTCTTTGTTCATTTTTATAAATAATTTATTGCACTTTCAATGTTTTTGATGTTATCCTTACTGATTTTCAGAAAACATGGGTCAGCATGGTGGCTCAGTGGTTAGCAGTGCTGCCCTAATAGCACCCGAGACTTGCGTTCGTTTCTAGCCTCAGGCGACTGTCTGTGTGGAGTTTGCACATTCTACCCGTGTCTGCATCTTCTGGGTTCTCCGGTTTCCTCCCACAGTCCAAAGATGTGCAGGTTAGGTGATTTGGCCATGCTAAGTTGCCCATAGTGTATAGGCTAGGTGCATTAGTCAAGGGAAATGTAGAGTTATTGGGTAGGGGAATGGGTGTGGGTGGGATTTCTTCAGAGGGTTGGTGTGGACTTGTTGGGCTGGATGGCTTGTTTTCACACCGGAGGGATTCTATATTTTTTATTTCTTTTTTTCTCTCTTTTTTTGTTTATTTTTTTGCAGCAGTAGAAACAGGCTCAGGCTGCAGCAGGAGCAGCAACAGCAGTGATGGTGGTAGCTGCTTGTGGACTCAGTACAGCCCAGTAAAAGAAAAAGAGAAACTGAAAAACAAACACACACAAAAAAGAACTGGAGGTATTCTATGATGTTGTGTACTAACTTTTTGTTTAAACAAATACCTAGATGTTTAATTAGTTTGTAACAAATTTGAAACACTTATTCTAGCCTCTCAAATTATGAACTTAATTAATAATTAAGAAAATGTCCTGCCCAGATTTACATGTTGCTCTATTTGTTGGTGCATCTTTTTTCATTCCCAGGTATCACTGAAATTACAATTAAATTCTAAATAGTTGATATCCATTTAATAGCAATAAATATTTTGAACTTCAATTGCTTCTCAACCATTTTGGAATTATATTGATTCCATTTATCTAACTTTCCAGTGGTTTTCCCATTAAAAATGTATTTTGTGTAAACTAAGTGGAAGCATTGGTAAGAAAACAAAGTAGGAGATTACAAGGGAGTGACAATTTGATCATAATTAGACAAGAAACTTATCTGTTGGCACAAAATATAAATTTAGTGACATATGAATGATCTGTGGTTGATCTATGTGCATATATGGAGCCAAAAGCAATGAAGCAACATAAATCAATATTTTAAAGTACTAATAAGTGAAGGATGGTGTTGACTGATAAGCTGAAGTAGTTCTTTTGCGACACAATGAGTGCTAGGAATCAAGTTTTGGGATTAGAGAGATTTATGGCAACAATTACATTGGCATTGCAATTTCAGAAGCAAATCCATGAGCAGGAGATGGGTATAAACATTTTGCAATGAGAGTTAGATATGAGTGCGATTGTTCATTGTGAGTAAGGTGCACCAACTGACAGGACAGATAAGACTGCTTTTGAGAGAAGACTTGCTGTAATCTAGAATCTAATCATGTCTGGTGCACTCTACAAAAGACTTATGCTGTCCATGAAGAGATTGCAAAATCCACTTTGTGACTGCAAGACCTGAAATAGGACATGACCTCAATACAGGAATGGGAATTGAGATGTAGTGTCATTCTATGCCACTCACGTCCAATGCAAGCAGCATACAAATTTTGTGCTGTCTTCTAATTGAAAATGGTTGTGGTGTTGCCAGCCCATTGAGTTTGGTTGATTTTGTGAGTAGGTGACATAAAGTTGTAAGAGCTAGCAAGAATTAAAACTAGATTGAAATATTTAAAGTTAGCCTGCATCTTTTGGAAGGAAAATGTACTTGAACTGGGACAGATGCAATAATTATTGTAAGATTCATTTTGATTTAAAGAACACACAATCATGACACAACTTGTGAGAGGGTGGGGTTCTGACACAGCGTTGGAAGCCCTAATGTAGTAGTTCGGCAGAAGAAGAGATAATATCTACATGAGACCTTGTCACAACAATGGAACCAGATAAACATGAAACTTAATGTTGTGGTCCAGCCTCAAAGCCCTGGTTACATTTCAGCAAAAACTGCAAGTGGTTCGGGTCAGGATCAGTGAGTGCAGGAAACTTGGAACCTTCCTAAAGGCAAGGAATAAGGATGCTTCCTTCAGCAATTCTGCTCAGTTAAAGGTGGCAAGTGGGAATGTGAATGCTGAATTTTCTGAGCTGCCAACTGTTCTACAAGGAGAGGTGGGCACCATCTCATAGAGTCATAGAGATGTACAGCATGGAAACAGACCCTTCAGTCCAACCCGTCCAAGATGACCAGATATCCCAACCCAATCTAGTCCCACCTGCCAGCACCCGGCCCATATCCCTCCAAACCCTTCCTATTCATATACCCATCCAAATGCCTCTTAAATGTTGCAATTGTACCAGCCTCCACCACATCCTCTGGCAGCTCATTCCATACAATTGTACCACCCTCTACGTGAAAAAGTTGCCCCTGAGGTCTCTTTTATATCTTTCCCCTCTCACCCTAAACCTATGCCCTCTAGTTCTGGACTCCCCAACCCCAGGGAAAAGACTTTGTCTATTTATCCTATCCATGCCCCTCATAATTTTGTAAACCTCTATAAGGTCACCCTTCAGACTGTGTTTAAAGAAACAATATAAAACCAGTTTACTGCCCTGAGGGGAAAAAGTTCTCTTCACAAAAAAAATCCATGGTCAACTAAAGAGATAAGGGGCAGCAGAAAACCAAAAGAAAGAGCTCACAAAAATTCAAATAACAGCTCAGACCCTGCTGAATGGACAAGATAAAAGGCCAACAGTGGGCCCCATCTGTGTAAGAGGAAAACTGCAGGCACACGATGAGATATCCTCAGAAAATGTTGAAAAAGAAATATAGCTACAGCTACCAGGCCATTATTTTGCAGGTACATCTTTGGAGGTCCATAGGTCTATCATCCAAAATTCATAAAATTCATGATTGTCGTAAGCTAATACTTTCCAAAGTGCATTTCTATCGTTTACGCTGCTTCCTTGCAAGTGATTCTCATAGGCAGAATCTTATATTTGGCCATGTCCAAGTTACACAGCAATTTTTGGTGGATTGTTTTTGCCATATCTTGCCAAATTAATTACCTCTACCCCTATGCTGTCACTTCTATCTGATATCTGTCCATCTTACCATGCACTATTCCCAGAATAATTCATTGCTTACCAGATATTCTCCTTGCATCCCTGGCATCTGCTCTATCTTTAAAAACCCATTATGCACCCAGCCAAACATTGTCAATCCAGTGATAACCTTCATAGTTATTGGTATTTGCCTCAAACATGATAGACAAGAGGAAATTAATGCCCATTTTATGGGTAACATCCTGGAGGTTCTTCTGGGTGGGGTGATGTTGACACAAGACTTTTTCCTTTCCCAGAAGGACACTGCTGTGGACAAAACAACCTCTTGCGGAACCAAAGAATATCGCCTTTCACCAAACTTTTGTTCAGGATAATTTCAAAATATAATGATGAATGTGTAAGGGTCTATGCAAATAAAATGATTAATTTTTTTCTTCCTTTTAAAGGACACTTTATTGAATTAGATATTTGGGATTTAAGTTCTGATCAGTGAGCAGCAGTAGTGACATTGGTTAAACAAAGATTGACAGTAAAATCAATTAATATCCCTTGCATCAAGACATTGAAAGCAACTCCAATTAGTGATAAGAGGCAGGCATAATTAGAAAAATTAATTGTAGTATCATTTACAACTGCTATAAACAGATTAAATAGTGTAATTATCCAATAATAAAGCTCAAATATGATCTTTAAATATTGGCTCCAAGTTAATCAGCAATGCCAAAACACAAAGAATATGTTCTTGTTGTTAGAGTGAAACTACCTGTTGTGATTCTAATAACAGTTTTAAAAAATTATAACTCCCTGAAGTCAGCAGCATTTGCATTGTCGTATTATGACATAGATTCCAGACAAAACATCATTCTACCACTCACCTCACCTTCAGTCACACGTGTGTTATAATGGAGTCAGTGTAGCGTGTTCAGTCAGGAACATACAGTAACATCAGTAAGCACAGAAACCAGTCTGTGCTGAAGCCTATGATATTGTAGCCACTCACTATTGTAGTATAATTAATAAGCTTCAATGTATGTGTCTCAACAGAAACCCAAATATGTTTGGTATGTTCTGTATGAGTTAACACATAGAAAACTGGAAGCCTGTCATGTGCTACAGCAATGTCAGGCAAATTGTCATATTCAACAAGAGAATATCAAACAGTCTTAGTATGAATGAGCGTCTCTATTGCTGAATTTTGTCTATTGATTTACAGGATAAGGACATCACTGGCTAAGCCAGCATTTATTGCCCAGAGGGCAGTAAAGAGTCAATCACATTGCTGGAATCACATGTAGACAAGACTAGGTAAGGATAGCAATTTCCATCTCTAAAGGGCATTGGGGAACCACATGGTTTTTATCCTGACTATCAGCAATGGATCCATTGACTCGTAATTCCAGATTTCTTTTCCCTTGAATTCAAATTTCACCATCTGTTGTGAAAGGATTTGAATCCAAGTGCATAGAACATTATCTGGATCTTGGAATTACCAGTCCAGAATTAATACCACTAGGCAATCATCTACCCTGACATCTTTCACTGTCCATAGAAATTTAATTGGCCTGTCTATATAAATAAGGGTCTAGATCTTCCAGACTCTCAATTATCAGAGAACGATTGAAAACAACAAGTGCTAGAGATCATAGGGGGTCAGACAACATCCATGGAGAGAAAGCAAGTTAACGTTTTGAGTCTAGATTACTCTTCATCAGAGCTGAAGTGAAGTATGGAGGGGGTATCATTCGGAAATTGATGTTGTGAAATTTATAGGGGGTGGAAATTGGAGGCAAAGTGAACAAATTTTTCAAGGTCCTGGTGGGAAGGTGTTCATGCCTCTGGTCGAGGAAGAAGCTGAGAGTTCACAATGTCCTGGTGGGGGATGGAGGTAGAGAGGGATTGGACATCCATAGTGTATGTGAGGCAGCTCGAATCAGGGAACTGGAAATTGTCAATATAATGAAGGACGTCATAAGAATCACAGATGTAGATGGGCAGGGATTTGGACAAGTGGAGATAGGATGGAGTCAAAGTCAGAGGAAATGAGCTTGGGGGGACAGGAACAGGCTGATATGACCAGGAAGGTCTGCGGGTTCTTGGCTTCTTCTTCAACCAGAAGCCTGAAAACATCCCATCCACCACTACTCTCCTCCATCTGGCTGAACTTATTCTCTCACTCAACAATTTCTCATTTAGTTCATCCTACTTTTGCCAAGTTAAAGAATTGGCTGTGGGCACCTACATGGGTCTCAATTATGCCTCCTGCTTTCTGTGATATGCGTAACAATCTTTATGCCAGTCCAACTCTGGTCCCCTCCCATAGCTCTTTTATCTGGACAATGACTACTACTTCAGTGCTACTTCATGCTCCCACCAGGACCTTGAAAAATTTGATTTTTTTGTCTCCAATTTGCACCCCTCCATAACTTTCACATCATCAATTCCCTTCCTTTCCTTGACTTCCCTGTCTCCATTTTGGGGAATAAACTGTCCACTATCATCCACTATAAAGCCACTGACTCGCATAGCTACCTTCACTGCAGCTCACCACACACCACATCCTGCAAGGACTCCATCCCATTCTTCAGATGAAGAATGCAGCATCTGTTCAGATGATACCATCTTCCAAAACAGCTCTGTTGACATGGCTTGCTTCTTCCACAACTATGGTTTCCCATCCATCCAAATGATCACACATGCTTCTGCCCTTGCTCCTACCCATCACTCACAACAGCATGATTAGGTTCCCCTTGTCCTCACTTTTCATCCCACCAGCCTTTGCATCAAAGGAACAGTCTCTGCCACTTCAAACAACTTCAGCAGATCACCACCATGAAACATATCTTTCCCTGACTCCCGAGTCTGCATTTCGCAAGGATCATTCCCTCCGGGACACCTTAGTCCATTCCACAACCACCAACACCACCTCCCCCTTCCCACAACATCTTCCCATGTAACCTCAAAAGATGCAATACCGGCCCCTTCACCTCCTCCCTGCTGACCATTCAAAGGCCGCAATAGTCTTCCCAGATGAAGCAGCATTTCATCTATATCTCCTCCAATCTTGTATATTTTATTCACTACACCCAATGTGGCCTATTCTAAATTGAAGTAACCAAATGCAAACTCAAAACGTTTTCTTGCTCCCTCTCCATGAATGTTAGCTGACTCGCTGTGATCTCTAGCATTTTTTGTTTTCAGTACAGATTCCAGAATCTGCGGTAATTTGGTCTTGTCAAAGAATGATTGAATGACTAATATATGATTTGGATCCTCAAGCAAGTCCAATTGCTCTGACTCCATGGAAATTGCCCAGGAAGTCTGAACTTCTGATGGGCAGTTTACCTGTTTGCAAGGACTCTCCATAAAATGTCACCAACTCTAAGTTACAGATGGAGAATTTGAAAAGTAACTAGATAGTTAACCAGGAAGTGTTAGACAGAAAAATCCTAGTCCCACTCCTGGGTAATGATATAACTGAACCATCAATTACCCACTATAACCCCACTACTCCTCTTTTCACCTCCTGTCTACCATTCCTGTCACTTTGACTAACTGATGCACTGACTATCCTCCTGACCGTCAACTTTACCCCCAAACCAACCTGAATATCTCACCTGACCCATCCTGACTCACATCCAGTTTGACAAACCCCCAAATGTGACCTGACTGTATCCTCAACCTATCAAACCATGCATCTACCTTACTCCCCAAACACCCTATCCACTTAGCACACCCATTTATCCACTAATCACCCCATACATTCATCCACTTGCCCATTCACTACTCATTCACTCATACAATCATTTACGAACTCACTGAGAGACCTGGGGACCTTTAACCACTTACCAACAAGCACCATAAAATGAGTGCATGCTTTCTGCACTGACTTTTGCTGTTCTGTCCATGAATTATTGCACTGAAGGAGTTCTTCAGGATACCACAAGGATGTCCAACCAGAAAAATCAAATCCAGGTGAATGGGCAATGCTAAGTCTGATCAGACATACTCCAATACCAATTGGAAGAGTTGGGCCATTGTGTCTACATGTCTATACTCTCTACTTACCTGGTGAGTGTAGCTCTAGCAACACTCACAAAACTCAAAATTATGCATGGCAAAACACCCATCTAACACTTTCAGCAGTCACTCTGTCGACAAACAGCGCACAAGGGAAGCAATGTGTGGCATCTACAAGATGCACTGCAGCAGCTTCATAGGGACTACATTACCATTTATCACTGTTGCTGAATAAAAAACATGGAACTATGTTCCTCACAGCACAGTGAGTCTACTTACACCAAATGTACAGTAGCCATTTGAAAGGTAGCTCATCACTACCTTCTCAAGGGCAATAAAGGAAGGACACTCAGTGTTGATCTTCTTAATGATGCTCACATTCCATAAATGAAAAAGAAAATCTAATGGGTCTTGCAATCATTTGATTTATTTTCCTAAGGTTGATTCAAGCTCAGAACAATGAGTGCTGATACTGCAGTTATTGAATCCATTCAAGCACCAATGGTAGGATTTCTCAATTCTGAAGGCAACTCTCCTCCTTAATTCTCCTTACTGTGTTCATTTGAAAACCTTTACATTAATTTATGAAGTTAAAAATCACTCAACACCAGGTTATAGTCCAACAGTGTGTGGGTGCGTTTGTGGGTATGAGTGTGGGGTGTGTGTATGTGTGGTGGTGTATGATTCATATGCACATATGCACCCTCTCACAGACTTATACCCCTTTATACTCACATACATACACATACACACTCTCTCACAGACACTCATAACCTCCCCCACAAACACACCCACATGCACACACACACACAAGTTTGTGGGATGAATTTGTACTTGCAGAATTACATTTTATTTTGCTCAAAAACTGCATAAATCCATGTTTGATTCTTTAAATCCTTTTTTTAGAAATAGAATCAGTCTGAACATTGGGACATGGACAGACTTTAATCTCACACTTTCAATGCATTTTCTGATTTGTTGGCACCTGTTGTTAAAGTTTGCTTGAGAATGTAACTTGAAGACAGTTCTGCGATTTGCACATGAAAGAACTGAAACCAAGATGAGAGACCTAACAAACAATCCAGGCCTTTTTCAATATATCATTTCAGTTGCATCACAATGTAAACTTTTGCTATAAATTCTGTGTCTTACAATCTCATACTCCACAACCACCTGATAAAGGAGCAGCACTCCAAAAGCCAGTGCTTCCAAATAAACCTGTTGGGCTATAACCTGGTGTTCTGTGATTTTTAACTTTGTACGCCCCAGTTCAATACCAGCACCTTCAAATCATTAATTTATAACAGCATGTTTCCCTGTGAAAAATTATCAAGATTCCATGCTTTGATTTATTTCCAAACAATGAAAACCTTTTGTCCTCTACCATGTTCACAAAGGCACCATCTATAGTTATAGAACTAAAACTGAAGTTACTTAGCTATGCTCCTTCAAAATATATTAACAAACATTTGCAAGGCAATAAAATAACAATGTACTACTAGGAAGTAAAAAAAACAAATTTATCAATGCTATGAAGAATGTTTTTTAAAAGAAATGAGTGAGAAAGTGTAATTGACAGCATGAGAAAAGCAAATGGAAAAATGAAAGATAATGAGACAAAACAAGGGGATAATAATCGGTAGTAAAATCTAATATTTACTTGCTGTTCTGACTTTTGAGTAGCAGAATCTTATTAAAATTCAAGAGAAAGATTTTCTCTAATCCCAAGCCTGCATACTTAGTTGGAATTGCCTGTGCTCTGCTCACTGCACAAACGTGATAATATGAGCCTCAGGAGTAGGTTTGTACAAAAGAATTGATGATCTAAGAGAAGCTAAAAACAAAGAATTCAATCTAATAATTTCAGGGAAATTCCTCTGTGATCCCTGACTGTGATTAATAAAATTCAGGGAGCCCAGTGTGTCTGTGAGAGAAAAATCTCAATATTCACTCACCTTCTTCAAGGAATTATATCAAATCATAACTAAATTTGGAAACTAATTTACAATTTAGCAATATTTTTGTAACAGCACAGAATAAAGTGAAAATTAATATCTACCACTGATTCACAGTGCTCTCATCACCCCTGGATGAATACCTGGAAATATTGGAGGGCAGCATTCCCCTGAAACACTTTATTTTGGTTCCTCCTATGGCCTTGCTGGTGACTCATATACACTCCAACGAAAATTGTTGGGCTCTTGGACATTCACTCTTATCATACAAATAATTAATATGCATAATCATTATACTGACCTTTCCCTGTTCAAAAGTTTGGTTGTATTTAGTAGGCTGGAAACAAGACTATATAAAATGTGTGATGATTTAATTTTAGGTCATCAGCATTGTTTATATTTCAACAGATTTTTTTCAAACTGTATCAGGGATAAAATCGAGCAGATACAAACCTGACTTCCACTTTGCTATCTTCTGTTTTACAAGTTTAGGCAAAGTCAAATCTACCCAATTGAGTTCTGTTTTTGTTATACAAAGTTTTGGATTTAAGTGGGTCATTATCCAGTCTCTTAGATGTTTCAACATGCCTTGAGTGCAATGAAATATCTATCATTCACAGTAGCAGAACTTGGATGATAAAAACATGCTGCATGAAGTATCCATGAGTGTTTTGTCCATGTGTGAGTGCAAGTATGCAATATATTCGGGAGTTCTGGTACTGACTTAGCATTATTAGCAAAATAAAATGCAGGTCCCTTCATTTGTATTTTCAAAGGTACATTTTGAGTATGTATTCTCCCAGCAATGGATGACATGAGTTTCAGCATCAACAACTAACTGTAGTAAAGGTGACTCGTTGTTGGTGACATAGGCCTTCTGCCTACCAATAATTATACGATTGGCTTCTGGGTAGTTGAACAGCTTGTGGGTGTGAATGTTTTGGAAGAAGTCATTGGATCTCTGATTGGTAAAGAGCTGACCCTTTTCTCTGCAGTAAAAAAAAGACTAGAGCCCGAAGAAAGCCAGTTTGCTTCCCATCAATACTTCCTGTAGGCTGCTTAAAAGTTTAGAAGCCTAATCCTCTTCGAAATCCTTTACATATACACAGACAGCAAAGTAGATGTTGGGGGGATGATTCCCCTCATTGAGGAATTGAGAAGAAGGAGCTACAGTTTTAAAGTATTGGGTCTCAACTTTCGCAGAGATGAGAGGGAATTTCTTCTCTTAAAGAATCACTAGCCTTCAGAATTATTTTCCCAGAGAACAGTGGAGACTGGATCATTGAATATATTTTAGGCTGATCTTTGATCTACAAGGGAATCAAGGGTTTTGGGGGATCAGGCAGTAAAGTAGAATCAAGAACACAGTGAGATTAAGAATGACCTTGTTAAATGTTGGAGCAGACTCAATAGGATGAATATTCCTGTTCCTAGAGCCATACAATCCCTACAGTGAGGAAGCAAGCTATTCAGCCCATTGAGTACACACTGATCCTCCAAGGAGCATTTCCCATAGACCCACCTCCTGATTCTATCATTGTAGCCTTGAATTTCCCATTATTAATTCACCTAGCCTGCACATCTCTGGACACTATGAACAATTTAACATGCTAGTCCACCTAACCTTTGAACTGTAGGACGAAACTGGAGCACTGCGAGCAAACTCCACACAGACAGTCACTTTGAAACTGGAATTAACCCAGGTCCCTGGTGTTGTGAGGCCGCAGTGCTAACCAATGACCCACCAAGCTCTGCTTTTGCTTAATACAATCTCATAATTTTTATGATATTATGTCTGGCAATGTTTTACTGTTCTATAAAGGTGCTATATAAAAAGTAAGTTTCTCTTTCAAGCACAAGTGCTTTTCGAAGGTCTCACACAAGCCTGGGTCCCAGCAGATTCGCATCCTGGTCCTACTGTGACAATCTGGCGGATATATCATGGGAGCACACCAAAAGGCTGGAGGTGTCCACCTCCTATATAGCTTCTATTGAAAATCTGGAGGGTGTGAAAATACCTTGTCTCCCTTCAGACATTCCTTTTATAAAACCAAAGGCAAAACATATGTTTTTGGATAGACAATAGACAATAGGTGCAGGAGTAGGCCATTCAGCCCCTCGAGCCTGCACCGCCATTCAATATGATCATGGCTGATCATTTCTAATCAGTATCCTCTTCCTGCCTTATCTCCATAACCCTTGATTCCACTATCTTTGAGAGCTCTATCCAACTCTTTCTTAAATGAATCCAGAGACTGGGGGTCTCCACTGCCCTCTGGGGCAGAGCATTCCACACAGCCACCACTCTCTGGGTGAAGAAGTTTCTCCTCATCTCTGTCCTAAATGGCCTACCCCGTATTTTTAAGCTGTGTCCTCTGGTTTGGCACTCACCCATCAGCGGAAACATGTTTCCTGCTGCCAGAGTGTCCAATCCTTTCATAATCTTATATGTCTCAATCAGATCCCCTCTCAGTCTTCTAAACTCAAGGCCAGTTGCTTCAGTCTTTCAGTGTATTCTTTGAGCATTTTGAACTGGCTCATATCAGTAGCAATCACATGACTAGTATTGTCTCGCACACATATTTTTGTTCACAAGTATATTTGCAAAAGAAAGTAGGTTTTTATAATCATGCTAAAAGTATCTAAAATTCATTTTAATTTATCTATCAAATATTGTGCCTGTTACACAATGTCATCAATAAATTTAATTTACAAAGTGAGATCATGTCTCATTAAACGATCATTAGTATCTTCTCCATGGGGAAAATAAAGTTACTCTGGGCATAGAAATCAGCTTGTTTTGTCTGAAAATGTCACAAAACACATCCATTCAGCAGTAGTATGACCACTGCTAATCTGTGCTGGTGTTAGTCCCACCGCTAAATAACAGGGCGTTATTTCAGATACTCCAGGTGAACACCTAAAACAGGTGTTTGGACTCTTGCAGTATGCAAACAAGATGCCTCATTAAAAGAACTTTATTAGAAGGAATTTGCTGCACTTTGGAGACTGAGGCTGCTATAGTTAAATCACTAGCATTAAAAAAACATTAGACATTCCTGCTTAACCCAGAGGAGAAGTATCATTTATCCTTCCTCTGCAGCAATCTGATTATTGATTTAGCTCCATTATGATTGCTGTAACCATCCAAATGAAATTTGTAAATGTGCACCAATATGAGTGTAAACAGCACCTTTCTATATGATAGCAGAGGTGACATGATATCTGTAATGGGAGGCAAGCAGCAGGAAGAGCCTGAGATACAGCTCACCAACAGTACAGTGTATCCAGTAAACTGTGGGGTCAATCCTACAATCGGACCCCAGAAGTGGAGAAATACATAAAGAGAAGGACAATGATGTCAGAGGCTAGTAAGCAATGGGCTTCACAGCCTTTCTAGACATCAACCATACAAAGGCAAAGCTTGCACACAAACTTAACAAATGCAGTAGAAGGCTGACTGTAAAGAAAGTGTGAAGGACACAGAAACAGGAAAATAAAAAGAAAATGTCAATTTGCCAGAGTGAATAATAATTTCTTGTAGACAAGAGGAGCTTACAGAAAGGCATTACCACACTAAACAGAGCAGATCCAATTAATGGACTGCAAGAAGGGGAAGACTGGGCAAAATCTGAAAAAGTTCAGGGAAGGAAGGCAGCATTTCAGTTACCATGGTCCATATAGGAAACATTCTGAAACATTCTGAAAATGTGGAGGACTCAGATCAGGCTCAGATCAGGCCTACAATGATGCTGATAGTTTAACATTGCTTTAGGCCTCGTACAAAGCTGAAAAGACCAGTTCAGTCCATTACTATTTATGACCAGTAGCAGTGATGATGGCCTCTTGCAGGGCAAAACAGAAGAATTTGCTACATATGAAGAGATAGTTTAAATTTTTGAAAACTATTTCAGTTAAAAAACAAATACCAAAGACTGAACAAAGTTTAATGTGGTACAACGAACAGCCAAGACAACCATCGATTCCTCATCGAACCATCGAACCATCGAACAATTTATTCCACCTTGAAAATTGTTGCTAATATAAAAATTTGAAAGGAAAACTTGTACAAAACTACATTGCAGCGGGGATGCAGGATGAGGTCCTATCTAAACCTTCAGAATCCAAAGAAGGCCTTACGCTATTGCAAACAATGCAGTTCAGCAATAGACCAAACCTGACTGGCTAAACAGAATTCTCCTCTAAGGAGAGAGATGTGAGAAACAAAGCTCACTCACTTCAATAATTTCAGTCCGAGACAAGATCTGAATCAGTAGTGTCATTTATTTTGCTCTTGCAAGAGGGGTGTGGTGTCTACTGTGTACAAAGGCAGTCACACACACACTGAATTCAACTGGTACACAATTTATGTAATTTGTTTCCCTTCTCTCCTCCCATTACTCCTCCCCTGTTTACATCTCCCACTTCTTTAAGACTGGCGCCCATTACTCTTGTTTATTTCTTGCCTTATCCGGCCCTGTCTGTGACAAAATACTTATTTCTGGCCTCACAAGGCCGTTTGACCACCTCCCTCTGTGGTCCATTGTTAGGTATATCCTCCTTCACTACCATCCATTTCCCTTACTTAATATGACCTTATGACCTCATGACTTCTAGATTGTGGTTTGTTCTTGTTTTTGCAGAAGCGGGAAGTAGATGCTTATAACTACTGTTTGTACAGGCATATCTAGCTTAAACCCCCCTCCCCTCACAGCACCTTATCTATTTGTCTGTAACATCTACCATTGTTTGCAGGCACATTTCATTCTTGCATGCATATTTTAGCTAATACATAAACAATTACGTATTTCCTTCACATAGTTTTCATTCTTGTTGACTGAAACAATTATACACTGGTGTGAGTTCATTTAACTTGCATAAGTAATTACGATTGCAGAAGTAACACTACCTATATCCCACAGAGAGAATTAATCGAAAGTCAGCCACTGACTCTGAGTTGATTCACTTTATTAATCCCAGGTCTATCAGAGTAGTGACAAGAAGAAGAGGCTGCCATTGCTGTCATTTGCAGGGAAGCTGCATTTGGTGCCAAATGTGCCAATTCCATTAATTTGGAATGCCGTGCATGCCAAAACAGCAAAACACATTTCAACCTGCAGCAAGAAAATTTCAAACAGACCATCCAGCCTGCAACTATCCATGAGGTAGATTGTACAAGGGATCAAGAGCCATCCACCTTTAGAGAAGTAATAGTTTAGCAATGCCAAGTAGCAAAGGAAGTGTTATCCAGCATAAAGGAGATGTTTAAGTGCAGATTGAATTATATCCATATTTAGAGTTCAAGAATAATTGTTGGACAATAAAAAACAGCCCACAGCTGAACCCCACCAATAATCTAGAGATACTCTGAAACCTTCCTTCAAAAACAAAGAATACCAAACCATAAAGCTTCAGGAAACAGAGAAGGCAGGAGGAAAATTAATGTCAACCATGAATAAGAGTCTAAACAGATCAAAGTTAAACAAGAATTGGGGCAGTCTCAATATTTTAAAGAGATTGGTGACCTTAAAGCCCCAGCTATTGATATTTACACATGGCAAGCAAGCCTTGGGGACTGAAAAACAAATCAATGGCAGATATTTATTAAACCCCTACACAGACAAAGCAATGTTTTAATATAACAAGCACAGCAAATAAATATATTGATAGAGGAAAACTTTTTTTTTACAAAAATGTTTGAAACTCAAAATTGGTATGACCTATTTGTTGAGGAAAACTTCCTCACCCTGGGTTTGTGTTTGTAAAAGGCAACTTTGTGAGAGAGAACAAAACTCTTCCTTTACATTTGCAGTAGTCTACATTTGCAGTAGACTAACAAGGAGATGTGACCCTTTGTTAAGGACAGATATCAGTTTAAAGATGATCATTTGAAAAAAGTCTTTGAAACACAGAAAACAAAAATCAATGGCCATCCTATTTGCATAAGTCAGTGTTATGCAAAAAATTCTTATAAATCCTGACAATGAAGTGCATTCACTTACATACAACAATGTACTTCTATTTTCTGATGGAGTCCCAGAAATGTTTATGTCTGCAGAAATTTGGCCATGTCACTTCAACTATGTGCATCTTTTCAAACAATGATAACAGAGCCCAAACATCCTATGCATTCTCTAACAGAGCTGCAAATATTGCTCATGATTATTTTGTGGAGATTTGTGGAGGTCAGGAGAAGGTGAAAATGAAACTAAAGAGCTAAACATTTCTGACTAAATGTTAATAGTTAAATGGGTGCTGTAAAAATACTTGGTTAGGAGGGGTTATCTAAAGTAAGGAGTTAATTATATCTTTACTCCATTTATAGCAACAGTGCATGTGGAAAGGGAAGTATGTCAAAGTGACATCAGATCACATGGAAGTGGAATCTGACTCTGTAAGCCTTCAGCTATATGTTGTAAAAATATGGCTTACTTATAAATAGAAGGCTGGCTGCGAGTGTAAATGTATTCGGCATTTGGAAGTCTGTGGTGATGCTGTTTAACGCGCGCAGAAGGGGGTCACATGACGTTCCGTTTCGCGCCCTGGAAGAGTGCGAGGCGGTCATGTGACGTTCCGTTTCGTGCTCCGGAAGAGTGCGAGACAGTCACGTGACGTTCCGTTTCGCGCCCCGGAGGAGTGTGAGGAGATCACATGATGCTCCGTTTCGCGGGCCGAGGAGGTCACGTGATGCTCCGTTTCGCGGGCAAAAGAAGGTCACGTGGGGTCGGACATCTGGAAATGCAAGGAGGCGGAGAATGGAGTCAGATCAACAGCCAATCAGAAGATAATTCTACCTCAGTCTTTCTATGACGTTTTTTATTGTATAAAAGACTGGGTCAGGGACAGAACGGGGTCTTACTTTTTGAACTGGCACACTTTGTAGTTTGTCAGGGACAAAAAGGTTTAGACCCAGAGCTCTGAATGCTTTATCCACTTACTGTTTAAAATAAATTAAGAGTGTGAGACCGAATATATTCTCCTATTACTTCATTTAAAAGAACACGCAGGACTTGGCTCACACATAGAAGAAAGTAAGTTGGTAGATTGAGCCAAAGTCCAACAATGTCCTTTCCTATCACGCCTTATAAATAGTTATGTTCATATAGCTTCTTAATGTTCCCTCACAAGACAGCACCTTTGTTTACTGCATTTCATTAGAAGAAACAAAATATTCCACTGGATGCACTGGGGGTCATCCGGAGGTGAAATTAAAGTACAAGCTTATTCTTTTTTACCTCATGCATTGGATGCATTTTTTTAAAGCAAGAAAAATAGCTTAATTGTAGCATGAAAATAAGAGACAATTTCATATTTGATGCCTTGAACATGTAGCACTATGCCTGCTGGTGCTAATTACTGACTGATTAATTCTGACTGCTTCAGTACAAATGAATGATGCGGTGTATATTAATAACCAGTGTCTGTGAACACATTGTTTCAATACCCAGAGCCACTAACTTGGTGCAGCTGGTAAAATGGAGACAACTCTGCTCCATCTGCTTAGAAATTTTGAATCATACAACAATGAATTGAGAATTTACCATTGCTTTAATATTTTGCCATCAAAATTATTTGAAATCAAGCAAAGCAAATGGCAGTGATGATATAAAAATAAACTCAGTGGCATGTTTTACCCTCTGTTAAGAAGAAATTCTGATTAATTATGCAAGTCAATAACTTGACAGACTAAGTGAGCTAAAAATTTCAAGTATTTGGATTTAGTCTGTACTTTTTGAGGAATCTGAGCAAGTTGCAGAAGTGTGATGAGGCAAAAGAATTCCTTCTGTTCTTATAGTGATGGAAATTAGAAGAGGTTTGTGTCCTTGATAGTACATTCAGCCTCCATTTCTGAGCAGCATATGTATGTAGAAGGAATTCTGTGACATTGTCAATTGTAATTATCATTATAACTGTATCCAAAGATCTGTCCAAATACACCAGGACAATTTATTTTTATAAAAGACCTGCTTTCTGGCCTTCACTTTATAAGGGATGCTGTTGTCGGACTTTAGTCATTATCAGACAAATGGAGAATATTCTATCACACTCTTGACTTATGTCTTGTTCATGGTAGACAGAGGTTGAGGAGTCGAGTTGAACAACTCATCAGAGAAATCCCAGTTTTTGACCTGAACTTGCAGCCATTGTATTTACAAAGCTAGTTATGTTCAGGTTCTGGTTAATGGTAACACATGGGATGTTGATAGTGGGGGATCAGTGGGTAAGGCCGTTGAATGCCAAGGGACATTCATCCATATATGCTGCACATGTAATTTGCACTTATTAATCCAAAGTTGTATGTTTTTCAGGTCCCGCTGCATATGGATGGGGATTACTCCAGTATCATGTTCACTTGTGTAGTTTTCAAATATTGAAATATGGCATAAAAAGCTGTCCATGTTGCTCCAAAGGTAATTCAGAAACAATTACAACTACAAGGCTGAAAACTCTCGTATTCTAATGGAAAGTAGTATGTCAAGGTAAATACAAACAACTTCTTCCAGAAATGTGAAAGATTGTAATTCTAATTGAAAAACTTAGAATGGAGTCGATTTTAACACTGCTTTCATTATTGTAGCGTTTACCCAATCACCACCGTAGAGAAGATAATCTGTGGAAATCCTACACATGTAAGGCTAGAAGTTTATAATTTTGTTTATGACCAACTTCATGACCAGTGAGTGCTCAGAATAGACTAAATAGTTAATGCATCATTGCTCTATTTATTTCAACATTATCACAATAAAATGCACTTTTACTGTTTAGCCACTGACAGCCTTTAGGATTCAATATTGAATTCCACAAGTTCAGAATTCCTATATCCTTTATTTTTCTTATTTTAATCATTATTCAGGAGTTAGACGAGGTTTTTAGTCATTTAACTTTTTGAGAATAAGTATTGCTTAACTATAGCAGAATGATCCATATTCATGGATTTGAATGGATACCTTTAGTGGATTCTGGGAGAGGAGGACTTGCCCTATGAATTTCCGAGGCAATTCCTTCAGTGTCTGCTATGATGAGGATTTTGCAGGATCCCCTATTTAGAATTCAGAAACAATTATATAGTCGTCAATAATTCCAGGCCCATGTGAGGTGATGTTAAGTGAAAAAGGGATTGGTCTTAATTATAAATCCCATCCTCCCAATCAGATTGGCTGCTGTCACCCACTATCAACATAATACATACATGAATAGTGGTCATTTTGGTGAGGTGCACAGAGGCTCCACAATTTAAAGAGACCATACTCCAGGAAAAAAACAATGATTTACCATATCTCCTGGAGTAATGGTCAAAGTTTTTGACTACTTTTTTAAAGGTTAAATTTATGGGGTCAATTATTACATGGATTCTACTTTTGAGGGGCTGAAATTCATGCACGTCCAAATTCATACCATATCATTAGCAGAAGCACATCTGATCTCGAAACAAAAAAAGAAAAATGAACAATGAATTACGCTAATTCTGAAAACCTGGAGTGGAACACAACAGCCAGTGGACTGGAAGACCAGGAGCGGATCAGAACAACTGGCAGACTGGATAGCTAGAGCAGGATGTGATGGCCAGCACACTGAATCATAAACGTTGATATGTTATCTGTGGAGAACCAGAGTTGACTTTTACATGAGATATATAGAAAATCCCAGATTATTTGGCCAAAGATGGGGGCGTGGGGCGACGTTTACATGAGATCAACTATTACCCAAGTATATACAGTAACTGGAAGATGTAAGAATAATCACAGAATTATTGCAGAGCAGAAGGAGATTATTCAGCCCAGCATGCCTCCATTAATTCAATTATCTAGTGCCAAATCTCCTGCCTTTCCTCTTATCTGTGCATGCCATTTCTATCCAAATAATTATCCCCTGCCTTCTTGACTGCCTCAAATGAACTTGGAGATGCCAGTCAAATGAATTTGCCTTCATCACATTTCCAGGCAATGCATTCCATTCCTTAACTACTCATTGTGTGGAAAAGCTTTTTTCTAACATCCCTCTCATTTCATTTGCACATCACCTTTTGCTCTCTCATTCTGGTTTCTTTTTGGAGTGGAAACAGTTTCTCCCTGTCTACTCTATCCAATCCACTCACCATTTTGAAACTTTTTGTCAAATCTCCTCTCAGCCTTCTTCTCTCCAAGGAGAACAGTCACAACTTCTTCAATGTATGTTCATAATTTTGGGTTCTCACTCCTGGAATCATTCTTGTAAGTTATTGTCTACTCTTTCCAATGCACTTGCATCTTTCCTCTAATGTAGCACCCACAACTTTACACAATTCTTCAGCTGATGTCTAACAAGTGCCTTGTACAGGTTCAACATGACCTCCTTGTTCTTGTACTCTACATTCCTTTTAATAAAGCTGAGGACACTGTATGCTTTACTTACTGCTTTTCTTTCACTTCTGCCAATTTTGCTTATATTTGCATGAAAACACTAACTTCCCTCTGCTCTTGCACCCTCTTAGAATTGTATCCCTTATTGCACATTTTCTTTCAATCCTGTAGTTCCAATGTGCACCTCACACTTCTCTGTATTGAACCTTATCAGCCACCTCTCCACCAACTTGTCAATGCCCTTTTGGAGTTCAACACTGTCTTCCTTGCAGCTAGTAATTCTTCCAAGTTGTTGTATCATTTACAAAGTTAAAATTGGCCCCTGCACACCAAGATCCAGATTATTAACATTACATCAGTAAAAGCAAGGGTCCCAATACCTAACCTGGCGAACTCTGTTACAAAACTTCCTCCAGACCAAAAAATACTAATTAACTAGTACTCTCTGTTTCCTATCACTCAGCTAATTTTATATTCACATCCATTTTTTTACATGACCTTTTCTCACAAGTGTATTTTGTAGCATTGTATCCACATATGCCATATCAACAGCATTACCCATATTGAGTCTTTCCATTACCTCTTCAAAAGACTCTAGGTATGTTAGTTAAACATGATTCGCCTTTTAGAAATCAATATTTGCTCTTCCTGATCAAGCCACCTTTTTTTCCATGTGACTATTCTGTATATTTGTTTCAAGAAATTTCTGATACTACCAAGGATTAACTGACTGGTCTTTAATTGTTAGGGTTATCCTGTTTTGGTGGAATGACAAAATAAATCACTCTATAACTAAAGTCCACTTCCAGTACCAAAGAGTTTATTGATATTATACAGGTGGGAAGAAACCTTTGGGAAACCAGGAGCTTTTCACTGAACAAAAGAAAGACATAAACTTTTACACATCTGTTTTCAGCCTGCCTTTGACAATTACAAACCATTTGTATTACTAATTGATTACATACATGTCCAATCAGGTCAATGATGGACAACTTTATAGACAATCTTAAGTCTTCCCATGATTTTAGAGTGTTTACTAGGCAGCCTTATCACCTGTCACTGAGCTTTCACAATGAATTTTATTCAATCATATTTGAATACTGCTAATTTCTGCATTTGTTATTCAATACTCCCTGTTAGCAGATGGGGACTTCTCCCTACTGTATAAGGCTATCTGTCCATAGGAATTCAGTTAAGTCCCTTAATGCATAAAATATGTGGTCACAATGACCTAAACAGTCTTAATTTTTGTGGGATCAGACTTTCTTTCTAATATTTACTAAATAACAAATTTTGAATTAGCTGGTTAAAAGGGGTCTCTGTCAAAGTTTCCCAAGGGTGTTCCTCATCAAGACAGTCTCAGTGTCTAAATCTGAGTGTCTACAGGAATCTAATTAAATCATTTGATGTTGGATACATTAAAACTACTACATATGTGTGTATACATGTGTATGTGATTACAATCACCTAAAGGGTGTTAACTAATGTGAGTCAAGCTTTTTCCCCTCCACTCTATATTGTTTAGCCAACTTTAAATTAAGTTACAAGGAGGACTTCAATCAGTGCTTCTCTTATCGGAGCTGTCTTAATTAAGTAATGGCTTTTTTTTTAACTTCTTCTTAAAAAGATTCTATTGTGTTATTTCTCAGAGGCACTTTATCTGAACTACTTGTTATGAGTATGAAGGCCATGATTCTGACTGCAAATTACTGTTTCAGCTAACAATCTACTTTGGCCATTTTCATGTCAATTAAAAACCATGGGCAACCATTTTATGATTAGATTCCATACAGTGTGGAAACAGGCCCTTCGGCCCAACAAGTCCACACCGACCCTCTGAAGAGCAACCCACCCAGACCCATTACCCTACATTTACCCCTTCACCTAACACTACAGGCAATTTAGCATGGCCAATTCACCTAACTTGCACATTTTTGGACTGCGGGAGGAAACTGGAGCACCCGGAGGAAACCCACGCAGACACGGGGAGAATGTGCAAACTCCACACAGACAGTTGACTGAGGCGGGAATTGAACCCGGGTTTCTGGCACTGTGAGGCAGCAGTGCTAACCACTGTGTCACTGCCACCCACAAGTGGTACAATAGGGCCTTTTTATGTTAATGAAGAACCATGGGCAGCCCTAACACTTACAAAGGGAAGGGAAGAAGAAGAGTCACAGTAATGAGGGAAATGTTCATGTCTGGGGAGGAACGTAAAACTGTCGTTAAAAACTTTCAGAACAACAATAGTGCTTTTATTTAAATTTATTTCTCGTAGTTTTTATTTCATTTTTTGTCCTAATGATCCTTATAATCCAAACAAGGCCATAAAGTTTTCAGTTCTCTAGTCTACAAGAATCTCCCCCAAAGCAGGGAAGACTAAAATACTGTAGCCAGTACTTTCAATTTCTGCCCTCATTGCCTTCAAATTCCTTGGAGGCATCTCATCCAGTCCCAATGCCTTGTCAATTTTTAGTGCCAAGACTGTATCTAACAATTTATCCTTATTAATTTTGAATCTTTTGAGTGACAGAGGTTCTTCCTTTGCCGCCATGGCCTGGACAGGAGGATTAGATAAAAAGTCAGATTGCTTTAAGATTATGTCATGGAGGAAGTTAGGTAGATCTTCCAATTCCCAGGAATAGTGTTTCTTCTTCGGGTGCAGTTGGTGTACCAAGCACAAATTATTCTCAAAATTGTGATAGATTTGAGAAGTGTTTTTTTTTTAAAATAGAATCTCCACAGTGTGGAAACAGGCCCAACAAGCCCACACTGACCGTCCAAAGATTATCCCACCTCGACCCATTTCCCTATGTAATTACTCTACATTTACCCTGACTAATGCATCTAACCTACATATCACTGAACACTATGGACAATTTAGCATGGCTAATTTGCCTAGCCTTCATATCTTTGGACTGTGGGAGGAGACCAGACAAACCCAGTCAGACACAGGGAGAACATGCAAACTCCATACAAACAGTCACCCAAGGCTGGAATCAAACCCAGGTCCCTGCTGCTGTGAGACAGCAGTGCTAATCACTGAGCCACCATACCTCCTGTTTTCTTCTCAAGCTTCCCTTGAAACTGTTGTCACTACATACAAAATGGCCAAAACCAGCACAATCAGGCAACATTTTAGAATATAATTTTTAAAGTTAATGTCTGTAAAATATATTCTTGCTTTAAAAGATGCTAGCTTTGTGCCAGTTAATCTAGACACCAGATGATGCTCTTATCACTTAGAGTCTAGGCCATTAATGTGAACTGATTGAAAATTAATGAAAATTTCTTTTAAAACTATACATAACCCTTTCCAAGATAATTCGCACATAGTAGTCCATTTCTTAATGGATTTAAAAAGAGTATCCGAAAGCTTCTAACAAATACCTTGTTTTCTCCCACACCTAACAACTCCAGTAAAAGATACAGTTCAATTTTGTGGAACTCCTCAAAGGACTGCAGAAAAGTACAATTCTACATTTACCACAATTTTTAAAGCTAGTGCACAAGGTAATGGAAGCACTGTTTGCATTAAATGTGATTTGTGTTTCTAGTTATGCAATCTTCTGCATCAGGCTTATTGATTTCAAGGAAATAGTATTGAAGAAATCAGTGCTAAAAGTGCAAGCTCTGAGTTCTAATGTTTTACTGTGGAGCATTTAACAGCTTTTTACCTATTTGTTCTCCTATCACGATACATTTCAATCAGCAGAGAGAGTAAGGAGGAGATTTGGCAGAGAGAAGACACCACCTATTGAAGAATGACATGAAACATATATCCCAGCAATGGAACATATCCACCTGGCAGTCCACACTTACATCAAACACATGAACACCCTTTGATCAATAAGAAAGCCGTGATGAAGAAATAATGAACTACAGCTACAAAGCAGTAAGTCTACAAAAATTGTTTATCATTTGCTCCCAATAATTAGTTCATGCAATCTATTTTCTTTTTGGTATGGCTACTTGGAATGCTTTCCCTTTTGTTACTCAGGTAACTGTACAATTCTGTCCAAGGTTTGTGCAGTGAGCATTAATCTTCTGATCCATTCAATGCCTAGGCCTTGATGTACAACTCTAAATTCGGAAAAGATTCTAAATTGATGAATAGATACATCAGTCTGCTCCTGTAACACATTTATTCTTACTAAGCGTATATTGTTTATGGGTCCTTTATAAATAGAAAGAATAACTCTCTCTGTACAACCATTCTACACTGCTACATCATTTTGGTTTCATTCCCAAGGCAGTATGATAGATATGATGTGTCAAATTTATATTTCTGTCATAGAATATTAATGTTTCATCTAAGCAGAGACCAATAAATGTGCAAGATGTTGACTTATTTAGAGAATTGTAAATTTAAACTTCAATTTACATATGGAGGAAATATAAAGATACTGGACTGCAAGCAGATGGTGAATCTAATTCAGTAATACAACCCAGTTTTAGCAGATACTATGGTTTGGAAAATGGACATATGTTAAGGGGTTCTAAATACATTAGTTATAGGTATAACATATGCTTGATGGGCAGCATGATGGCTCAGTAAGCTAGCCTCTTAGATATCTCATAGCACAGACACCCAGGTTTGCTTCCAGCATTCAGTGATTCTATGGAGTTTGCATATTCTCCTCATATCAGCTAGCGTTTCCACTGGCTGCTCTGGTTTCCTCCTAAAGTCTAAATATATGAGGTGATGTGGATTGGCCGAGGGAGGTAGATACTAGGTGGATGAGTAAATGTTGGGTTATGGGTACGTGTGGAGGTCTGGGTCTGGGTCTGAGTAAGTTATTGTTCAGAGGGTCAGTGTGGATTCAATGGGCCAAATCTCTTCTTTCTGCCCTATAAGGATTCTGTGATATCTTAATTAACAGAGAAGGAAAATCATAGAAATGCATTTTAAACAGAAATATCTTCTCACATCTCAATTCAGAAGGAGATAGCATAATGGTATTATCATGGTGATATCATTTTCCTCTGTCATTGAATGTATGTTCATAGTCTTTTTTTGTGAAATGGGATAGTATCAAGCAAGTAAAACATTCTTCAGAAGGAAGAAAAGTCTGAAATTCCTGACAGCTGTTCTGATCTGCCATTGAAAAGTGTAGTTGCCAGAGAACAAGGAATTGGCCATCTGGTCAGTATTTTTGTATTAGATTGGTTTATGGTTCAGGAATAGCTGATGTCAAAATGCAACAATGAATCGTTCAGGTGCATGTGAAGTAGACCTTTTCTGGTGACCTAAAAACCTTTTCTAATTTACAAGTCTGCTGCTTTCAGCCACTAATAATGTGTCAAATATCTTCTGGGACCTTCAGATCTTACCTGTGGAAATTAAGCTCAAAGTAACCAATGGTCTATTCTACTTTTGAATTGTTCTATATTCATACTTTGAAATGGAAGGAAAGTAGAAGAATAGAAGCAATGGCCACTGCTGGCACCTTCAACCGAGTTTATTAAAGAAGTATGTGGGCTGTATGCAGTTTCTTGATATTAGCTAGACACTAACAATGCAACAACACTGCTTTATGAATCACTTTGGAAACTGCTACTATAGAGAGTTGAAATGAACTGCAAAGTATTTTGTATCATTTAATCTTAAATCTCTTCAGCCTGTATAAAGATGATTAAACTGAACTTGTTCACTTTTAATAAAATTTTCAAATACCAAACATGGGAAAACATCTTAAAATTGAATAGAAAATCAATGTTATATCAAAGGCCACAGCAAGACAATCATCTCTGGAAATGGAACTAATGTACTGAATGTAGACATTTTGTTGAGGAGCAATGAAACAACATCACTGATCCTACATTCCTACCAAAAGTCCATGTTGAAAATTAATCAGAGTTACGACTACAGCAGAGTTTCCAATTCTCTCACCATCATTTTCTGTATGTGAGGTTCTGTACTGCATCATAGATTTATATAACCTAGAACAAGGCCAAATGGTCTTTTGTGTCTGTCCCCATTTTGTGAAAGAGCTATTAATTAGTCCCAGTCCTCTGTTCTTTCCTCAGCACTGTTTTCCCTTTTCAAGTATAAATCATACTCTTTCAAAAGTTGCTTCTGTTTCAATTGCACAATCGATGACAGCACCCACATGTCACTGCCATATCATTTATCGGAACTTTAAAAGACACTGGAGGAAAAAACTTAGAAAAAGCCATTTGCTTTCACTTTTTTCTAGTTCTTTGTAACTTGTAATCCATCTTTGATTAACAGGATTAGCACATCCTGTTTCTCTCATATCGTATTTTATTATTTTAGTGTGATGAAAGACAATTTATCTATGTTTTAACCTTGATCAGTCTTACAATCTTTGAGAAATTGAATATTGACTTTTAAAAGCAAGTGAAAGCACTTCTTAATGAACTTTGATGACAATGTTAAGTTACACTTTTTTTCTGGAAAGCAAGCATTATGGGCGGCAGTGGCACAGTGGTTAGCACTGTTGCCTCACAGCACCAGAGACTTGGGTTCAATTCCTGCCTCTGTGTGGAGCTTGCACATTCTCCCTGTTTCTGTGTGGGTTTGCTCCGGTTTCCTCCCACGGTCCAAAAATGTGCAGGTTAGGTGAATTGGCCATGCTAAACTGCCCGTAGGGGAATGGGTCTGGGTGGGTTGCTCTTTGGAGGGTCGGTGTGGACTTGTTGGGCCGAAGGGCCTGTTTCTACACTGTAAGTACCCTAATTTGGACAGTTAGTCCACATTATGAGCATTTGCATTATGTGACTAAAGAGATTTTTAAAAAATATATTATGAAACAACAAATTTTATATCTTGAAATAAAGATGTAATTTTGTTCCTTGTGCCTTTAACGTATCAAGTTAAAATAATAATACCAAAATATTCTAATGCATTATGCTGCACGTATTGAATTTAAAATTTAACAATTTAACAATTGATAATCTTAGTGATAAAATTCTAGAAGTTTAAAGTCAATGCAAAATGCAGAAGTCCTAAAGAAGAGGCAGTAGTGTAACGTGAAGATAGATAGCAGGAGGATAAGGCAAAGGAAAGAGAAGCAAGAAGATCAGGCAAACCACTAATGGGAGGTGTCAGAGTGTGACGTTAGGGAGAAACAAAAATGTGCACCTGATGAGACCAATGGGAATTTAGCCTGGAGCGGGGTCACGAGCTGGGTCAATTTAAATAAGGCTAACAAAATTGAAGCACAGGTCCTCAAGGGTCATAATCTCCGGATTACTGCCCGAGCCACTTGCCAATTGGCATAGGGACAAGAAAATTAGGCAAGTAAACACGTGGCTAAGGGATTGGTGTGGGAAAGAGGGATTCCACTTCATGGGGCATTGGCATCAGTTTTGGAACGGGGGGGATCTGTACCGTTGGGACGGTCTCCACCTGAACCGATCAGGTACCAATATTCTAGCGAAGAGGATAAATAGGATGGTCAGTAGGACTTTAAACTTCTGAGTTGGGGGGAAGGGAAAGTGAAAGCAACAGGGAGTATGGAGGTAAATGGCAAGATAAGCAGCAGGATAACATGTTTCCAGGCGGATTTAAAATTGAGGCAGACTGAGAATGCAGTAAAAAGCAAGGATAACTTAGGACATATGACTTCCAAAATCTCTAATGATAAGGAAGTTAGCATTAAGGCACTTTACCTGAATGCTCGTACCATACATAACAAAGCCGATGAACTAATGGCACAGATAATAGTGAATGATTATGATGTAGTAGGCATCACAGAGACTTGGTTACAGGGGGGTCAGGACTGGCAGTTAAACCTCCATGGTCTTTCAACTTATCGAAAAGACAGAGAGGTGGGCAAAGGGGGTGGGGTTGCCTTGTTAGTTAAGAACAAAATTAAATCTATGGTATTGAATGACATAGCGGCGGATGATGTGGAGTCTGTGTGTGTGGAATTGAGGAACCACAAAGGCAAAAAAAACAGAATTGGAGTTGTGTATAGACCTCCTAACAGTGGTCAGAACCAGGGACGCAACATGTACCGGGAAATAGAGAAGGCATGTCAGAAAGGCAAGGTTACATTGATCATGGGAGACTTCAATATGCAGGTGGACTGGGTAAATAATGTTAGTGGATCTAAAGAAAGGGAATTCATGGAATGCTTACAGGATGGATTTTTGGAACAGCTTGTCATGGAGCCCACAAGAGAGCAGGCTATTCTGGACCTAGAGCTTTGCAATGAACCAGACTCTATAAAAGATCTTAAAATAAGGGAACCCTTAGGAAGTAGCGACCATAATATGGTAGAGTTCAGTCTGGAGTTTGAAAGGGAGAAGGCAAAATCAGATGTAATGGTGTTACAGTTAAATAAAGGTAATTATGAGGGCATGAGAGAGGAACTGACTAAAATAGACTGGAAGCAGAGGCTAACCGGGAAGACAGTAGAGCAAAAATGGCAGGAGTTTATAGGTATAATTGAGGACACTGTACAGAGATTCATTCCCAAGAAAAGAAAGATTAACCGGGGAGGGATTAGACAACCTTGGCTGACAAAGGAAGTCAGGAAATGTATTAAAGAAAAAGAGAGATCCTATAAAGTGGCTAAGAACAGTGGGAAATCAGAAGATTGGGAAGGATACAAAAGCAAACAGAGGATAACAAAGAGTGTAATAAGAAAGGAGAGGATCAAATATGAAGGTAGGCTAGCCAGTAATATTAGAAATAATAGTAAAAGTTTCTTTCAGTACATAAGAAACAAACGACAGGCAAAAGTAGACATTGGGCCACTTCAAACTGATGCAGGAAGCCTAGTGATGGGAGATAAGGAAATAGCAGGAGAACTTAACAAGTACTTTGCGTCAGTACTCACAGTGGAAGACATGAGTAATATCCAAAAAATTAAAGGGTGTCACGGGGCTGAGTTGAGTATGGTTGCCATTACGAAAGAGATAGTACTAGAAAAGTTAAAAAGTCTTAAAATTGATAAATCTCCTGGCCCCGATGGGATACACCCTAGAGTTCTGAGAGAGGTGGCTGAGGAAATAGCAGAGGCATTGGTTGAGATCTTTCAAGAGTCACTGGAGTCAGGAAAGGTACCGGATGATTGGAAGATGGCTGTTGTAACCCCCTTGTTCAAGAAAGGATCAAGGCAAAAGATGGAAAATTATAGGCCAATCAGCTTAACCTCAGTTGTTGGTAAAATTCTAGAATCCATCATTAAGGATGAGGTTTCTAAATTCTTGGAAGAGCAGAGTCTGATTAGAACAAGTCAACATGGATTCAGTAAAGGGAGGTCATGCCTGACAAACCTGTTGGAATTTTTTGAAGAGGTAACAAGTAGGTTAGACCAGGGAAACCCAGTGGATGTGGTCTATCTAGACTTTAGTTGAAACTTTATTGCTGGAACAGCACAGCAGGTCAGGCAGCATCCAGGG
>NC_057723.1:61396481-61403419 GCF_004010195.1 Chiloscyllium plagiosum | reverse complement strand
AGCGAAGTTTGCCGATGGTACGAAGTTAGGTGGACAGGCAGGTAGTACTGAGGAGGTGGGGAGGCTGCAGAAGGATCTTGACAGGTTGGGAGAGTGGTCCAGGATTTGGCTGATGGAATTTAACGTGAGCAAGTACGAGTTCTTGCACTTTGGCAAAAAGAATAAGAGCATAGACTACTTTCTAAATGGTGAGGAAATTAATAAAGCCAAAGCACAAAGGGATCTGGGAGTGCTAGTCGAGGATTCTCTAAAGGTAAACATGCAGGTTGAGTCCGTGATTAAGAAAGCGAATGCAATGTTGTCTCTTATCTCAAGAGGGTTGGAATATAAAAGCAGAGATGTACTACTAAGACTTTATAAAGCTCTGGTTAGGCCTCATTTGGAGTACTGTGTCCAGTTTTGGTCCCCACACCTCAGGAAGGACATATTGGCACTGGAACGTGTCCAGCGGAGATTTACACGGATGATCCCTGGAATGACAGGTCTAACATATGAGGAACGGCTGAGGATACTGGGATTGTATTCGTTGGAGTTTAGAAGATTAAGGGGAGATTGAATATAGACGTACAAAATAATACATGGCTTGGAAAAGGTGGATGCTGGGAAATTGTTTCCGTTAGACGAGGAGACTAGGACCTGTGGACACAGCCTTAGAATTAGAGGTGGTCATTTCAGAACAGAAATGTGGAGGCATTTCTTCAGCCAGAGAGTGGTGGGCCTGTGGAATTCATTGCCACGGAGAGCAGTGGAAGCCGGGACGCTAAATGTCTTCAAGGCCGAGATTGATAGATTCTTGTTGTCTAGAGGAATTAAGGGCTACGGGGAGAACGCTGGTAAGTGGAGCTGAAATGCGCATCAGCCATGATTGAATGGCGGAGTGGACTCGATGGGCCGAATGGCCTTACTTCCACTCCTATGTCTTATGGTCTTATGGTCTTAAAAGACACTTCCAGTGATTTTGATCAGGCCAAAGAATGATAGTAGATTCAACAAAGATTAATTTGTGGATTTAGAAAAGCTTAGTTTAAAAGCACTCCCATGTGTGAAATGCAAAGTAAAGCTGCCTTTATTCAGTCAAAATATATTTCTATTACCTATGCATTGTGAGTCTTATAAAGGACAATGACTCACAGCACTGGCATCCTCTTATAATGGTGTAATGGTGGTACTTCTTTGACAAGTTTATGAGGTTCTTGTTTTTTTTCAGGAGGTCGTAAAAACACAGCTTTCGCAAAGTCTGAGTTTTATTGGGTTTCAGGGCCAATTTGATTGCAGCTAACAGATACTACCTTAGAAAAAGGCTTTTAAGTTTAAAAAGAGCACTTGTACAATGAAATGAGAGTTACCAGTTCTCCCAGCTCAGCTTTTCTCTGGATTGATTTGGTTTCGGCCAGTCTGGCTAGTAGTTTTGAAGTTGCTGGACTCAAAGAAGCAAATCCACACTGATCCTCTGTCTTTGACTTCTCTCTTGGAAGAACCTATGTGTAATTTTACCTTTCGTGCCAAGGGTTGTTTAAGGGGATTGTTAGAACATAGAACAAAGAACAATACAGAGCAGAACAGGCCCTTCGACCCTCGATGCTGCGCCAACCTGTGAACTATTCTAAGCTCGTCTTCCTACATTATCTCATCATCATCCGTGTGCTAACCCAAGGATTGTTTAAATCTCCCTAATATGGCTGAGTTGACTACATTGGCAGGTAGGGCATTCCATGCCCTTACTACTCTCTGAGTAAAGAACCTGCCTCTGAATCTGTCTTAAATCTATCATCCCTCAATGTGTAGTTAAGCCCCCTTGTACAAGCTGATGTCATCATCCTAGGAAAAAGACTTTTGCTGTCTACCCTGTCTAATCCTCTGGTCATCTTTTTTAATCATAAATCCCCTCTTAGCCTTCTTCTTTCCAATGAGAACAGAGCCTTTCCTCCAGACCAGACAACACCCTGGTAAATCTCCTCTGCACCTTTTCCAATGCTTCCACATTCTTCCCGAAAGGGAAGGTTGCATATACTTAGAACAGCATCATTAAGTTGGGATGTTCTGTTGGGTTTTCAGATAGGTTAAGTTATTCAGTATTTTGTTCTCTTTTGTTTGTGTTTCATTCAGTAATCTTGTAAATAAATTCTGCTTTGTTTAAAACTAAGTGGTTTACCAGCTGCATCCCTCCTGGAAGATCCACTATACACCTGCTTAAAACGAGTAGCAAACTTAGGATCTGGGCTACTTTCTTGAAATGTTTTTAAGGGGTCTGGCTTGGTCCATTACAATGGCATCCAGAATATTCTGGGTCGATTCATTGTTTTCAGCCTGTTTTGTTGGTATCTGTCCAGGTTACTGAAACCATGTAAGAAAGATTGACACTTGGATATCTTCAATAAAGGTAGAATGAATCTTGAGCGACAATAAAAAAATTTATTGCATACTACTCAAGGCATATTTACATTTCATCTGAAACAATGATTATCTCCTGTGAGATATCAAGTTCAAATTAAGGTTTATATTACAGGTTCTCAAATATTCTCATACAGTACTGTTAAAGACACAGAATTAGAAGAAAGTTCATCAATCTAGGGCAAGAGTAGTAGGCTGCTCTTGAAGGTTAGATCACGTGGAATCCAGGGTGAGCTGACAAATTGGATGTACAATTGGCTTGGTGGTAGGAAGCAAATGGTAATAGTGGAAGGATACTTGTTGGACTGGAGGCCGATGACTAGTGGAGTGCCTCAGGGGTCAGTGCTGGGCCCATTTCTGTTTGTTGTCTATATCAGTGATTTGGATAAGAATGTACAAGGCATGACTAGTAAGTTTGCAGATGACAGTAAAATAGGAGATATCGTACACAATGAGGAAGGTTATCAGAAATTGCAGCAGGACCTTTATCAGCTCGGGAAGTGGGCCAAGAAATTATAAATGGACATTACTCTAGATAAATGTGATGTCTTGCATTTTTGAAAGTCAAATCAAGGTAAAAAGTTAAAAATCACACAACACCGGGTTATAGTCCAACAAGTTTAATTGGAAGTACTGGACTATGACCTGGTGTTGTGTGATTTTTAACTTTGTACACCCCAGTCCAACACCGGCATCTCCAAATCACAAATCAAGGTAAGAGTTTCATGGTGAATGGTAGGGCCTTATGGTGTGGAGTGGAACCGAGGAACCTTGGAGTTCAGGTGCACGGTTCTCTGAAAATGGAATCACAGGTAGACAGGGCAGTGAAGAAAATTTTGGCATACTGGCCTTCATCAGTCAGGGCACTGAGTATAGAAGTTACATTG
The DNA here is from genome assembly GCF_004010195.1 of Chiloscyllium plagiosum. Lineage (NCBI taxonomy): Eukaryota > Metazoa > Chordata > Chondrichthyes > Orectolobiformes > Hemiscylliidae > Chiloscyllium > Chiloscyllium plagiosum. The sequence continues at coordinate 61,400,141 of NC_057723.1, read as the reverse complement.
TATTTGTACAAGACATTGGTGAGGCCGCACTTGGCGTACTGTATTCAGTTTTGGTCACTTTGTCTTAGTAAGGATGTTATTAAACTGGAAAGAGTGCAGAAGAAATTTACAAGGGTGTTGCCTCGACTCAATGGTCTGTGTTATAGGGAGAGGTTGGACAAGCTAGGACTTTTTATTTAGAGCATTGGAGACTGAGGGGGGATCTTATGATTAGATTAGATTAGATTAGATTAGATTACATTACAGTGTGGAAACAGGCCCTTCGGCCCAAGGCCTGTGCCCGAAACGTCGAATCTCCTGTTCCCTGGATGCTGCCTAACCTGCTGTGCTGCTCCAGCAATAAAGTTTCAACTTTGATCTCCAGCATCTGCAGACCTCACTTTCTCCTTTTTATTTAGAGCATTGGAGACTGAGGGGGGATCTTATAGAAGTGTATAAGATAATAAGAGGCATGGATAGGGTGAATGCACTCAGTTTTTTTTCCCAGGATTGGGGAATCAAGGACTAGAAGGCATCAGTTTAGTGCTAACCACTGTGCCATTTATAGAAGTGTATAAGATAATAAGAGGCATGGATAGGGTGAATGCACTCAGTTTTTTTCCCAGGATTGGGGAATCAAGGACTAGAAGGCATCAGTTTAAAGTTAGAGGGGAAGGAATAAAAGGGAACCTGAAAGGCAACTTTTTTACACTGAGCATGGTACACATGTGGAATGAGCTGCCAGCAGAAGTGGTTGAAGCGTGTACATTTAAAAGGCATTTGGACAAATACATGGACAGAGAAAAGTTTAGAAGGATATGGGCCAAGTGCAGGGAAATGGGGTTAGTGTTGATGGACATTTTGGTCGGCATGGACCACTTTGGGCCACAGGGCCTGTCTCAGTGCAGTAGGACTCTATGACTCTGTGACTTGACTTGCGTTGTTGTAACATTAAAAGAAGGTTCAGAGTTTTGTTCAGAACAGTGATCAGAACACTCAAGCTTTATGTTATTTAATACCAAATGAGGAAGTAATAAGTACTGGATACCAGGCCACAAAGAACACCTTTAAATAGAGTCATAGAGATATACAGCATTGAAACAGACCCTTCGGTCCAATTCATCCATGCAGAGTAGATATCCCAACCCAATCTAGTGCCACCTGCCAGCACGTGGCCCATATTCCTCCAAACCCTTCCTATTCATGTACCATCCAAATGCCTCTTAAATGTTGCAATTGTACCAGCCTCCACCACTTCCTCTGGCAGCTTATTCCATACCCATACCACCCTCTGCGTGAAAACGTTGCCCCTTAGGTCTCTGTTATATCTTTCCCCTCTCACCCTAAACCTATGTCCTCTAGTTCTGGACTCCCCGACCCCAGGGAAAAGACTTTGCCTATTTACCCTGTCCATGCTCCATGTAATTTTGTAAACCTCTATAAGGTCACCCCTCAGCCTCCGACGCTCCAGGGAAAACAGTCCCCGCCTGTTAAGCCTGTCCATATAGTTCAAATCCTCCAGCCCTGGTAACATCCTTGTGAATCTTTTTTGAACCCTTTCAAGTTTCACAACATCTTTCCGATAGGGAGGAGAGCAGAATTGCATACAATATTCCAACAGTCGCCTAACCAATGTCCTGTACAGCCGCAACATGACTCCCAACTCCTGTTCTCAATACTCTGACCAATAAAGGCAAGCATACCAAACGCCTTCTTCACTATCCTATCTACCTGTGACTCCACTTTCAAGGAGCTATGAACCTGCACTCCATGGTCTCTATGTTCAGCAACACTCCCTCGGACCTTACCATTAAGTGTATAAGTCCTGCTAAGATTGGCTTTCCCAAAATGTAGCATCTCGCATTTATCTGAATTAAACTTCATTTGTCACTTCTCAGCCCATCTGGTCAAGATCCTGTTGTAATCTGAAGTAACCTTCTTTGCTGTCCACTATACGTCCAATTTTGGTGTCATCTGCAAACTTACTAACTGTACCCCTTATGCTCGCATCCAAATCATTTGTGTAAATGACAAAAAGTAGAGGACCCTGCACCGATCCTTGTGGCACTCCACTGGTCCCAGGCCTCCAGTCTGAAAAACAACCCTCCATCAACACCAGTTTTGTATCCAAATAGCTGGTTCCCCCTGTATTCCATGAGATTTAACCTTGCTAATCAGTCTCCCATGAGCAGCCTTGTCGAACGCCTTACTAAAGTCCATGTAGATTACATCTACCACGCTGCACTCATCAATCCTCTTTGTTACTTCTTCAAAACACTCAATCAAGTTTGTGAGACATGATTTCCCACCCACAAAGCCATGTTGACTATATCTAATCAGTCCTTGCCTTTCCAAATACATGTACATCCTGTCCCTCAGGATTCCCTCCAACAACTTGCCCACCACCAACGTCAGGCTCACTGGTCTATAGTTCCCTGGCTTGTCCTTACCACCCTTCTTAAACAGTGGCACCACGTTTGCCAACCTCCAGTCTTCCGGCACCTCACCTGTGACTATCGTTGATACAAATATCCCAGCAATCACTTCTCTAGCTTCCCACAGAGTTCTCAGGTACACCTGATTAGGTCCTGGGGATTTATCCACCTTTACCCATTTCAAGACATCCAACATATCCTCCTCTGTAATCTGGACATTTTGCAAGATGTCACCATTTATTTCCCTACATATCTTCCATATCCTTTTCCACAGTAAACACTGATGCAAAATACTCATTTAGTATCTCCCCCATTTTCTGTGGCTCCACACAAAGGCCACCTTGCTGATCTTTGAGGGACCCTATTCTCTACGTCATTACCCTTTTGTCCTTAATGTATTTGTAAAAACCCTTTGGATTCTCTTTAATTTTATTTGCCAAAGCTATTTCATGTCCCCTTTTTGCCCCCCTGATTTCCCGCTTAAGTATACTCCTACTTCCTTTGTTCTCTTCTAAAGATTGACTCGATTTATCCTGTCTATACCTGACATATGCTTCCTTCTTTTTCTTAACCAAACCCTCAATTTCTTTAGTCATCCAACATTCCCTATACCTACCAGCATTTCCTTTCACCCTAACAGGAATATACTGTCTCTGGACTCTCGTTATCTCATTTCTGAAGTTTTCCCATTTTCCAGCCGTCCCTTTACCTGTGAATATCTGTCCCCAATCAGCTTTCGAAAGTTCTTGCCTAATACCATCAAAATTGGCCTATCTCCAATTTAGAACTTCAACTTTTAGATCTGGTCTATCCTTTTCCATCACTATTTTAAATCTAATGGAATTATGGTTGCTGGTCCCAAAGTGCTCCCCCACTGACACTTCAGTCACAAACCCTGCCTTATTTCCCAAGAGTAAGTCAAGTTTTGCACCTTCTCTAATATGTACATCCACATACTGAATCAGAAAATTGTCTTGCATGCACTTAACAAATTCCTCTCCATCTATACCTTTAACTCTATGGCAGTCCCAGTCTATGTTTGGAAAGTTAAAATCCCCTACCATAACCACCCTATTATTCTTACAGATTGCTAAGATCTCCTTACAAGTTTGTTTCTCAATTTCCCTCTGACTATTAGGGGATCTATAATACAATCCCAATAAGGTGATCATCCCTTTCTTATTTCTCAGTTCCACCAAAATAACTTCCCTGGATGTATTACCAGGAATATCCTCCCTCAGCACAG
>NC_057723.1:61385031-61395550 GCF_004010195.1 Chiloscyllium plagiosum | reverse complement strand
CCCCCCCCCACCTTACTAGTTTAAATCCTCCTGAGCAGCTCTAGCAAATTTCCCTGCCAGTGTATTAATCCACTTCGAATATAGATGCATTCCGTCCTTCTTGTACAGATCACTTCTACCCCAAAAGAGATTCCAATGATCCAAAACTGTGAATCCTTCTCCCATACACCAGCGCTTCAGTCATGCATTCATCTGCTCTATCCTCCTATTCCTGCCCTCACTAGCTCATAGCACCGGGAGTAATCCTAATATTACTACTCTTGAGGACGACCTTTTTAAATTTCGACCTAACTCTCTGTAATCTCCCTTCAGAATCTCAATCTTTTCCCTTCCTGTGTCATTGGTTCCAATGTGAACAATGACCTCTTGCTGGCCCCTCTCCCCCTTGAGAACATTCTGCACCCTCTCTGAGACATCCTTGATCCTGGCACCAGGGAAGCAACACACCATTATGCTTTTTTGCTGCTGGCCACAGAAACGTCTGTCTGTACCTCGGACTATAGAATCCCCTAACATAATTGATCTCTTGGAAGCTGATGTCCCCCTCGTTGCTTAGAGCCAGTCTCCATACCAGAAACTTGGCTGTTCGTGCTTCATTTCCCTGAGAATCCATCACCCCCTACATTTTCCAAAACAGCATACCTGTTTGAAATGGGTATGTCCACAAAAGACTCCTGCACTAGGTGCCTACCTCTCTTACCTTTCCTGGAGTTAACCCATCTATGTGACTGTATCTGAGACTTCCTTCTCCCCTTCCCATAACTGCCATCCATCACATACTGTTTCTGTTGCAATTTTCTCATTGCTTCTAACTGTCTCTCCAACCGATCCATTCGATCTGATATGTTTCGCATCCAATAGCATTTATGGCAGATAAAAACCACAGTAACCCTTAAACTCTCTTTAAACTTCCACATCTGACAAGAAGTACATATCACTGTACTAAAGGCCATTTTTCTCCTTCACAATCTGCAGATCCAGAAAATAACATCGTCTTATTCTTCTACAAAACACAAAAATTATTCAACATAATTTCTCAGATGATCTGTAGCAGCTAAACATCGAGAATATTTGCATCATTTAACTCAGAAATGAATCTAATTCAAGGTCCCATTGGCTACATGTATGATTGCACCTTTCTTTCTCTCTGCACTTCCCCATCCCAAGTTTAAGTTCCTTTCTAAGTTGTTGCGTTGACTGAATTTTGAAAAATGTCATGCTGATCCCCTCTTATTAGAAACATAAATCAGATAATGGAGTTTAAGTAAAATCGTGCAAATTGGCCAGCTGTCCTTCAGCTGCATTTGTCTGACCCTTGTTCTCCTTATGTGCTCCTTATGACGACACCTAAAGCTTTGTTTAATACATTATCAAAGGAACGTATTCAGTATCAAAATGATTAAGGGAACAAATCAGAATATTCCTTGGGACCTAGACTTGCACCGTAAGCTTTGAGCCCAACTTGCAACAAACGTCAATAAGTCACTGCTAAAATCCTCTTGTGTTCATACAAACAGCATAATTCATTCACAATTTAATATGGATGTATGAGTTATCAAGTTTCTGTACAGCTCCATATTGCCAGGTCAGGTTTCTGTTGATAAACTTTTGTTGTGATTTTATTTCACTGTCTTAGAATAATAATGTGTCTAATATAGTTTTACAAATCTCAAGCCTCACTTCTTGAATGTAAGATGAGCCATACAGTTTAAAATCATTGTTCATAAATACATATTAATAAAAGAGATAATAAAAATATCAATAGTATTATTATGGATGTTTAAATTATCTTTACGCATGTTTCAGATGAAAGGCAACAATTCAGAAAGTTTGTCAGTCGGCATATTGTAGCTTACCATTAAATATAAGATGTGTGAATAGTGCTCTACTCGAGGGCCTAAAATTTTGACCTGAGTACATTTGAAGCTTGTTAATTAGAATGTCTTGGCAGAGGTTAAGTCGATAGTATTGCTCTTTTAAACAAAGTTTCTCATCATTTGATTTTGGAAGTCAACTCTATTTTAGGAAATCCCATCCAGAAAAGAAATTCCCAAATTAATCCTGTCCCTAGTAAGAATGTATGGAATCTTACACAGCTTGAAGCACCAACTGTGCCAATTAAATCTCTTTGATTGACTATCATGCTGCTACATGATAAATTAATGCATTTGTTCTCTGATTGAAGTTCCTTTCTAAATGTCATACTTTGTTCATTTCTTTTTCAAACAGCTCCTTCTACTTCTGAATATGAGCTACATATTTTATACAGTGGTTCATATATCAAGAGTACTAATTTATCTGCCTCCACTACCTACATTTTAACTATAATGTTTCAACTATCAATCAAAAGAACAATGTACTCAGAATCAAATAACTGCTCCTAATCTATTACTCCTTTCAGACAGAACATTAGCTTTGCTACATACTGTATTTGATATATTTCAGAAAATCTCTCACCTGAAACACAGCATTCAGAGACTCAGCCATAATTACACAAAGATCCCGACAGATTTACAACATAATCAGGATCACCTTTTGAAAGACAACCATATTTTTCTACCTTGTCTCCATTCCAAGGAAGTGCAACTAAATCAGGTTGCATTGCAATTTATTTAAATGAAAGTAGATGTCTTTGAATATAAGAAAAATATAAGTTTTCTTAGAAGAAACATTTCGCCCAGAAAAAAACAGACGAAACAACAGACATACTCATGGGCACAACTATTTGCGCATAAATTAGCAAACATGCATGCCCATACAACAAAAAGACATTTTATTTATGTGTTCAAAGACTGTTTGAAGTTTGTCTCACTTACTACAATGAATTCTTTTTATTATGACTTCCCTATCACAATTTCCTTATCAGGTCGGCATGGACGAGTTGGACCGAAGGGTCTGTTTCCGTGCTGTACATCTCTATGACTCTATGACGCTATGCTTGATTGTCATGATGATTATCTAGTCAAATGATCACTCCTAACCTTTCAACCTGAAACCCTAGATTCTTAGAACCTAACACAACATACAGATAGTTACAGGCTTTACAGTTGCACATTATTCTGTGCATAGTCAGGGCACTGCATTGATATAATGCTGTTTTCTAATCAAAGTATTAACTCTATCAGCTACTTCATATTGACCTGAATTAGTGCCTGTGACCATGATGTCAAGAACTACATTCAGTTTATTCATCACCAGAGCATTTCAAGCAGCATCTGTTAATCTCTATAATATCAGTCAAAGCATCTTCTGTGCATTCATCAGGTTATTGATTGGAGAGGTGGAGAGCAACAAAATTGGCCCATCCCTTTTTTCAAGGTATTATTGAGTTACCAAATTGCAAGACAGCAATAGGTGGCACTATCAGAGCAAGGGCTCAATTCCCAGCATATACTCTTGACTTGATAAATTGAAATTTCACACAGATTATCTCCAACCATAGCCATTCCATGGAGCTAAGTATGCAGTTAAGATCAACTCTAAAAATAGAAATGAGGGATGTGATTTTCTACTCTGGATCAGTCAGGCAGTGCAATGAAGTATATCCCAGACAGAATTTCTTGCATCATAGTGGTGCGCTGTCCTCCGCCCGGTTTCAATTGCCAAAGGGCAAATGTGATCTCTTAGGAAGAAATGCAGGAGTGAGATTAAACCTCTGAGAAGTAAAATGAAGGTGACAATCCTGATATATGCCATGATAGCGTTCAAATTGAGGAAAACAGGGCAATTGTTCATCAAGTTTGAGAGAGCAGAGAAAATCTTATAGGCATTTGTTTCCAGGATGACTGAGTTGGTTAGAAGTTTTTTCTGTTCATGACATGTTTTCATTTGCACAGCTGTCTGTCCTCTGCTTGCTGGATGTCACATTTCTCAAGGAGCGAGTTCACTTTCAATTTAACTCATCTGTGCAATTTTTGTTCCATTCAGCTGTGGTTCTGCTCTCTTACCTCTCTGAAAACTAAACCATGTGCACAAACCTTGCCCAAGATCAATGTTAGTGAGAATGCAGCAATGAAAAACTGAGGACTTTCTGCTACCTAATTCTCTGGGATAATTGTCCTAATTTGGTCCTTGCATCAAAGACATTGGACTCACACCAGGAAGTTCACTCCTACCGGTGATTATGAGCTAATTGCCTTACTGAGACTATTCCTGATATGCCTTACACCTTCACAATCCTTGGAATGCTGTCAAATGCAACAAAACTTCATAGTATGCCTGCAAAACATGAATACCCTCACTGATAATGCTTCAAAGAACAAAGGAAATTACAACACAGGAACAGGCCTTTTGTCTCTCCAAGCCTGCACCAATCCAGATCCACTAACTAAACCTGCCACCTATTTTCTAAGGATCTGTATCCCTCTGCTACCTGCCATTCATGTATCTGTTTAGGTACATCTTAAATTATGATATCGTGTCTGCCCTGACCACCTCCGCTGGCAACGTGTTCCAGGCACTCACCACCCTCTGCATGAAAAACTTTCCATGCATACCTTCCCTAAGCCAGTCTCTGGGGCAATTGGGCAACGTCTTCGGCTGTTAACCGAAAGGTTGGTGGTTTGAGACCATCCAGGGATGTTGCGATCACTATTCTCACTCCAACAGTGTTCTTAGGGTGGCACGGTGGCTCAGTGGTTAGCACTGCTGCCTCATGATACTAGGAACCTGGGTTTGATTCCTGCCTCTGGCAACTGTCTGCGTGGAGTTTGTACATTCTCTTTGTGTCTGTGTGGGTTTCCTCTCCCAATCCAAAGATATTCACCCTGGTCAGGTGAATAGGCCATGCTAAATTACCAAGCCAGGGGTAAATATAGGGTAGGGGAATGGGTTTGGGTGGGTTACTCTTTGGAGGGTCAGTGTGAACTTGTTGGGCTGAATGGCCTGTTTCCATTCTGTAAAGAATCTAAACTTTACCCCTCTCACTTTGAACTCATGGCCCCTAGTAATTGCATCCTCCACTCTGGGAAAAAAGTTTCTTGCTATCTATCCTCTCTACACCTCTCATGATTTTGTAGGCCTCAATCAAGTCCCTCCTCAACCTTTACAATGAAAATAATCCTAATCTACTCAACCTCTCCTCATAGCTAGCATCCTCTATACCAAGCAATATCTTGGTGAACCTCCTCTGCACCCTCTCCATAGCATTTACATCCTTTTGGTCATGTGGCAACCAGAACTGTACGCAGTATTCAAAATGTGGCCGAACCAAAGTCTTATGCAACTATGAGATGACCTACCTACTCAATACCCCGTACAATGAAGGAAAGTTTGCCATATGGCTTTTTGACCACTCTATTGACCTGCATTGCTTCCTTCAGAGAACAATGGACCTGAACACCCAGATCTCTCTGTACATCAACTTTCCCCAAGACTTTTCCATTTACTGCATAGTTTGATCTTGAATTGGATCTTCCAAAATGCATAACTCATATTTGTCCATCTGCCATTTCTCTGCCCAACTCTCCAATCTATTTGTATTCTGCTGTATTCTCTGACAGTCCCCTTCACTATCTGCTACTCCACCAATCATCTGCAAACTTGCTAATGAGGCAATCTACACCTTCCTCCAAATCATTTATGTATATCACACACAGTGGTCCCAGCATAGAACACCACTGGTCACAGGTCTCCATTTTGAGAAGCTCCCTTCCACTACTGCTCTCTGTCTCATATTGCCCAACCAGATCTCTATCCCTCTAGCTAGAACACCCTGGATCCCATGCGACCCCATCATCTTATTATCGGGAACATTATCAAACACCTTACTAAAGTCCATGTATATGACACCTACATCCCTTCCCTCATAAATCAACTTTGTCACATCTTCAAAGAATTCTATTAGGTTTGTAAGACATGAAGGTCCCTGCACATAATCATGCTGCCTTACACTGATAAGCCCATTTTCTTCCAAATGGATATATAACCTATCCCTCAGTATCTTCTCCAGTAGCTTTCCTACCACTGAGGTCAAGCTCACAGGTCTGTAATTACCTGGATTATCCCTGCTATCCTTCTTAAACAAGTGGACAAAATTAGCAATACTCCAGTCCTCTGAGATGCACCCCCCACCCCGTGTTCAAGGATACTGCAAAGATATCTGTTAAAGTCCCAACTATTTCCTGTCTTGTTTCCCTCAGTAACCTGGGATAGATCCCATCCAGACCTGGGGACTTGTCAACCTTAATGCCTTCTAGAATTCCCAATATTTCCTTGCTCCTTATGTCAACTTGATTTAGAGTAATCAAAGATCTATCCCTAACCTTAACATCCACCATGTTCCTCTCCTTGGTGAATACCGATGCAAAGTTCTCATTAAGAATCTCACCCAGTTTCTCGGACTCCATGCATAACTGTCCTCCTTTGTCCTTGAGTTGGTCAACCCTTTCTCTAGTTACCCTCTTGCTCCTTATATTTGAATAAAAGGCTTTGAGATTTTTCTTAACCCTGTTTGCTAAAAATATTTCATGACCCCATTTACTTCTGTTAATTCCTCGTTTCAGACCGATCTAACTTTCCCGATATTCTTCCAAAGCTTCGTCTGTCTTCAATTGCCTAGACCTTATGTACAAAGCTAAAAATCACACAAACCAGGTTGTAGTCCAACAGGTTTGATTGGAAATACTAGCTTTCGGAGTGCTGCTCCTCCATCAGGTGGTTGTGGAGTACACAATTGTAAGACACAGAATTTATAGCAAAAGTTTACAGTGTGATGTAACTGAAATTATACATTAAAAAATACGTTGATTGTTTGTTAAGTCTCTCATCGGTTAGAATGACCATGATAGTTTCACTTCTTTCATATGTAAATTACAAACCTTTTTTTAAAAGTTACATTCTCAGGTTAACTGTAACAATTGGTGTCAGCTCTGATACGGTGTTAAAGATGTTAGCCCCCTGTGTGCTGTTGTCTGTTCCATAATGTTTAGACTGATTCTAATTTTAAAAAATGAGTTAACAGAGTCTTACAGGGATTCATGCAGTTTTTGAGCAAAGTACAATGTAACTCTGCAAGTACAAATTCACCCATAAACGTATATGTGTGTGTGTGTGTGTCTGGGGTGGGATTGTGAGTGTCTGTGAGAGAGTGTGTATATGTGTGTATGAGTGTAAAGGGGTCTAAGTCTGTGAGGGTGCATGTGTAAGTGTGGGAGTGTGTGTGTCTGTAGGAGTGTGTGAGAGTATTTGTGTGTGTGTGTAGTGCAATGGTGGTCACCTGTGGTGTGACATGAACCCAAGGTCCCGGTTGAGGCCCTCCCTACGGGTACTGAACTTAGCTATCAGCCTCTCCTTGGCCACTTTTCACTGCTGCCTGTACTGAAGTCCGTCTTGGAGGATGGTCACCTGAAGGTCCGAGGTCGAATGTCCTGGACCGCTGAAGTATCCTGACCTGCAGCATATAAGATAGACAACGTTGGTTGAGTCTCATGATTACCCGCCACGTACATGGTGGGACGTGTCCCCACGCATAATGATGGTATCCATGTTCACACTCTGACACATCTTGCAGCACCTACCGTGACAGGGTTGTATGGAGTTCTCCTGAAAGCCGGGCAGTTTGCTACGAACAATGATCTGTTTGAGGTTTGGTGGTTGTTTAAAGGTAGGCAGTGGAGGTGTAGGGAAGATCTTGGCGAGGTGCTCATCCTCATTGATAATGTGTTGCAGGTCACAAAGAACATGGCATCAATTTTCAGCTCCTGGGAAGTACTGGACAACGAAGGGTACCCTGTCGGTTGCAGCACGTGTCTGTCTCCTGAGGAGATCATCACGGTTCCTTGCTGTGGCACATCGGAACTGGTGGTTGATGAGTTGAGCTTCATACCCTGTTCTTGTGAGGGCATCCCTAAGTACTTCCAGGTGCCCGTCACATTCCTCCTAATCTGAACAGATATGGTGTATGCATAGGGCTTGTCCATAGGGGATAGCTGTTTTAATATGTTTTGAGTGGAAGCTGGAGAAGTGTAGCATTGTGAGGTTTTCTGTGGGTTTGCAGTAGAGTGTGGTGCTGAGGTGTCCATCCTTGATGGAGATGCATGTGTCCAAGAATGAGACAGATAGTAGCGAGTAGTCCATGGTCAGTTTGATGGTGGGATGAAACCTGTTGATATCACTGTGGAGTTTTATCAGTGACTCTTCACCATGGGTCCAGAGGAAGAAAATATCGTCAATGTACCTGGTGTATAATGTTGGTTGGACGTCCTGCGTAGAGAAGAAGTCTTTGTTCAAACCTGCGCATGAAGAAATTGGCATATTGGGGTGCAAATTTAGTCCCCATAGCTGTTCCATGTGTCTGGATGAAGAACTGGTTGTCAAAGGTGAAGGCACTGTGATCGAGAATAAAGCGGATGAGTTGTAGGATAATGTTCAGAGATTGGCAGTTGTTGGTGTTGAGTACTGAGTGAGTTGCCGCGATGCCGTCTTTGTGGGGGATGCTGGTGTAGAGTGCTGAAACATCCAACATGACGAGGAATGTTCCTGGTCTGTGGGTGCTGAGTTTCTGTAAGAAATCTGTAGTGTTGCGACAGAAATTGGGGATCCCTGTACAATGGGTTTCAAGATGCTTTCGACATAGCTGTAGAGATTCTCACACAGGGTCCCATTGCCTGATACGATGGGACGTCCTGGTGTATTGGGTTTGTGTATCTTTGGAAGACAGTAGAATTCACCTACGCGAGAAGTACGTGGGATGAGGGCGCATAGGGAACTCTGAAGAACTGGATCCAAAATCCTGATCAATGTGTTTAATTCACAGGTGTGCTCTTTGGTCAAATCAGCCGGTAGTTGCCTGTAGTGTTCCTGGTTGTTCAGTTGTCGGTACACTTCCTTGCAGTAATCTGTTCTATTCTAAATAACCTGATGTACGCATCCTTTTTCCTCTTAGCTAGTCTCACAATTTCACTTGTCATCCATGGTTCCCTAATCTTGCCATTTCTATTCCTCATTTTCACAGGATCATATCTCTCCTGAACTCTTTAAAAGCCTCCCACATATTGAATGTAGATTTCCCTATAAACATCTGCTCCCAATCGACATTCCCCAGCTCCTGCCAAATTTTGATGTATTTGGCCTTCCCCCAACTTAGCACTTCCCGATGGATTATTTACATACTGCTCTTAAAAACCTTCCTGGATGCATCTAACAAATCTCTGCTAGATCCAAACCTCAGTGAATCCCAGTCAATGCTGGGAAAATTAAAATCCCGTATCATCACCACCCTGTTGCTCCTACATCTTGCAATGATCTCTCTACATATTTGTACCTCTATCTCACACTTGCTGTTGGGAGGCCTGTAGTACAGCCCCAACATTGTTGCTGCACCATTCCTATTTCTGAGCTCTGTCCATATTGCCTCACTGCTCAAGTTCTCCACAGTGCCCTTCTTCAGCACAGCTGAGATATTCCCTCTGACCAGTATTGCAACTCCTCCACCACCTTTACCTTCCTCTTTTTCCTGCCTGAAGCATCAATATCCTGGGATATTTAGTTGTCAACGATGCCCTTCCCTCAGAACCAGTCCTAATGTACCAAAATTCTGAACCCCTCCCTCCTGCACCATCTCTCAAGCCACGCATTCATCCTGCTTATTCTATCATTCCTACTCTGGCTAGCACATGGTACTGGTAGCAATCCTGAGATTACTACCTCTGAGGTCCTACTTTTGAACTTGGTCCTTAACTCCCTAAATTCTTCTTGTAGGACCTTATCCTGTTTTTTTATCTATGCCATTGGTGCCTACATGCACCATGACAACTGGCTGTTCACCCTCCCCCTTGGGAATTTTCTGCAGTTGATCCGAGACATCCCTGACCCATGCACCTGGAAAGCAACATACACTCGAGAGTCTCGTTTTCAATCACAGAAATACCAATCTACTCCCTTACAATTGAATCCCCTGTGACTATAGCCCTTGCACTCTTTTTCCACCCTTCTGTACAGCAGAGCCAACCACGGTGCTGTGAACCTGGATACTGCTGCTTTTCCTTGGTAAGCCATTTCCCCCAACAGTATACAAAATGGTATACCTGTTTTGGAGGGAGATGACCACAGGGGACACCTGCACTGTCTTCCTGCCCTTTTGGTTACCCATTCCCTTTCTCTCTCAGCAATCGTAATCTACGGTATGCCCAATTCACTTAATGAGTTATCCACAATCCCCTCAGCATCGCGTATGCTCCAAAGTAAGGCCATCTGCAGCTCCAAAGCCATCATGTGGCCTAACAAGAGCTGCAAATGGACACACTTCATTCACATGAAGGAGTCAGGGATATAGCATTGTCCCTAAGCTCCCACTTTGAGCAAGAGGAGCATAACATGGGCCTGAGATCTCCTGGCATTTTTAATCTTAAGCTTTATCTAAGTTGAGACTGAAGTTACGAAAAAGGAAAGAAAGGTTTTTACCAATCACAGCGCTAGAGACCTGGGTTCAATTCCCGCCTCAGGCGACTGACTGTGTGGAGTTTGCACATTCTCCCCGTGTCTGCGTGGGTTTCCTCCGGGTGCTCCGGTTTCCTCCCAT
>NC_057723.1:61369286-61384965 GCF_004010195.1 Chiloscyllium plagiosum | reverse complement strand
GCGGGTCGGTGTGGACTTGTTGGGCCGAAGGGCCTGTTTCCACACTGTAAGTAATCTAATCTAATCATATTCACCTACTATAGGCAATGAAGTGATCTGTCTCCTCCATTTCCCACCACAGTAAAGGTAAACTGACAAGTAATTTGACCTTTGCCTACCTCATACCTTTAGATTTTGTACCATTGCTTTGATAATACCATACATGGGACAGACCTTTCTCTCCTGGGGCCAGCAGATCTACTGCCAAATGCAGTCTTCACTCCTGTAAGGTATGTTTATCGGGGCATTTCAAATTTCGAGCCCTTATTATTACCTTCGTGTTCCTCAGAGTAATCTCTCCAACCTCCTCTTCAAACTCAAAGGTATAGGTGTGTTGTTCCCTGACAAATGATAAGATCTCTATTACTCACCTTGCTGATTTTAAAGAGGTTCCAAAGTGGAATCATTGAACTATGCACTTCTTTTACAGATGCTCCACATTGTTTATTTGAGAGAATCTTCTCAATTCCTCTGGGTAGAATAAAACTACAACACTAATCATAACGGTGCAAGTGAATGTGTTTTTACAAAAGTATGGAATTTATATATAAGGTGAATATGTGTGACAACAATCTGCTCTCTGAAGGTTATTTTTCCCTCCCACTATGCAGCAATGCAGGCTAGACTGGAGGGAGCCTGGAGTGTTGGACCCTGTGGTGACTTTGAAAAATTCGATGGGCATTTTCTGGTGTCTCTGGGTTTGGCAGGCTCCAGCTTGCTGCGAGTCTCATGCATACCTGACGGTTTACCCTCCTTGGCCTGAGCTAGTGGGTGCAAAATGTCATTGGCAGTTGGAAGACAGAGTAGCAGGGCAACTCCAGATCATCTTGAGATGAAGTTTCCAGAATGCCTGTCTGTCTCTTCTACTCCCTGAGGGTGCCTTCTTGAGAAGAAGTGGCAGATGGAGTGAGGTTGAAGTGTCTCATCCTCCTTATGCCTTACTATTGATGCTGATCACCATGTGTATATTTGACAGCCATTGAGTTGTCTCATAACGTAGATTGAACATTATCTGTAAGTACAGTTCCTCTGAGCAAAGGCTGGTTCCCTTTATCACATTTGCTGCTGATAGGTTCAATGTGAGGCAATTTTACCTCTACAGAAGTGAAACAGCCTTGGGTCAAAGCAACATTAAGAAAGTGAGTGCAAGTAATCACTAAGGCAAGAGGAAGTATGGGATGGAGGGAAAGGGAAGTGAGGCTGGGTCACATGGTTAGTCCCACTTGTTCGGCTGGAGCTGGAGTTTGAAGAGTGGGACGAGTGAGACTGGGAAGAGATGCTGATAAGACCAGCACCTGGGGAGTAAAGTTGCAAGGCTAGGGTCTAGGGACTGAGACCAGCCAGATAGCTGACTGGTGTGGAAATACAAACCTTCAAAATAGAGAGAGGAGTTACAAAGGGGAGAAATTAACTTTAAACCTTTCAACTGTTCCAATTCTGGTGAGTGAAGCATATGGATAATCAGACACCACTATTCCACAAGGCATCCCAAAAGTATAAATATTTTCACCAAAATGGTGAATTTGTTTTCTTTATTACTGCTATCTAGATTCCTTCAAACAATTCAAAAATAATTTGCTTAATAGAAACACTCTTACCATTTAAACAGCTTTTCAACTATTTAGTTAAAAATCACACAATACCAGGTTACAGTCCAACAGGTTTAATTAGAAGTATTAGCTTTCAGAGTGCTGCTCCTTCATCAGGTGGTTGTGACTCCTGCAACTATTTTAACTATTTATTAATTAATAAATTATGCAGACTTAAACAATATCTCATTATTCCAAATATACACACACACAGGATGAGATGACATAGGTCTGCAGATCAGTTATGTTTGGAAAATAAAAATCAACCCTGTTGATTAAGAGCTGAAACTAAAAAGGTAGAATAAGGTGATTTTCTCAGATTCCTTTGTTTTCTTGTAGATTACATCATATTACTGTCAGTCGCAGAATGCTGAAAGACCCTTACTTCAGATCAGTTACAGTTCAGCTTTTAGAGTTTATGAGAGATCAGATAGATTGATTCCTCAAGTTTTCCATGATTCTCAGAAAATACTTCATTGAGATATTTCCTTAAACTATTATCTTTAAATGTTATGTTGTTTCTTACTGAAAGAGAAAGGGGAAACATATTCCCTCTTAAAACATATTCCAACTGATCACCGATTCCAAGCCGATGGAAGAACACACACCATCTCAGTCCAGAGGCTTCTGCTTGGCAACAAATACACAGATCCAGTAAAATTTGCAAGCCTTTTTGCCAAACCATTAAAGTAATAACACTCCACCTTCAACTCTTGTTAAAAAAAACGTTGGTTTGTATTTTCTACAAAATTCAGGTAACTTCTATAAACAGCAAACAATCCTTTTTTCTTGACCTTTTGACTTAAACTAACTCTAACCATAACTCAAACCAAAACCTTTTGAATTTTGTGTCCTAAAAGTATTTTGCATTCCAAAACAACTTTGCAAGCTACAAATCTTAAATTTTCAATTTCTCAGAGTTCACAAATATATATTACCCAAGCACATCAAACACTGAGCTAACTTGGAACTTGGAAAACTGAAGTAATGAATTATTTGCAAATAAATATGAAGTCTCCAGCTGAAGACTCTAAGACCATAAGACATAGGAATAGAAATTGGGCCATTCAGCTCATCAAGTCTACTTCACCATTTATTCATGGCTGATCAGTTTTTTCAACCCCATTCTCCTGGTTTCTCCCCCATCACCTTTGATCCCCTTGACAGCCAAGAACCTTGTTTTAAACATACTCAATGATCTGTTTTAAACATACTCAATGATCTGTTCTCCATAGCCTTCTGTGGCAATGAATTCCATAGTTTCACCACTCTCTGGCTGAAGAAGTTTCTCCTCATCTCTGTTCTAAAGGATCTTCCCTATACTCTAAATTTATGCTCTTAGTTCCTAATATCCCTTGCCAATGGAATATCTTCCCAATATCTGATCTGTCTAGGCTGTTCAGTATTCTGTACGTTTCAATTAGACTGCCCTCTCATCCTTCTAAACGCCATTGAATATAGATTCAGAGTCCTCAAACATTCCTCATATGTTAAGCATTTTATTCCTGGGATCATTCTCGTGCACCTTCTCCAGGGCCGGTATTGTCCTTCCTGATGTTTGGGCCCAAAATTGCTCACAATACTTTAAATGTTGTCTGATCACACACTATAAAGCCTCAGAAGTGCATCCTCATTTTTATATTCTAGTCTTCTTAAGATGAATTACAACATTGTATTTGCTTTCCTAACTACCAATTCAACCTACAAGTTTATCTTAAGAGAAACCTGGACTAGGGCTCCCAAGTCGTTTTGCACTTCAGATTTTTAAATTTTCTCCCCATTAAGAAAATACCCCATGCTTCTATTCTTCCTATCAAAGTGCAGGACCTCATACTTGCCCACGTTGTATTCCATCTGCTACATCTTTGCCCACTCTCTAAACCTGCATTTGCTTAGTATCTATTATATATGAAAATATATAGTGCATGCTATTGTAAAGAATAAAGTATCATTTAAACATTTAATACTCAACCGTTTTATTTATTTGTGTGTATTTTTATGTGATCACATCTTAAAATATCTCATATATTGGAAATTTCTTAAGATGCATTAGCTGTTGTAGAGACAAATATGTAATATTTATGCTAATATATTTTTCTGTTGTGAAGTGTCTGCCAGTTTTTAAAAAGTATTTGTCGCTAACTTATGAGTGTTTTCTCATGTTAATTTTAATGCGTTGCTATCCATGAAATTAATGCTTTCCTTGTATATTGTGGTTTTAAGCTTAATGGAACAGTGTTAGAATTTGAGATAGGTCTTAGTTTAAGTCAAAAGTTAAAAAAAAGAGGATTGTTTACTGTTTGTAAAAGTTACCTGAGTTTGTAGTGAATGCAAGCCAAAGTTTTTTTTTATCAAGTTGAGGGCAAAGTGTTATTACTTTAATGGTTTGGCAAAAAGACTTGCAAAATTTGACTCGACCTGTGTATTTGTTGCCTAGCAAAAGCCTCTGGACTGAGATGGTGTGGGTTCTTCCATAAACTTGGAATCTGTGATCAGTTGGAATCGATTTTAAGAGGGAACAGTGGGAATATTGTTCTAATTCTGTGTCTGTGAGAATTCAAATACACATCAACATAAACACAGACATTATTGTTACCATGTCACTGGACTATCTAATGTTTGAATGAAAAAAAGTCCTTAAAATGAAAATAAATCACCCGCTAGAAGTAACACTCAAGAAAATCTCAAGAGCAGCACTCAAAAAAAATGTTTTGACTTCTGATGCAGGGACGGGAATGCATTTTATTTGGTTACTTGCCTGCACAGTTGTAGTCTGGGTTTCATTTCTCTTTATTATCAGCTTTCTCTTAATCTTCTTCCCTTAAGCCTCAGTGGATAATAATGGAAAAGAAAAATGGTGGGAAAAATATGACTCAAGACTACAAAACTGTTTGTCAAATTTTTCTTTCCCAAAAATGATAATCACTTATCATTTTATCCATCTCTTTAAATACAACCTAAACACAATTTTCCACTCCGTTTGTTGATCTGCTGTAAGCACCCTTTTTAGTTTATACCAAAATATCTGCTGCTGACTTGACCTTACAAACTCAAATGCACTTCCACTGCAGTCTTTCTAAAATGCTATAATAATCATTTGGATCATTACCTTCATCACCTCTAGTCTCAACTATTTCAACAGACTCAAAAGATATGGTGCTGGAAAAGCACAGCATGTCAGGCAGCATATGAGGAGCAGGAGAGTCGATGTTTCGAGCATTAACCCTTTATCAGGAATTTGGGAGGGTGCCCAAGAGGGTTGAGAGATAAATGGAAGGGTGTGGGACTGTGGGGAAGGTAGCTTGGAAGGTGACAGGTAGATGAAAGTGGAAGGTAATGGTGCTAAGGCAGAGAGAAGGATGGAGCTGATAGGTGGGAAGGAAGATGGACAGGTAGGACAGGTCATGAGGGCAGTGCTGAGTTGGAGGGTTGGATCTGGGATAAGGTGGGGGAGGGGAGATGAGGAAACTAGTGAAATCAACATTGTTGCTATGTGGTTGGAGGGTTACAATGTGGCAGATGAGGTATTCTTCCACCAAGCATTGGGTAGCTAGGACTTGGCGGTGGAGGAGGCCTAGCGCTTGCATGTCCTTGGCAGAGTGGGAGGAGGAGTTGAAGTGATCGGTCATAGGTCATTGGATAGTTTGTTGCATGTGTCCTGGAGATGTTCTCTGAAACATGCTGCAAGTTACCATCCTGTCTTCCCAGTGTAGAGGAGATCACATCAAGAGCAACGGACACAGTGTGATGCTAGAATAGCACAACAGGTCAGGCAGCATCCAAGGAGCAGGAGAATCAATGTTTTGGACATAAACTCTTCATCAGGATCTCCAGCATCTAGAGTCCTCACTTTCTCACAGAAGATGAAGTGTTTGGGTGTGCAGGAAGTTCTCAGCCGGAGGCAACCGGCTCAACACAGACATCTCCTTCAAACCCACTGACTCCCTCAGCTACCTGGATTCCACCTTCTCCTATCTCGCTCTCATGGCAAAACACTATCTCTTACTACCATTTCCTCTGCCTCTGCTCTCAGGAGGAGCAATTCTACTCCAAAACATCCAGATGGCCTCCTACTTCAAGGGCCACAATTTCCTCTCCCACATGGTCAACAATCTCCTCCACTTCCTGCACCTCTGCCCTTGAACCCCACTCCTCCAATTGCATCAAGGATAGAACTTGCCTGGTCCTCACCTTCCACCCCACCAATATCCGGATACAACGCATCATCCTTCACCATTTCCACCACCTACAGTCAGACCCCATCACCAGAGACATATTTCCCTCCCCACCCCTATCAGCATTCCGAAGAGACCATTCCCTCCGCTACTTCCTCATTAGGTCCATGCCACCCCACCAATCCACCCTCCTTTCCTAGCACCTTCCCTTGCCACTGCAAGATGTGTAAAACCAGCACAAACACTGCTCCCCTCACCTCCATCCAAGACCCCAAAGGCTCTTACCACATCCAGCAAAGATTTTCCTGCAGATCCAAACACCTCATCGACTCTGTCCATTGCTCTCGATGTGGTCTCCTCTACATTGGGGAGACAGGACGCCAACTTGCAGAACGTTTCAGAGAACATTCCGGGATACACGCACCAAACAAACCTACCGGCCTGTAGCCGACCACATTCCAAGCTCCCTTCACTCTGCCAACAACATGCAAGTCGTCGGCCTCCTCCACTGCCAAATCCTAGCCACCTGATGCTTGAAGAAAGAACACTTATCTTCTTCCTTGGGATCCTCAAACCACATGGTATCAATGTTAATTTCACCAGTTTCCTCATCTCCCCTCCCCGCACTTTATCCCAGATCCAACCCTCCAACTTGGCACCGCCCTGTTGAACTGTCCCACCTATCCATCTTCCTTCCCACCTATCCATTCCACCCTCTTCTCTGACCTATCACCATCACCCCCAACTTCATCTATCAACTTTCAACCATCCTTTCCACCACCACGCCCCCCGTTCCACTCCCTCCTATTTATCTCTCAGCCTCCTTGGCCCCCCCAACATTTCTGATTGAAGGGTTTATGCCTGAAATGTCGACGCTCCTGCACCTTAGATGCTGCCTGACCTGCTGTGCTTTTCCAGTGCCACATGTTTTGACTCTGAACTCCAGTATCTGCAGTCCTCAGATTCTCCCATTTCAACAGACTCCTGACTGGTGACCCTATTTATGCTTTCGATAGATTTGAAATCCTCCTGAACTCTCTGTCCGTCTCTTAATATATGGCACATACCTTTGCATTATCATCGCTGTATCACATTGATTCTCAGCCAAACAATGTCTTGGTTTTAAAATTCTTATCCTTGTTTCAAATCACTCCATGGTCTTGGTTCTATCTATCTTTCTCCTCCTGGCTCACAACTCTTAAGATAGCTGTGCATCTCTAATTGTGCTTTGCTGTGCTTTCCCAAACATAATTATTCCATTGCGCATTAGTTATATAGGCCTCAAGCTCTGGAATTTCCTCCCTCAGTTATTTGTCTCACTAGCTTCCTATGAGACACCTTTATGTTTGAACAAGCTTTTATTCAGAGAACATAGAACAGCGCAACACAGGATAGGCCCTTTGACCCTTTTATCTTACTTTTAGATCAAGCTAACCTACATTCCCTACATTTTACTATCATCCATGTGCCTATCCAAGACTCGCTTACATATCCCTCATTTATCTGACTCTACTACCACTGCTGGCAGTGCATTCTCTGTGTAAAGGTCCTACCTCTGTGTAAAGATCCTACCTCTGACATCTCCCCTAAATCTTCCTCCAATTACCTTAAAATTATACCCCCTCATGATAGCTATTTCCGCTCTGGGGAAAAGTCTCTGACTATCCACTCCATCTGTGCTTCTCATCATTTTGTATATCTCTATCAAGCCACTTCTCATCCTTCTTTGTTCCATTGGGAAAATCCCTAGTTCCTTCAACCTTTCTTCATTAGCCATGCCCCCAGTCCAGGCAGCACCTTGATAAGCCTCCTCAACACCCTCTCTAAAGCTTCCACATTCTTAGTATAATGAGGTGACTAGAATTAGAACATAGAACATAGAACAGTACAGCACAGAACAGACCCTTCAGCCCACGATGTTGTGCTGACCATTGATCCTCATGTAAGGTAAACCTAATGTACGAACCCTCAAATTTCTGTGACCATATGCATGTCCAGCAGTCTCTTAAATATCCCCAATGACCTCACTTACACAACTGCTGCTGGCAACGCATTCCATACTCTCACAACTCTCTGCATAAAGAACCCGCCTCTGACATCCCCTCTATACCTTCCGCCAAATAGTTTAAAACTATGACCCCTCATGTTTACAATTTCTGCCCTGGGAAAAAGTCTCTGGCTATTAACTCTATCTATGCCTCTCATTATCTTGTACACCTCAATTAGGTCCCCTCTCTTCCTTCTTTTTTCCAGTGAAAAAAGTCCAAGCTCAGTCAACCTCTCTTCATAAGATAAGCCCTCCATTCCAGGCAGCATCCTGGTAAACTGCCTCTGAACCCTCTCCAAAGCATCCACACCTTACCTATAATAGGGTGGCTAGAACTGGATACAGTATTCCAAGTGCGGTCTAACCAAAGTTTTATAGAGCTGCAACGGCTTTTAAACTCAATCCCCCTGTTAATGAAAGCCAAAACACCATATGCTTTCTTAACAACCCTGTCCACTTGGGTGGCAATTTTAAGGGATCTATGCATCAAGATCCCGCTGTTTCTCCACACTGCCAAGAATCCTGTCTTTAATCCTGTACTCAACTTTCAAGTTCGACCTTCCAAAATGCATCACTTTGCATTTATCCAGGTTGAACTCCATCTGCCAACTCTCAGCGCATCTCTGCATCCTGTCAATGTCACGCTGCAGCCTACAACAGTCCTCGAAACTGTCAACGACATCTCCAACCTTTGTGTCGCCTGCAAACTTGCTAACCCATCCAAGTCATTAATTAAAATTACAAAGAGTAGAGGCCCAAGAACAGAGCTCTGTGGAACACCACTCACCACTGACGTCCAGGCAGAATATTTTCCTTCCACTACCACTCGCTGTCTTCTGTCGACCAGCTAAATTTCCCTGTATCCCATTCCTCCTGACCTTCTGAATGAGCCTACCATGGGGAACCTTATTAAATGCCTTGCTGAAGTGTGGTGTAACCAAGCCTTTATAGACTGTCGCATAACCTCACGGCTCTTAAACTCAATCTCCCAGTAATGAAAGTCAACACACCATACACTGTATTAACAACTTTTCAACTTGGGTGGCAACTTTGAGGGGTCAATGGACATAGACCCAAAGATCCCTCTGTTCCTCCACACTGCCAAGAATCCTGCCTTTAATCCTGTAGTCTGCATTGAAATGTGACCTTCCAAAATGAGTCAATTCACACTTTTCCAGATTGAACTCCATCTGCCACTTCTCAGCCCAGCTCTGCATCCTGTTGATGTCTTGTTGCAACTTACAACAGCCCTCCACACCATCCACAACCCTATCTACCTTTGTGTCATTGGTAAACTTACTAAACCAACCTTCGACT
Source organism: Chiloscyllium plagiosum (assembly GCF_004010195.1). Lineage (NCBI taxonomy): Eukaryota > Metazoa > Chordata > Chondrichthyes > Orectolobiformes > Hemiscylliidae > Chiloscyllium > Chiloscyllium plagiosum. The sequence continues at coordinate 61,375,798 of NC_057723.1, read as the reverse complement.
TACTCATCCAAGTCTTCTATAATAATTACAAAGAACAAATCCTAGAACAGATCCCTGCAGAACACTTGCAGTCACTGAGCTCCAAGCTGAATACTTTCCATCTACTACTATCTTCTATCTTCTATGGGCCAGCCAATTCTGTATCCAGACAGCCAAATTTCCCTGTATCACATGCCTCCTTACTTACTGAATGAGCATAACATGGGGAACCCCATCAAACACTTGTTGAATTTCTTATACAATACACCACATCCACTGCACTACTTCATCAATATGGTTGGTCACACAGAATTTCAAGGTTTGTGAGGCATGATCTGCCCCTCACAAAGCCATGCTGACTCTCTCTAATCCAGCTATGCTTTTCCAAATACAGAGGAACCTCAATTATCTGGCATTTGATTATCTAAATATCAGATTATCCGGCAAGATCACAAGGTCCTGATGCTCGGCTAAACTATGTTATCCAGCATTCAATTATCCGGAATTCAATTAACCAAACAAAATACTCCCCACCTGTGTCCTTCGGATAACCGAGGTTCCTCTGTAATCAGAAATCCTGTCTCAGAATTCTCTCCAATAATTTGCCCATCACGACATAAGATTGACTGGTCTGTAATTCCCAGGGTTATCCCTATTCCCTTTCTTGAACAAGGAATTACATTTGCCACCCTCCAATCATCTGGTACTATTGCAGTGGATAGTGAGGATGCAAAGATCATTGCTAAAGGTGCAGCAATCTCTTACCTTATATACCCCTCAGGCCCAGGGACTTATCTATCCTCATGTTTTTCAAACTTTGCAGCACAACCTCATTCTTAACTTCAACCTGTTTGAGCCTATCAGCCTATTTCACACTGTCCTCACAAACGACAAGATCCCTCTCACTAGATTAGATTAGATTAGATTAGATTACAGTGTGGAAACAGGCCCTTCGGCCCAACAAGTCCACACCGACCCGCCGAAGCAAAACCCACCCATACCCCTACATTTACCCCTTACCTAACACTATGGGCAATTTAGTATGGCCAATTCACCTGACCCTGCACATCTTTGGACTGTGGGAGGAAACCGGAGCACCCGGAGGAAACCCACGCAGACACGGGGAGAACGTGCAAACTCCACACAGTCAGTCGCCTGAGGCGGGAATTGAACCCGGGTCTCTGGCGCTGTGAGGCAGCAGTGCTAACCACTGTGCCACCGTGCCGCCCACTGAATTCCCACTAGTGAATACTGAAGCAAAAGTATTCATTAAGCATCACCCCTACCTCCTCAGATACCAGGCACAAGTTGTCTCCACTATCCCTGATTGGCCCTACCCTCCCTGTGGCCATCCTCTTGTTCCTCAAATAAGTGTAGAACACATTGGGGTTTTCCTTAATCCTTCCCACCAAGGCTTTTCATGCCCCCTTCTAGCTCTATTAAGTCCATTCTTCAGTTCCTTCCTGGCTATCTTGTAAACCTCTAGAGCTTTGCCTGATCCTTGCTTCCTCAACTGTAATTAAGCTTCCTTCTTCCTCTTGACTAGATGTTCCTGATCTCTCGTTCATCTAAGGTCTCTTTACCCTACCATCCCTTCCTTGCCTCAGTGGGACAAACCTATCCAACACTCACTGCAAGTGCTCCCTAAACAACCTCTACATGCCTGTCATGTATTTCCCTGAGAATATCTGCTCCCAATTTATGCTGCACAGTTCCTGCCTAATAGCATTGTAACTCCCCCTCCCCCAATTAAATACTTTCCCATACTGTCTGCTCCTATCCCTCTCCATGCAATCCCTCATCTGGCTTAGCATCTCCTTATGTGGCTGGGTATCATCCGTTTGTACTATTTGAAATACCTTTGGACTTTTCCTTACATTAAAGGCACAGAAATATAAGTCACTGTTGATTCAAAAGTATTCAAACTCCAGAAAATCTAGGTCACTGCCCTTTCTTTCATACTCTGCCTGAGAAAGAATTACTGAAATTTTTTTTTCAAAATATATATTAAAGAATTTCATATGTCTGTTTTTGCAGTTGGCAAATTCACCCAGCACCTCATATTTTAGTTCCATTTCTAAATTAGTGAAAAGTTCACAAGATGGCTCATTCAGATGACTAACCTGGAGGAAATTAAAAATCACACAACACCAAGTTATAGTACAACAGGTTTAATTGGAAGCACACTAGCTTTCGGAGCGATGAAGGAGCGATCACCTGATGAAGGAGCATTGCTCCGAAAGCTAGTGTACTTCCAATTAAACCTGTTGGACTATAACCTGGTGTTGTGTGATTTTTAACTTTGTACACCCCAGTCCAACACCGGCATCTCCAAATCATAACCTGGAGGAAGATTCTGCTGATTTATTCTTTCTGGGATACAAGGAGCACTAAAGCAAAATAAGAAAGATTAACAATGATGTCACTGAGGGTTTTAAAGTAACTTTAATATCATTAACTAGTATACAACTCTTTCTCAAATGATTGTTTGATTGGAGACATCAGTAACTTGTGCTATTTTACACACTTTAATCAACAAGCTGAAGGATATATTTCTGTTTAACATCTTTTGACAAACAGAAGGAAAAAAATATAGTAGAGTTAAAAGTGAATTGATCCTCATGTTAATTTGTGCAACAAATGCTGTGTAATTGTTTTATTTTGTTTCTTAGTATGATGCCAGCACATTATATGTGCTTGATTTTTCTCAGGCCAGACATCTATTGTGTCCTGTTCAATTACATCTCTGACTGTTTAAACTTGAAAGCCTTTTGCTGAGAGACAACAAGGCATATGGAACCTTGGTAAATATTAAAAATAACTCTCTATGTCTTAAACTGAGGAGTGAGAATAAAACAGTCCAATGAAGAAGGAAGCATTTCTGTTAATAGTCAAATTTTGTACAGTAAGATAAATAATGGATAAGGAAATAAAAATAGCATGAAGAAAAAGGAGACAAAGGCAGAAAGAAAAATGAATAAATTGATTAAAAATAATTTTGAATGAAAATATCTCTAAAAGCAATTCAATAATTATCTACGATGTGTAGGAATTGAGCATGCATATTTTCAATTGCTCCATTTATGGACTGGAGTAGTTGAGTGACATTGTAGGCATATAAATTGGACTAGAAGAGAATATATCAGTGATATACAGCAGCAAATGTGATGCAGAATTAATATATGAATGTAGCAACTTCAATTTACATGGGCTTGAGATCAAGCCAATACTTTCACAAGGCTAATTGTCCATCAGCTTGGAGAATTATGCATTGCATGAGGCTCAGCTCCTCACTAGAATTTGCAGAACAATTTAAACATTAATAATGCCACACACAACAAACTTGCAATTATCTCTCTGGATCACATTTGTGTCACACAACAAATTCTTGAACTCGGAGTTCTGAATGTTTGAGTGGCGTATAATCACTTTGCTTGCTAAATTTACTTTTGAGTATTATTTAATTGGTGATATGTCCCCAGTGACTCTGTCAAGTGATTTTGTACTCTCAAAGTCAACAAGGTTCTAATCATAGCATTTCGTAAACATGCCCTTTAATCCAAAACTCTCTGTGAATAGGAAAAAAGTCTGAAGGTCAAACATTAGGTGAACAGTTTAAAGCCATTAGTGGCTCTTGCCATCATAAAAATATTTTTTAATACAATCAGAGGTGGGCAAAAAAATCTGAATAAATGGTTTTCATAATCTTTCATATCACCTTTAAATTGAAAGGTTTCACTGCCACTCTTCAAGTATAGATCGAGAAAACATGGTATTCAGATTATTGGAACAAAATTTTCAAAATTAATTTGAGAACTTGACAGAGAATGTATTCCTAGTCAAAACCCATCTCTCCGCTGCATGAGTCTCATGACACAGTATTTAAATGCAAACACCAACCAGAGGCATTGAGCCCGTCGAGCAGGTAAGGGGTTTCTTGATGCAGCCAGCAGCCTAGGCAGGTGACAGCCATGTTTGGAGTTTCTACTACCAGACAGAGTAGGAAGTTCCTGGGAAGGTCAGGAGGTCAGCAGAAACTGAAGAATAGCCACAGACACCAAGTTAATGTAGAGCACTCATTCTGGTTCTTCAAATTTGATCTTAAAGCAAATACATAGAAAGTTACTTGAATGACCATGATTTTGAAATGCTGCCTTCACATGGGTCCTACAAATCAGGGAACTGATTTCCAAGGTCTGAGCCAAATGGATCAGGGATATATGGAGGCAATAACTGTGACCAAAGAAGGCTAACACCCCTGCCTTTTCCACTGACCCTTTGAACCTATCCCTTGAATCTTCCACTTTCCATGGCTCCAGGATTTGCATGGTGCCACAGTGGTTAGCAATGCTGCATCACAGCACCAGGGACTCGGGTTTGGTTCCACTCTTGGGAAACGGACTGAGTGGAGTTTGCACATTCGCCCCGTATATGCATGGGTTTCCTCTAGATGCTCCAGTTTCCTCCCATGGGCCAAAAATGCTCAGGTTAGGTGTATTAGCTTTGGTAAATGTGGAATTGTGGGACAGGACAGGACAGGACAATGAGACAAATGGCTTGCTTCCACATTGTAGGGATTCTATAACCAATCGTTTTTCTCATGTTCACGAAACACATTGATATTTTGAGTTTTCAGTAGATATAAAGAGCTTCTTTATGGGAAGACAAAGTCAATATTCAGTGTTTCATGGTGCCCTCTTCAGACTGACTGATTCTCCACTTTTGCTTGCCTTCAAATAAAATAAAAATTGGGGTCTCGGCTATCTCCTTGATATATTTTGAGGAGGTTTAGTCGGATTCATAACACTTAGCCCTTGAGCTTACCTAACAAGTAAGAGATTATTATTCCATGTGGATGAGAGTGGGAGCTGTAGAGACGACGACCAAACTGACCATAGCACTGTGGTACAGGGACCTATTCAAAGGAAGTGAGGGGAGAGAAATGTAGTTGTAATTGGGGGGCGGGGGTGGGGATGGGGGTGGAATAGTACAGTCATGAGAATAGACACTTCTGTTTGTCCAGAATCAAGAAGACCGCTCTGGGTAATCCAAGATGGAGGAATAGGAAAAATTTCTGGCTGTAATAGGTGCTCCTTTATTGAGGTATTTTAGGTGCTGGAGGTGATTTCCTCAAATTCCAAGAGCAGCAATTACTGTTTTACATGCTGTTGCATTGTTTTGGAACTTTGGGAAAAAAAAGCCAAAACAACAGCAGTTTTAAAAGGGAGAAGAATAGACAAAGGAAGCACATGGTGAAGGCAGTGCAGGAAAGAGAGAGAAATAAACTGACAGAGCAGTGAACCTGCACAGTTACTCCCTTTGCTGTTTGAATTCATGTATCGCTGGACATCAGAGTGTGTCAGGGAAAATTAGCAAGCAGTGAAATTCACAACTAATCTTGGAGGAACTGTTTGGATGAAGTTCACAGCACAGAAGCAGATAAGTGTATTGTATTGTTTTTAAGTGTGACCTACAAAAAGTCTGCAGTAGTAAGTAGAGTGGGTTCTTTCTTGATTATATGTTTTTTGAGATATGTATCAAAAAAGCATAATGGCGTGTTGCTTCCCTGGTGCCAGGATCAAGGATGTCTCAGAGAGGGTGCAGAATGTTCTCAAGGGGGAGAGGGACCAGCAAGGGGTCATTGTCCACATTGGAACCAATGACATAGGAAAGGGAAAGGTTGAGATTCTGAAGGGAGATAACAGAGAGTTAGGCAGGAATTTAAAAAGGAGGTCCTCAAGAGTAGTAATATCTGGATTACTCCCAGTGCTATGAGCTAGTGAGGGCAGGAATAGGAGGATACAGCAGATGGCTGAGGAGCTGGTGTATGGGAGAAGGATTCAAATTTTTGGACCATTCGAATCTCTTTTGGGGTAGAAGTACAAGAAGGACGGTTTGCACCTAAATTGGAAGGGGATGAATATACTGGCAGGGAAATTTGTGAGAGCTGCTCGGGAGGATTTAAATTAGTAAGGTGGAGGGGGTGTTGGGGGGCAAGATAGTGAGGAAAGAGATCAATCTGAGACTCGTACAGATGAGAACAGAAGCGAGTCAAACAGACAGGGCAGGCAGGGACAAGGTAGGTCTAATAAATTAAACTGCATTTATTTCAATGTAAGGGGCCTAACAGAAAAGGCAGATGAACTCACAGCATGGTTAGGAACATGGGACTGGGATATTATAGCAATTACAGAAACATGACTCAGAGATGGGCAGGACTGGCAGTTTAATGTTCCAGGATACAAGTGCAACAGGAAGGATAGAAAGGGAGGCAAGAGAGGAGGAGGAGTGGCATTTTTGATAAGGGATAGCATTAGAGCTGTGATGAGAGAGGATATTCCTGGAAATACATCCAGGGAAGTTATTTGGGTGGAACTGAGAAATAAGAAAGGGATGATTACCTTGTTGGGATTGTATTATAGACTCCCTAATAGTTAGAGGGAAATTGAGAAACAAACTTGTAAGGAGATCTCAGCTATCTGGAAGAATAATAGGGTGGTTATGGTGGGGGATTTTAACTTTCCAAACATAGA
>NC_057723.1:61355819-61368857 GCF_004010195.1 Chiloscyllium plagiosum | reverse complement strand
TTCCAAAATGGACAACCTTACACTTGGCAGGGTTGAACTCCATCTGCTACTCCTCAGCCCAGCTCTGCATCATATCCAAGTCCCTTTGCAGCTGACAAGAGCCCTCCTCACTATCCAAAACTCCACCAATCTTCATTTCATCTGCAAATTTACTGACCCACCCCTCGGCTCCCTCATCCAAGTCATTAATAAAAATTACGAACAGCAGAGGACCCAGAACTGATCCCTGCGGAACTCCACTTGTAACTGGGCTCCAGGCTGAATATTTACCATCTACCACCACTCTCTGACTTCAACCGGTTAGCCAGTTTTCTATCCAATTGGCCAAATTTCCCTCTATTCCATGCCTCCTGACTTTCCGCATAAGCCTCCGCATATAGAAGGTGCAAAACTTGACCTATTCTTGGGAAATAAGGTAGGGCTGGTGACTGAGGTGTCAGTGGGGAAGCACTTTGGGGCCAGCAACCATAATTCCATTAGATTTAAAATAGTGATGGAAAAGGATAGAGCAGATCTAAAAGTTGAAGTTTTAAATTGGAGAAAGGCCAATTTTGACGGTATTAGGCAAGAACCTTTGAAAACTGATTGTGGACAGATGTTCGCAGGTAAAGGGAGGGTTGGAAAATGGGAACCCTTCAGAAATGAGAGAATGAGAGTCCAGAGACAGTATATTCCTGTTAGGGTGAAAGGAAAGGCTGGTAGGTATAGGGAATGCGGGATGACTAAAGAAATTGAGGGTTTGGTTAAGAAAAAGAAGGAAGCATATGTCAGGTATAGGCAGGATAGAATGAGTGAATCCTTAGAAGAGTATAAAGGAAGTAGGAGTATACTTAAGAGGAAAAACAGGAGGGCAAAAGGGGACATGAAATAGCTTTGGCAAATGGAATTAAGGAGCATCCAAAGGGTTTTTACAAATACATTAAGGACAAAAGGATAACTAGGGAGAGAATAGGGCCCTTCAAAGATAAGCAAGGCGGCCTTTGTGTGGAGCCCAGGAGATGGGTCAGATACTAAACGAGTAGTTTGCATCAGTATTTACTGTGGAAAAGGATATGGAAGATATAGAAAGTAGTGAAATAGATGTTGACACCTTGCAAAATGTCCATATTACAGAGGAGGAAGTGCTGGATGTCTTGAAATGCATAAAGGTGGATAAATCCCCAGGACCTGATCAGGTGTAACTTAGAATTCTGTGGGAAGCTAGGGAGGTGATTGGGCCTCTTGCTGAGACATTTGTATCATCGATAGTCACAAGTGAGGTGCTGGAAGACGGGAGGTTGGCTAACGTGATGTCACTCTTTAACAAGGGGAGTAAGGAGACGTCTGGGAACTATAAACCAGTGAGCCTGACATTGGTGGTGGGCAAGTTGTTGGAGAGAATCCTGAGGGAAAGGATGTACGTGTATTTGGAAAGGCAAGGACTGATTCGGGATAGTCAACATGGCTTTATGCATAGGAAATCGTGTCTCACAAACTTGATTGAGTTTTTTGTAGAAGTAACAAAGAGGATTGATGAGGGCAGAGTGGTAGATGTGATCTACATGGACTTCAGTAAGGTGTGCGACAAGGTTACTCATGGGAGACTGATTAGCAAGGTTAGATCTCATGGAATAAAGGGAGAACTAGCCATTTGGATACAAAACTAGCTCAAAGGTAGAAGACAGAGGGTGGTAGTGGAGGGTTGTTTTTCAAACTGGAGGGCTGTGACCAGTGGAGTGCCACAAGGATCGTTGCTGGGTCCTTTACATTTTGCCATTTACATAAATGATTTGGATGCGAGAATAAGAGGCACAGTTAGTAAGTTTGCAGATTAAACCAAAATTGAAGGTTTCCTCAGATTACAACAGGATCTTGATCAGATGGGCCAATGGGCCAAGAAGTGGCAGATGGAGTTTAATCCAGATAAATGTGAGGTGCTGTATTTTGGGAAAGCAAGTCTTAGCAGGACTTATACACTTAATGCTAAGGTCCCAGGGAGTTTTGCTGAACAAAGAGACCATGGAGTGCAGGTTCATAGCTCCTTGAAATTGGATTGCAGGTAGAAAGGATGGTGAAGAAGGTGTTCGGTATGCTTTCTTTTATTGGCCAGAATATTGAACACAGGAGTTGGGACATCATGTTGCAGCTGTACAGGACATTGGTTGGGCCACTGTTGGAATATTGTGTGCAATTCTGGTCTCCTTCCTATTGGAAATATGTTGTGCAACTTGAAAGAGTTCATAAAAGATTTACAAGGATGTTGCCAGGGTTGGAGGATTTGAGCTATAGCGAGAGGCTGAACTGGCTGGAGCATCGGAGGCTGAGGGGTGACCTTATAGAGGTTTACAAAATTATGAGGGGCATGGATAGAATAAATAGACAAAGTCTTTTCCCTGGGGTCAGGGAGTCCAGAACTAGAGGGTATAGGTTTAGTGTGAGAGCAGAAAGATGTAAAAGCGGCCTAAGGGGCAACGTTTTCACACAGCGACTGGTACGTGTATGGAATGAGCTGCCAGAGAAAGTGGTGGAGACGGATACAATTGCAACATTTAAGAGGCATTTGGATGTGTATATGAATAGGAAGGATTTGGAGGGATATGGGCCATTTGCTTGCAAGTGGGATTAGATTTGGTTGGGATATCTAGTCAGCATGGACAGGTTTGACCGAAGGGTCTGTTTCCATGCTGTACATCTCTATGAGTCTATGACTTTATGACTCTATGACTGCCTAATGCCTGGGTTCAGGATATCTCATCTAAGTTGCAAATGAAGTTGGAGTGAGAAGGGAAAGATTCAATTGTTCTGGTCCCCATAGGTACCAACGATGTAAGTATAAATAGAATAGAGGTTCTGCCCAGGGATTATGAGCAGGTCAGAGTTAAACTAAAAAGCAGTACCAAAAAGGCAATAATCCCTGTATTACTCTCTAAGCAGTGAGCAAATTGGCATAGTCAGCAAGATTAAAGAGATAAATGTGTGGCTGAAAGATTGGTATGGGAGAAATGGGTTTGAATTTACGGGGCACTACCTTCAGCACTGGGGAAGGTAGCTGTTCTGATGGGATAGGTTCCACCTGAATCATGCTGGGACCAGAGTCTGGCGAATTACACAAATAGGATCATGGATAGGGCTTTCGATTAAATATTTGAGGAGTTTGAGAGACAGAAGTTTGAATCAGATGTAATGGTATTACAGTAGAATAAAGATAATTACAAAGATATGATGGAGGGGCTGGCCAGAGTTGATTGGAAGGGAAGCATAGCAGAGAAGATGGTGGAGCAGCATTGGTAGGAGTTTCTGGTGGTAATTTGGGAGTTACAGCAGAAATTTATCCCAAGAAGAAGAAATATATAAAGCGGTGAATGAGGCAACCATGGCTGACAAGGGAAGTCAGAGACAGCATAAAAGCACATGAAAAAGCATGCAATGTGATGAAGATTAATGGGAAGCCAGAAGATTAGAGAGTATGACAGTAAGCTAGCTAGTAATATAAATGAAGTTCACAAGGTGTTTTTTTAGATATTTGAAAGGCAAGAGAGAGGCAAATGTGAACATTGGACTACTGGAAAATGAATCTAGTGAAGGAACTGAATAAGTATTTTGCATCAGTTTTCACAGTGGAAAACACCAGCAACATACCAGAACTTCAAGAGTCGGGGGCAGAGGTAAATGTGTTGCCCATCATGGAAGACATGGTGTTGAGAGGCTGAAAGGTCTGAAGACGGATAAAATACTTGGATCTGATGGACTTCAATCCAGAGTTCTGAAGGCGATAGCTAAGGAGATTGTACAGGCATTGGTGGTGATCTTTCAGGTATCATTGGCATCAGGGAGGGTCCCAGTGGACTTGACATTGGTTAATGTAACACTTCTGTTTAAGAGGGGAGGGAGGCAGAAGGCAGGAAGCCTTAGACCAGTTAGCCAGACCTCAGTCATTGGTAAGATTTTAGAGTCCATTATAAAGGATGAGATTGAGGAAAATTGGAAGTTCATGATAAAATAGGGCGTAGTCAGCACAGTTTCATCAAGGGGAGGTCATGCCTGATATACTTATTAAAATTCTTTGAGAAGTTAATAAGCAAGTTATACAAAGAAGAGCCAGCGGGCATGATCTATTTAGATTTCCGGAAAGCCTTTGACAAGTTGCAACACAGGAGGCACCCAAATAGGATAAGAGGAGAAAATGAGAACTGCAGATGCTGGAGATCAGAGTTGAGACTGTGGTGCTAGAAAAGCACAGCAGGTCAAGCAGCATCCAAGGAGCAGAGGAATAGATGCTTTGGGCATAAACCCTTCATCAGGAATCTTGAAATGTCGATTCTCCAGCTCCTCGGATGCTGCCTACTGTGCTTTTCCAGTACAAAACTCACAACCCCAAAATAGGATAAGAACCCATGGTAGTAGAGGCAAGAAACTGGCATGGATAGAGGATTGTCTAACTGGCAGAAGGCATGGAAGAGCATTTGTTTTGGATGGCAACTGGTGACTGCAATTCTGCATGGATCAGTGTTGGGACCCCAACTATTCACATTATGTATGAGCAGTCTGGATGAAGTAACTGAGGGCTAACTATTAAATTGGTAGATGATGCAAAAACAGATAGAGTGACAGGTAATGTTGAGGAAGAGGGGAAGCTGCAGAAGTAATTGAATATGGTAGATGAGTGGACAAAGAAGTGGCATTTGGAATGCAATGTGGCATAGTGTGAGGTTATACATTTTGGTAGGAAGAATAAAGATATAGAGAAAGGATTCAGAAATCTGAAGCACAAAGGGACTTGGGAGTCTTAGTTCAGGATTTTCTTAAAGTTAACATGCAGGTTCAATTGGTGGTTAAGAAAGCAAATGCAATGTTGACATATATTTCAAATGGACTAGAAAACAAGAGTAGAGATGTACTCCTCAGGCTGCATAAGGGTCTGGTCGGATGGCATTTGAAATATTGTGAGCAATTTAAGGCTTTGAATCTCAGGAAAGGTGTGTTGGCTTTGGTGGGGTGCAGATGAGGTTTAAAAGAATGATCCTGGGACGAATGTTCCTGTTACATGCAAACCAGTTGAGAACTCTGGGTCTGTACTCAATAGAGTTTAGAAGGATGAGGATGGAATTTGATTGAAACTTACAGGATGCTGAAAGGTCTAGACAGAGGGGACATTGAATAGATGGTTCTTATGTAATGATAGAATCCCTACAGTGTGGAAACAGGCCCTTCAGCACAACAGGTCCACACCAACCCTCTAAAGAGTAACCCATGCAGACCCATTCTCCTATATTTACCCCTGAGGTACCTACTCTACACAACACTGAACACTCTGGGTACTTCAGCATGGCCAATTCACCTAATCTGCACATCTTTGGATTGTGTGGGAAACTGGAGCACCTGGAGGAAACCCGCGCTGACACAGGATGAATGTGCAAACTCCATGTAAAAAATTGCCTAAGATTGGAATCGAACCAGGGTCCCTGGTGCTGTGAAGTAGCAGTGCTAATCACTGACCCCTCGTGCTGCCCCAAAGCCACCGTACTGCCCTTTCCTTCTGTAGGAGAAACTAGGACTGGTAGCATAGCCTCAGAGTAAAGGGAACCCTTTAGAACTGAGGTGAGGAGGAATTCATTCAGCCTGAGAGCGGTAGCTCTGTGAAACTTATTGCCATGGGGAGAGCTGTGAAGGCCAAGTCATTGAGTGTATTTAAGACAGAGATGGATAGGTTCTTGATTAGTAAACGGATTACAGAGAGATGGCAGGAGAATAGGGTTGAGAAAATATCAGCCATGATGGAATGGTGGTGGAGACTCAATGGGCTGAATGGCCTAATTCTGCTCCTTTATCTTATGGTATTATGGTCTTTCGCAGTTGGAAAAAAAACACATTTTTCACCTTTTGGGGAGACAGATAATTGGGTGGTTGATGGGTTATGTCCTTTAAATGGTGTTTACTTGACTATTTAACGACCTTAATTGATGGCAAACAAAGAAGGTCTCCAGTGGATCATCTCACCCAGTACTTAATTAGAATCCCTACAGTGTGGAAACAGGCCCTTCGGCCCAATAACTCCACAATTATCATTTGGTCATTTAATAGATTAAACTTATTTTTCACACAATATGCTTCTCCTTCTCACATCAGAGTAGCTGTCTGGAATTTGTCAATGATTTACGTCCAAGAATTGAAGTACTCAGTTAGGCATCTACTTTTCTTTTATCAGTTATTTATTGAAACTATTATTAACCTTTGTATGATTTTCAACATTAAAATTGGCACAATAAAAAGGAACCATTTTCTGACTTTGTCCTAACTACATGTTAATTTAATTATAAGTAGATTCTTTTAAACTTTTTTTGCTTTCTTTTGATCTCCCATTTAGTCCCACAGTGAGTGATTTTCGTCTCCTTGGGCGTACTAAAAAGGTGATGAGAAGGGCAAATAATTGGGTGAGTTTGCCCTGGACAGGTACATACCAACCCAGTGGGGGGGCAGCAAGGTGGCTCAGTGGTTAGCACTGCTGCCTCACAGCATCAGCGACCCAGGTACAATTCCAGTCTCAGGTGACTGTGTGGAGTTTGCACATTCTCCCCATGTCTGCATTGGTTTCCTTCAGGTGCTTCGGTTTCCTCCCATAATCCAAAGATGTGCAGGTTAGGTGAATTGGCTGTGCTAAATTCCCCATAGTGTAGGTTATTAGTCAGGAGAAATGTAGGGAAATGCGTCTAGATGGGTTACTGTTTGGGGGTTGGTGGACTAGATTTCATATTTTTGGAGAGGTCCTGGATGAAATAAACCAATTTTTTTTGTAAGGTTCATAATTCCAAGATATAAAAATTGAAGGTCACATTACTATACAGATCTTTAAATGATACTGGTGGGATATAAACCAATGACTTTTAGATGAGATGGGAGAATACAATGAATGGAACATTAATAACAATATCACCTGATCTCTTCATTTTATTTTAGTGATAAACTTAATTTCTTTGTTTTGTAATGATTTTGTTTTGCCATTTACCATATCAGGGTCCCTCATCATTATCAGGCTTCTTCAATTTTAGTCTCCAAATATTTATTTGTCAAATCTCTTCTCATAGTTGACATTTTTCACCTGATGAAAAAGGGAAAAAAGGAGAAAGTGAGGACTGCAGATGCTGGAGACCAGAGTTGAAAAGTTTGGTGCTGGAAAAGCGCAGCAGGCCAGGCAGCATCTGAGGAGCAGGAGAGTCAAAGTTTTGGGCATAAGCCCTTCTTCAGGAATGAGGCTGGTGTGCCAAGCGGACGGAGATAAAAGGTGGGGGTGGGGGGGGAAATTTGGGGGGGTGCTGAATCCAGGGGTTGGGACTGAGATAAGGTGGGGGGAGGGAAAATGAGGAAGCTAAAGAAATCTACATTCATCCCGTGTGGTTGGAGGGTTCCTAGGCAGAAGATGAGGTGCTCTTCCTCCAAGCGTCGTGTGGCCAGGGTCTGGCGATGGAGGAGGCCAAGGACCTGCATGTCCTTGGCGGAGTGGGAGGGGGAGCATTTCTTCCACCGCCTTCGCCTCCGCACCTACTTCTTCAACCAGGACTCTTGCCCACCCTCTGACGACCCCTTCTCCCGCCTCCGACACACCCCATTCACCTGGACACCCCGTGCTGGCCTCTTACCTGCCCTCGATCTCTTCATATCCAACTGCCACTGCGACATTGATGGCCTCAACCTGTCAACCCTTCTCACCCACTCCAACCTCTCACCCTCACAACGCACAGCCCTCCATTCCCTCCGCTCCAACCCCAACCTCACCATCAAATCGGCAGACAAGGGAGACGCAGTGGTAGTTTGGCGCACTGATCTTTACACCACTGAAGCTAGACGCCAACTCGCGGACACTTCCTCCTACTGCGTCCTTGACCATGACTCCACCTCCCACCACCAAACCATCATCCCCCAGACTATCCATAACCTCATCACCTCAGGGGATCTCCCATCCATCGCCTCCAACCTCATAGTCTCACAACTCCGCACCGGCCGTTTCTACCTCCTGCCCAAAATCCACAAACCCGACTGTCCCGGCCAACCCATTGTCTCAGACTGCTCCTGCCCCACCGAACTCATCTCTTCATACCTTGACACTGTCCTGTCCCCCTTAGTCCAAGAACTCCCCACCTAAGTTCGGGACACCACCCAAGCCCACCACCTCCTCCATGATTTTCGCTTCCCCGACCCCCAACGCCTTATCCTCCCGATGGACATCCAGTCCCTATACACTTCCATCCACCATCACGAAGGCCTCCAAGCCCTCCACTTCTTCTTCTCCCGCCGACCCAACCAGTACCCTTCCACTGACACCCTCCTTCGACTGACTGAACTGGCCCTCACTCTTAACAACTTCTCCTTCCAATTCTCCCACTTCCTCCAAACCAAAGGAGTAGCCATGGGCCCCAGCTATGTCTGCCTCTTCGTCAGATATGTGGAACAGTCCATCTTCCACAGCTACACTGGCACCATACCCCACTTTTTCCTCCGCTACATCGATGATTGTATTGGCACTACCTTGTGCTCCCATGAGGAGGTTGAACAGTTCATCCACTTTACTAACACCTTCCACCCCGACCTCAAATTTACCTGACCTGCTGCGCTTTTCCAGCAACACATTTTCAGCTCTGATCTCCAGCATCTGCAGTCCTCACTTTCTCCCTGTTTCAACTCATCCTCCTGCTTGTAAATAATTGTGTGGTGTTACAGAGATAGTCCATGATGACTGATTAATATTCCTGTGTGATAGTTTGCCTATTTTGCGGACACACATTAGATTAAGTGTTCCTTTGAATAATTTTGAAGATCTTCACCTTTGCTTGCTCTGTCTAAAAATGTGGGAAGTATTTTAAAAAAGCAAAGACAACCATTTTGACCTTTTTTTTGTTTTAATTATCCTGTCGAATATCTGATCTGAGTCCCATGGTTTTCCTGTTTCTATTTAAAACTAGTTTAGAAAATAATCAGCTCAGCAACTGAATAGTGCCTCTGCCAAGATGTATTTGCATTTTTCAAATAAATTTCATAGAAACAGGAGTAAGCTATTGTCTTCAGCCTGTTCTGTTATCTAAAGAGATCATTGACACCTTCGCCCTGTACCTCCTAATATCTTTGAATAACAAAAATGCATCAATGTTAGATTTAAAATTGACAATTGATCTCACATCCATTGCCATCTATGAATGAGGGTGTTGAATATTTTTCCATCTTTGGTGTGTTGCAGTGCATCTTAATTTGGCTCTTGAAATGTTTGGCTCGATATTTGTGATTATGTCCCTACGTCCCATTCTTGGCAACCACTAGAAATAGTTTTGCTCAATCTACTCTATGTCTAATATCATGACATTTTAAAGGCCATGATGTACTTTTGAATTGCAATTAGTGTTGTAATACAAGCAGTGTGACAACAATTTTGCAACCAGCAAGATCCCATAATCGGCAATAAAATAAACGGCCAGCTCATCAGTTTTCGATTCTAGTTGGGGATAAATATCATCCAGGAGAACTTGCCTGTTTTTATTTGAAACAGTGCTATGCGATCATTGACCTCTCACTACAGAGCAAGATAGGCCACTGACTTAAAACAGCATCTACAAATTGGGATTTAAGACTAATAGTCCAACATTTTGGACTAGATTATGTGACTAATCTCTGGAGTAGAAATTGAACCTTGATACTTCTAAATAAATGGCAATTGTTCTATCACTCTTGGGTTAAACCATTTAAGATATACCATACCTGTATAGGAATATTTAGATCATTTCTACAGCAATTACTACAGAATATGCAAGAATAGTTATCCACTGTGTGATTAGCTGTCTGTGTGCTGATTTGTAATGCCTGTGCTCCAATTTTCTTTGATATTTATACTATTCGGTCCTATCCAGCTTAGTGTTTCAGGCCAGAGCTTTGCCCAGTAGAAACAAAAATGTGGAATTGGGATCAAGGATTAGCAGAACTAGTTCAAACACGATACAATTTTCGTAGCTGCTTTTCCAAAATTCACCGTTATCCTCTGAAGCTTTATGCTTGGAGAAACCATATGAAAAACTTAGTTGTCCTCCTTAGCACAATCAATTACTTGATTTCCCATCTTCTGTTAAGCACAGCCAAGTGCTGTACTGACATTTTCTTCAAGCAGGTTAGCCTGAAATTGAATAGATATAAAATATATACTGCTTGCAAAGAAGTTGTTTTGGATAGAATTGGCAGTAAAACACTGTAGTCTCCAACTGGCATTCTCCAGTGAGTCTCCCTGCTCTCACATGTCTCTCAGCTCAAAGTATAGAGATGCTGAATTTAATCTTCTGTCAGTTTTTCCTTAACTTAGTTTTACCCTACGGCTCATTATTGAATAGTAAGGTAGTTTTGCCTCCAATTCACCAAGACGATGTTTATTCATCAGTCTGAGCTTTGATGGCTCTGTAGAAAGATGCCATCTGCTGCAGCCGCTAGTTGATGTACATTAAACATATGTCGCAATGTGGTGTGCTATCATCTTCAGGTTTCTGAGTGCAGCCAAAGTTCATTCTATTGAGCATGAAATTGTGTTTTGGTTACATTTGGCAGACTTTAACAGATTGATATTTTATCTTTAATGATTTTTTTCCAAGAAATGCTCTTGAATAAACAATTGGAAAAATCTTGCAGACAATTGATTATAAGTGGATTCTTTTTTTCTGTTTCTTTATTCATGCATCATTGGATTGTCTGAGGTTTGTTGAAGCCTAGACATTTTTTCATTATTCTTTTAGTTTTCTCTAAGTCACTAACTTTTATTACTGCATTTTCTTTCATATGGATCTGCTTGTTCTTCAATTCACATTTCTTTCAAATGTAAAGGAGAATAGAGTAAGACCCAAGAAAAGAATTAAAATGTACTTTTATTACTGCATTTTCTTTCATATGGACCTGCTTGTTCTTCAATTCACATTTCTTTCAAATGTAAAGGAGAATAGAGTAAGACCCAAGAAAAGAATTAAAATGAAAGATTGCACAAGTAAATCAAAATCCCAAATTAGCACATTGTCAACATACAGGAAATATTGATTTTAATGAGTGATATCATAGAATCATAGAATCCCTACAATGTGGAAACAGGCCACTTGGCCAAACAAGTTCACACTGACCCTACGAAGAATAACCCACCCAGACCCATTCCCCTACTCTTGTCACAAAGCTGGTCCCTTTTTTCTAAAAGCTGTTCCTTTTCTCAAATATACTGTGTCCTTGATTTTTTCCAGAGGGGTCGTAAATGGGCCGGGCTCCGATTAGACTAGTTTGGTACAGAGATAAAAAAAGATTTTAAGAGGCCTTTTGTTTATATGTAAACATGTGAGACTTCAGGCTAAAGTGGTCATGTTTTAGAAGTGACCTGGATAATGGAAGGGGAGTGGTCAGCTTTCTAGCTGAGCAGTTTAGTTCAGTCCAGAACTAGTTGGGAGTTCTCCTTCTGCCCTTCTAACTTTAGCCTGTAAACATGTGTTCCATTTATACTGGTTTTTAAGGGGTTTTGCTTACTGGGACTGTTGTGTATATTTAGAACAGCATAATTAAGTCTAGTTTGGATAGACTGAGTTCTGTAGGGGGCCTTTGTTCTGTCCTTTGTGTTTCATTGTGTGATTTTGTGAATAATTTTTTTGTCTATTTTAAATCTTGGTAGTCAACCTAGCTGGCTTACTCTGGGTAACTTTCACTATAGCTGAAACTTTATTGCTGGAACAGCACAGCAGGTCAGGCAGCATCTAGGGAACAGAAGATTCGACGTTTCGGGCACATGCCCTTCTTCAGGAATGAGCAGAGAGTGTTCAGCAGGAGAAGATAAAAGGTAGGGAGGAGGGACTTGGAGGAGGGGCGTGGGAAATGTGATAGGTGGAAAGAGGTAAAGGTGAAGGTGATAGGTCGGAGTAGGGTGGAGGCGGAGAGGGCAAGAAGAAGACTGCAGGCCAGGAAGGCGGTGCCGGGCTGGAGGGATCCGGCTGAGACAAGGTGGGGGGAGGGGGGATGAAGAAACTGGTGAAGTCCAAGTTCATCCCCTGCGGTTGGAGGGTTCCCAGTCGGAAGATAAGACGCTCCTCCTCCGACCATCGGGTTGTTGTGGTTTGGCGGTGGATGAGTCCAATGACCTACATATCCTCGGTGGAGTGGGAGGGGGAGTTGAAATGCTGTGCTACAGGGTGATTGGGTTGGTTCGTCCGGGTGGCCCAGACTGATATTCCCAGTCCACCTGCATACAGAGGTCTACCGTGAATATTGTAATAGTGCCTTCCTTACACACCCTTTCCCAACTCCTGATTTATCTTCTGCCCCACATCCTGCATACTGCGAGGACACATGTACACAAGGGCCCTTTTGTTTTGCCTTTGCAGTTCCTCAACTCTATTTGCACCGATTCTATGCCTCTGACTCTATATCACTTGTTGAAATCAATTTAATTTCTTTTCTTATGAACAAAGCAACCTCAACACTCAGACCATCTAGGTTAGAGTGGTGCTGGAAAAGCACAGCAGGTCAGGGAGCATCCGAGGAGCATCCTAGGACAAGCCAAACAGAGACATGCACGAGAATTCCTAGAAGCATGAGTTGGACCCCATTTACCACTCTCTGAGAAAAAGAACAGGAAATGACACCACCAACCCAAGGAAACCTAAACATATAAATAGAAAGCAGGACATAACACCAGAGGCTCACTGATGATGTTACGTAGTATGGTGACATTCCAGCTCAGCGAGCAAACTTACATCCAAAACCTCAACCTGAGCTACAAATCTCAAAACTCGCTTGTTCAGAACACTTGAGGGGACGCTGAGTGTGACTACGATTCTGAGAGAAGGCACCAAGTGTGACCATCAAGTGTGGGGACATTCAGTATGAACACGACAGTGAGTGAGGACACTGAGTTTCTTCCAAAATTCTACAGATTGGAGGGTGTCAAATGTATCCATTCCTGAAGAAGGGCCTGTGCCCGAAACGTCGAATCTCCTGTTCCCTGGATGCTGCCTGACCTGCTGTGCTGTTCCAGCAATAAAGTTTCAACTTTGATCTCCAGCATCTGCA
>NC_057723.1:61351079-61353960 GCF_004010195.1 Chiloscyllium plagiosum | reverse complement strand
AGACACGGGGAGAATGTGCAAACTCCACACAGTCAGTCGCCTGAGGCGGGAATTGAACCCGGGTCTCTGGTGCTGTGCGGCAGCAGTGTTAACCACTGTGCCACCGAGTCTGCTTGGCTTTCTTTAGGTGCTCCAGATTCCTCACACTGTCCAGAGATGGGCAGGTTAAGTAGATTGACCATGCTAAATTGCTCCATAGTGTCCAGAGATATGCAGGCTAAGTGGATTAGCCTTGGTAAATGCAGAGTTATAGAGATAGGATGGTGGGGTGGTGGAGGGGAGATTTGGTGCAGATTTGATGGGCTAAATGGTCTCTTTCTGTGCTATAGGAAATCTATGAGACAGCATGTTATGAGTTTGAAACATAGCATGGCAAATAACTAGTTAAGCTGACTGATTAGTTTGAAAATGTTACATTTCAAAAAGTACCTTACAATTGTATTTGAAAAGGCTCTAGGCGGTGTAAGAAGGGATAAACAGTGCTGCAATCTTTTGATGTGCAAGGGTTCTCAGCAAGGTCAGACAGTCAGATTCAAAGAAAGAAATGTTTCAGAAAATCCTTGAAAGCAGAAGGTGATCAACAGCTGGTGTGTGTTGCTTGAAATGGTTGTTATGGTCACAATGCCAGTCCAATTGCTGCAGTGGGAGAATGTTTGAGTGAATATTCTGGGAAGATGATATTAAATGTGCTTTATACAAGCTGGTGAGACATTAAGCAGGTTTAAAAATTCCACTAATAGCACACAAAGGAAATATTTGCCCTATAGCAGTAGAGAATCAAATGCACAATTGAAAAGAGAACAGGAAATTATATTGGGCTGGAATTTTGCAGAATGGGAAGACACCAAGGATCTTTAAAAATGGTAGGCAGCATGCAGATGAGACATGTCATGTCCATTTCCATTAGTTCCTGTTTTTGTCACTAAGGCTATGGGCTGGGGCATGACTCAGGAATGAGTAACCTGAATTCAACAAGACCAGTTGAACTTCATTGCTGAGTTCAAAGAGAAACCAATTTGCCTATTCCAAGTGTGTTAGCCCACAGCAACGGGAGTCACAAAATGATAGAGTGGACATGAACAGACTAAAATCTTCCTTTTCTAGACTTCAAACAAAAAGCTTATGCTATTAGTGAGATGTGAAAAAGTAATGCTATTTGGGAAATCTTTGATTGGTAGGCTAGTTAGTGTATGTTGGGAAAAGAAATATGATCGCTTTTCCACAATTACACATTGTTGACATTTTCCAAGGAATGTCATTAATAACACTTGGCTGAGTTTCAAATTTTACTAAAATATTATGTCAATAGTGTTTCTAAGTTCACAGTTTAATTAGTAGTTTAAAGAGACAACTAAAAATTAACTGCATTTCATAAAATCACAGATTCCATCCAATGTGAAAGCAGGTCATTTGACCCATTGAGCCTGCACTGCCTCTCCAAAAAGCATCCCATCCAGACCCAACCTCTGCACCACCCTTGTAACCCTGCATTTCCCACAGCTAATCCACTTGGCCTACATATCCCTGGATACTATAGGCAATTTAATATGGTCAATCCATCTAACCTACACATTTTTGGACTGTGAGAAACAATAGGAGCACCCAGATGAAACACAAGAAGATATGCAGATTTGATGTTTCTTCTCATGACAGATTAACTACTTGAGGAGATTTAAAAGGTTTGATTAAGTTTTGAGAATGCAAGTATTTCTCACCATTAGATCTGTATTAATGTGAGCTGTATTAGATCATTTGAATTTTCTTTTTTCATTTCCACATTGCTTCTGAGGACTTTTCATTTGACTTGTTATGGAAAAAACATGTTGTCTAGAATGGACTAGAATGGGGAATGGGTCAGGTATGAGTGAATGTGAGAGTGAGGGTTAATGGACCTAAGAACTCTTAAAACAGCTAGGACGAAATTACGTAAAACTGAGATAGGATTTCTTATCAGTGTCAAAAAATGTGTTGTTGGAAAAGCATGGCTGGTCAGATAGCATTTGAGGAGGAGAGTCGACGTTTCGAGCATAAGTTCTTCATCAGGAAGGAGATGTGGCTGTGGTAACGAGTCTGCTTCAGGACATGGCTGAAGAGTTTCAGGGCAGAGGAGATGACCTGGGGGGGTTGCAGTGAGAGAGAGAGAATCACTGACATCCTTGGAGAGGAACGAGGAGAACTTCTTCAAGGTGGGCTTCCTTGGAAGAGGCTTTGCAGTAAAGTTATAATCAACTAGGAGAAAGTGAGAACTGCAGATGCTGGAGATCAGAGTCAAAAGGTGTGGTGTTGGAAAAGCACAGCCAGTCAGGCAGTATCTGAGGAGCAGGAAAATCAATGTTTCGAGCATTAGCTCTTCATCAGTGTGCCCAACATTTATGCACCTCTGTGGTCACCTGGAATTTTCTTCCAGTGTTGATGAGGAGAAATCTTTCATTTGGAAATGAAATATTGACTCATCCAGTTATTAAAAACTCTCCTGCTATTAATTCCCATTAATTTGAATTGAAACAAAATCAGGAGAGATGTGTGATACACAGCTTATTATATCTTGTAAACCACATCCATCCTCAATGATGGGAGAATCTACACATCAGTACATAAGACAAAGTTGAACTGCTGAAATTATCTTCAAGCAGTAAAGGAGTAAAAGTAAAAGCATTAAATGTCCATATCTCTTCATCCTGAAATCGAAGAATGTGTGGTGGAAAAGCATAGCTGGTCAGGCAGCATTGAGGAGCAGGAGAGTTAATGTTTCGAGCATAAGCTCACAAACCCGCTACCACAGCCACATATCATTCCTCGGGACCTTCCTCATGAAAGGCTTATGCTTGAAATGTTGACTCCCCTGCTCCTCGGATGTTGCCTGACTGGCTGTGCTTTTCCA
>NC_057723.1:61270840-61350081 GCF_004010195.1 Chiloscyllium plagiosum | reverse complement strand
CAAGGAACAGGGGAATCGACGTTTCGGGCATAAGCCCTTCTTCAGGAATGCATACGTCGATTCTCCTGTTCCTTGGATGCTGCCTGACCTGCTGCGCTTTTCCAGCAACACATTTTCAGCTGTGGCTCAGGTAATAGTCCAGAAATCATTACCTTTTCTGGTTTTTAATTTAGCCCCAAGCTGCTCATTTTCCATCAGTAGGACTTCTTTGCTCATTCTATGTATATTGTTAGTACCTAACTGGAATTTTCCCCTCCCACTCCAAGTTCCTCTGCAGTTCAGATGAGATATTCTTAAACCAGGCACTAGGCAGGCAACACAGATTTCAGGACTCTGGATCCTGGCCGCAGAGGATAGTGGTCTATTCCCCTGACTATACTATCCCCAATTACAATTACACTTCTCTTTTTTCCCCTCTCCTGAATGGCTGCCTGTACCATCACACTATGATCAGGTTACTCATCCTCCCTATAGCCCTCACTCTCAACCACAAAGGAAACAAGAATCTGAAATCTGTTAACCAACATGAAGGGCCAATTCAGCACCAACTCCTGCTTTCCATTACTTGTCTCACTCATTGCCCTGTCTCTGACCACAGTGAATTCAAGATAGTTAATCTAAGGGCCATGACTATGTCCTAAAACACTGGATGCATGTAATTCAGCACTCCATGATATGTCACAGTATTTATAGCTCAGACTCCATCACATCAACTCTAAGCCAGAATTCCTCAACTAACCAATATTTGCTACAGATAAGGTCACTATGAACCACAATGGTGTCCATCAACTCTTGCATTACGCACCAGCACCACTAATCCATATAACATATGACCCAGCCCTGCTTCTCTATTTTCCTTACTTAGTTCATAATTTGACTTTGAAAAATCCTACTGGTCATTTAGTTTGTAGCTTGTAAATATTTCCCCCATTTACCTTAAAATTACCTACGATAGATCATCAAATTATAAGCTTTTACCAAACAATGAATTTACAGTTTACCTGAGATTTCACTCTTTTGGTCAGGGCCTCTGATTCTGAGTTTCAATTTATCCTGTTAAAAGAAAACTTACAAATTATGAGCTGAAGAAAACATCGTAAAACATCTCTTCCCTCTACATCGAATTTCCACACTGCCTCCAAATTCCCCAAACTATATATTCATTTAGGCTGTGTCTCATTCTGAATGGGATTACTGCTGAAAATGTGTTGCTGGAAAAGCGCAGCAGGTCAGGCAGCATCCAAGGAACAGGAGAATCGACGTTTCGGGCATAAGCCCTTCTTCAGGATTACTCCCATTGGTACTCCTATTGGTAATCCCGAATGGGATTACTCCCATTGGTACAGACTTTACCTTCACACATTTAATGTATTGTCAGAGCTGGGATGACACCTATTATTAGATAGGCTGACGCCACCTTGAGAATGTAGTTCTGTGATTTACATATTAAAAAACCTAAACCACCATATCCTATTCTAAAATATGAAAGACTTAATCTAAATTTGTTTAAGAACTACAACCCAATGTTGTGTGATTTTCACTAAAGTTGTTTAATATATCGTTCTAACTCTATGACACTGTAACCCTTTTGCTATAAATTCTGTGTCATGTGGTCATGTTCCACGACGACCTCATGAAGGTGCAGTGCCTCAAAAGCTAGTCCTTCCAAATAAACCTGTTGGATTATAACCTGGTGTTATGTGATTTTTAACTTTGTCCACATCAAACTGCAACAGTATTTACCATGTATGCCTTCTGCATGACCTACTTACTTGCTCAGGAAAGCTCTCCAACTGCACCAACAGTAAAAGCTTTCCCACCTATTTTCATCTTTCATAACACCTGCTCCTCTCTCATTGCAGGAGAAGAATACTCCACAATAGGGCAAAAAATACTCCAAAATAAGCAAATGATGTGCTGCCCATCTTTTGACTCCTCAGCCTCTTATCACGAGAAGATCCTGACTGTGTATGACCGAGCAAAAATCTCCATCATCTAAAATATGGATCAAAGCCCTGAGCTTTTCAATTTCTTTTATAAGGAGGCAGCTAGGCTGAGCTCTGGGAAAAATTCACAAGCACAGAGATGGCTGCCTGGAGCTATTGTTTATCCTGAAATTCCAGTTTACACCTCCACTCTAAGAAAACAACCAAACACCCTAGACTAAAATTATCTTTTACACCTCAGGTAACCCAGCACAGACCATATGGAGTTTACACACATACCGAACATTCAACTTCAATCAATTTTCATTCACAGACAAACCAGGCATTCAACATCAATCAAAATCCATTCATATATACTCTTAACTATCAGGAAGCCAACTGACTTCAAAGAGAGCATTAGTAACACAATGGCAAGCAGAGATTTGGCAGGAAGAGGCCCACAATCAGTATAATTGCAGGTGCCAAACTCACCTAAGGCAGCTATTCCCCAGGAGGCATTCTAAACAGCAATCCCAAGAGGAAGAATTCCAACAGCTAATTCCAGCAGCTATTTCCAAGATCTATCTCCAGAAGGGTGACATGACAACAATTCCAAAAACTACCAACACAGGCCTGTTCAGAGCCTAGGGGACCAACACCAACAAACTACCATTTGTACACCTAAAAACCCATAAACTCCTAAAACCATCGACCCAACCAACACCACAAGGCCTGAGACACATCCTCCAAGTGAAATCTGGCCCACAAAATGACCAGAAAGTAAGGAAAACCAATTACTCACCTGACAAATCCAATGCACGTCCTACCACATCAGCAGATTCAACCCAGTCTGAAGTCCAACACAGTCCAAGGCCTTCGTCAAGGCATCGGGTAAAGCAAGTGGGAACAGCCAGCTGTACTTCGAAATTGCATTTTACCCAGTGGTGAGTCTAAACTCCCGAGACTCCAAAGTATCCAACCGAGCTAGCACTGACGACAAGGTAGGTGGTGACAGTGCAGAGACACCAAGGGTAGGAAGCCTGAATAAGGTTTCTGTGATTTACACTGCTGTTTAGGTTCTAATAGTGTTTAATCTGTGTTTAATTTGATAGTGTATTGAATTACTGTCCTCTGTATAATTGATCAGGTTAATTTCACTGTTTGTTGCATTTACCGTTATTTTCTTGTATTATACTTACCTTTTTACGTTCAAATAAACAGAGATTCTGCTGCCCTAAAATACCTGTCTACTGCCTTCTTCATTTCACATTCACTAAATAAATCCAGTGTCTAGAACCCGGGAACTGGATGTGATTCAAACCACTTAAAATCAGCGAATTGCTGATTGAAAACCAGAACTCCACATCTGATCAACCTGAGGAAGGCCTAGACTGATATCGGAGGCCCCTCTTAACTTACTGTTCCAGGAACCTTTAAATAAGGACTTTCATAGAACACAGAACATAGAATATTAGAGTGCAGTACAAGCCCTTCAGGCCTTGATGTTGCACCGACCTGTGAAACCAATATGAAGCCGATCTAACCTGCATTATTCCACTTTCATCTGTATGTCTATCCAATGACCATTTAAATGCTCTTAAAGTTGGCAGTCTGCTACTGTTGCAGGCAGATCATTCCATGCCTGACTACTCTCTGAGTAAAGAAACTACCTCTGCCATCTGCCCTATATCTATCACCCCTCAATTTATGATTTGGAGATGCCAGTGTTGGACTGGGGTGTACAAAGTTAAAAATCATACAACACCAGGTTATAGTCCAACAGGTTTAATTGGAAGCACACTAGCTTTCGGAGCGACGCTCCTTCATCAGATGGTTGTCAGGCGGTGCTCCGAAAGCTATTGTGCTTCCAATTAAACCTGTTGGACTATAACCTGGTGTTGTGTGATTTTTAACTTCCCTCAGTTTAAAGCTATGTCCCCTCGTGATAGCCATCACTATCTGAGGATAATGGCTCTCACTGTCCACCTGATCTAACCCTCCGATTAGCTTATATATCGCAATTAAGTCAACTCTCAAACTTCTATCTAATGAAAACAACATCAAGTCGCTCAGCCTTTCCTCATAAGACCGTCCCTCCACACCAGGCAACATTCTAGTAAATCACCTCTGAACACTTTTCAAACCTTCCACATCCTTTCTATAATAAAAGCTAGCACACTGTATGCCTTCTTAACGACCCTATCAACTCGAGTGGCAACTTTCAGCAATCTATGTACATTGACACCGAGATCCCTCTGCTCATCTACACTACCAAGAAGCTTACTATTCGCCTAGTACTCTGCATTCCTGTTGCTCCTTCCAAAGTGAATTGTCTCACGCTTTTCCATTAAACTCTATTTGCCATCTCTCAGTTCAGTTCTGCAGCTTATCTATGATCCTCTGTATCCTACAACATACTTCTGCACTGTCCACAACTCCACTGACCTTAGTGTCATCCATAAATTTACTAACCCATCCTTCCACACCCTCATCCAGGTCATTTGTAAAAATGACAAACAGCAGTGGGCCCAAAACAGATTCTGGCGGTACACCACTAGTAACTGAACTCCAGGATGAACATTTCCCATCAATCACCACCCTCTGTCTTCTTTCAGCTAGCCAATTTCTGATCCAAACCATTAAATTACCCTCAATCCCATGCCTCCATATTTTGTGCAATAAGCTATTGTGGGGGACCTTATCAATCGCCTTACTGAAATCCGTAAACACCACATCAATTGCTTTACCTTCATCCAACTATTTGGTCACTTTCTCAAAGAATTCAATAAGGATGGTTAGGTACAACCCACTCTTCACAAAACAGTGTTGACTATCCTTAATCAACTTATTCATCTCCAGATGATTATAAATCCTATCTCATATACCCTTTTCCAATACTTTACCTACAACCAAAATAAGACTCACTGGACTATAATTACCAGACTT
This sequence comes from Chiloscyllium plagiosum, assembly GCF_004010195.1. Lineage (NCBI taxonomy): Eukaryota > Metazoa > Chordata > Chondrichthyes > Orectolobiformes > Hemiscylliidae > Chiloscyllium > Chiloscyllium plagiosum. Next base: position 61,345,210 of record NC_057723.1, on the reverse strand, counting down.
GTCTGTACTCCCCGTCTTGAACAAGGGAGCAACATTTGCAATCCTCCAATTTTCTGGCGCTATTCCTGTAGACAACGACGACATAAAGATCAAAACGAAAGGCTTGGCAATCTCCTCCCTGGCTTCCGAAAGAATCCTTGGATAAATCCCATCCAGTCCAGGGGACTTATCTATTTTTATATTTTCCAGAATCGCTAACACCTCCTGCTTATGAAACTCAATCCCATCTAGTCTAGTAGCCTGTATTTCAGTATTCTCCTTGCCAACATTGTCTTTTTGTAGTGTGAATACTGATGAAAAATATTCATTTAGTGCTTACCCTATCTCCTCTGACTCCACGCAGTTATCCTTGATTGGCTCTAATCTTACTCCAGTCATTCTTTTATTCCTGATAAAGAAGGCCTTAAGGTTTTCCTTGATCCTATCTGCCCTTCTCATGTCCCCTCCTGGCTCTTCTTAACTCTTCCTTTAGGTCTTTCCTGGTGAACCTGTAACTCTCAAACGCCCTAATTGAGCCTTCACATCTCATCCTAACATTAACATTCCTCTTCCTCTTGACAAGAAATTCAACGTCTTTAGTAAACCACGACTCGATCACTTCCTCCCTGTCTGACAGGTAAATACTTACCAAGACAAGCTGTAGCTTGAATAAGCTCCAGATTTCAATTGTGCCCATCTCCTGCAGTTCCCTTCCCCATCCTATGCATCCTAAATCTTGCCTAATCGCATTGTAATTGCTTTTCCCCCAGCTATAACTCCTGCCTTGTGGTATATACCCATCCCTTTCCATCGCTAAACAACCAAAATGTGGTCACTATCACCAAAGTGCTCACTTATTTCCAAATCTAACACCTGGCTGGGTTCATTACCCAGTACCAAATCTAATGTGGCCTCACCCCTTGTTGGCCTGTCTATATACTGTATCAAGAAACCCTCCTGCACACATTGGACAAAAACTGACCAGTCTAAAGTACTTGAACTTTTGTATTCTCAGTTGATATTTGGAAAGTAAAGTTCCCCATAACAATTACCTGTTGTATCACTCATACCCAAAATTATCTTTTCTGCAAGGTTTGTGAAGGTTTGTAGCTCAGGTTGAGATTTAGGGTGTAAGTTTGCTCGCTGAGCTGTAGGTTTGATATCCAGACATTTCATTACCTGGCTAGGTAACATAATCAGTGGTGACCTCCAAGTGAAGCGAAGCTGTTGCCTCCTGCTTTCTATTTATATGTTTGTCCTGGATGGGGTTCCAGGGGTGTGTGGTGATGTCATTACCTGTTCATTTTCTGATGGGTTGATAGATGGTATCTAGATCTATGTGTTTGTTTATGGCTTTGTGGTGGAGTGCCAGGCCTTTAGGAATTCTCTGGCATGTCTTTGCTTAGCCTGTCCCAGGATAGATGTGTTGTCCCAGTCGAAATGGTGTTTTTATTTCCTCCGTGTGTAGGGCTACGAGGAAGAGAGGGTCGTGTCTTTTTGTGGCTAGCTGGTGTTCGTGTATCCTGGTGGCTAACTTTCTTCCTGGCAAGGCAAGGTGAGAAATGAAGAAGGCAGTAGACAGGTATTTTAGAGACAATACAAGGCATGGATGCTGTGTGCATCCAACTGGGCTCAAAATGAGTGAACGCTATGAGTTGAGCAAGATCCTGGATATGCAGCTTGGTCAAATCTATGAGCTGGCTGTGTGTGGCTGAGTGTAAGATGTAGTTGATGCAGCATTACAATGGTAATTGCCAGTGCAGCCCAATATGCATTAGTGAAATACAGAAACATCCTGCAAATGGGTCAGATATGTACTGTTAGGGCATCTGTCAGATGCTAATATTTGTGGGCATGAGGTGCACATTGCTTGTGCACATTGAACATACCCAAGATTTTGGTACCCAGTGTTCACCATTGAGGTCTTTTGGAGACAGCAGTGATTTGAACCTGTAAAGAACATGCCCTCATTTCACATCTAGTTTTCCTGATGACCAGTTTGCATGGTGACTTTGGTAAACCTACAAATCATATGGTGATTTGGGTTATTAACAAGGAAAAATAAGTGTTAATTGGGAACTTGCTGCTTCCTAGTAACAATTTTGCCTCGCTGCTTGGAAAAAGTGTACAAGATGTGGGGAGGTGATCTCAATGTGGAGATGGGCCTTGCCCAGTTATGTCACATGTTTCATATAATGTGCCACAGCCTCTGTTGCTCAGGGTCTGGTTAGACTCTGCTCTAAGAATTTTGTGAACAGTGTAAATATAAATTCTAATTAATACATATGTTGCTGACCTAATAAATGAGGCATCATGCTAAATCTCAGGAGATGTGTATGTATAAAGTAATATATTTTGATTATATACTTTTTTAAGCTCATCAGGTTAGATCTTTCTCCAGTTGCTTGACAGTAACTAAAACATAAGCCGTGATTTTCCCCTTTGTTTCTAAGTGTTGGGTGGCATGTATTCTGGCAAGATAATTCACTGGATTACCTATCAATCAGCTCATTAAAAACTGGCAGATTAGTAAGAGTAATTATCTGCACCTGTTAAAACCCTCAACACTGGCAACTGCAGAAGTTGCCTACTCCTCTGGGGATCCAGTGATGAGAAGGTGAGTCTATTTCTTCTTTCTTTGCATGGGGTGAATATCATGAGATGAGAGGGTCAAGACCATTGAAGGCCTGGAACTTCAAACAGGAAATAATATCAGATCAGATACAAAATAATTTGCCACAAGATCAGAAGTGTACCGGAAATAAATGTCATTCTACTTTGCCCCAACAATGCAGTTTATACTCAGAATCAGGAGAGTATTACATGATGCCAATTACTTGGACAAGTCATCCATGTAAAATTTTTGAATGTGAATTCATATTTGGAGGTAATGTTCTTTGCAGTATAGGTACTTCTTTACTTTGAGCTCACTTTCATTGAAGTAAATAGGGCTCAAAATCATGTCAATAGAATCTTTAGCATTAGAACAGAGGTATTATGTTCATCCTCTTTGGATTTAAATCTCTCCCAAAGAAGTGAAATTTCAAAGCAGTCAATAACTGCACACATTTGATATTTGTAATGACAAATATAATATAGGTTTCATTTAGAATAATTATATGATTTTGATAAACATCTTATTTTGAAAGACCTTCACTATTACTCCATGATTTCAAGTTAAAATAATTGAAATCCTGCCAGATGATGTTTTCCTTCTTTAAATTAAACCTTAAAAGTACAATCATTCTTGTTTCTCCCGAAACACAGCCAAGATCTGATGTTGTCATTAATTTTGAGTACCTAATTTGGAATACTGTACAGGATTCTGAAAAATGGCACTGGTTCAGTGTTCAAGACTTTGCTGAGGTTCTCTACTTTCACATCACCAGCTGGTATTAGGCTTCCACTGAGTTACTTTTTGCCACCATCCCTCTTGCTCAGTTTAGACAAATACAATTGTTTTGTTCATTATGGATGTTGAGAAGTACGGGTCGTTCTGTTATAATCAACAGTTGCTTTCCCCACAACCCTGTGCTGTAGAAAATTGCACTATAGAAAATTGCGCTGTACAAAATCGGTGCAGAAAAATACTATACCTGTTCAGTAGAAAGTTCACGTTATCCAAACAGCATTCACAATTCACCAATCACGTTATAGCCAATTTGTGTTAATGAACAATGCATTATACCAGAATTATCTTTAGTTTGTCTAAAGAAACCGAGAACAAATACTTCCCAACTTCTGAATAACATGGTCAATCTGAACAACATGGAAAATCGTTGATTTTCTTTTCAATGTTTAAATGCTGAGATGCGAATCCTGTGAGTGAGCCGTGGGAAGCCTATTTGCATATATCTTGGACTCCTCCAGCATAATCTATATGGACTTCAGTAAGGCGTTCGATAAGGTTCCCCATGGGAGACTGGTTAGCAAAATTAGATCTCATGGAATACAGGGAGAACTAGCCATTTGGATATAGAACTGGCTCAAAGGTAGAAGACAGAAGGTAGTGGTGGAGGGTTTTTTTGAGACTGGAGGCCTGTGATCAGTGCAGTGCCACAAGGATCAGTACTTTTTGTCATTTTATATAAATATTTTGGATGTGAGCATAAGAGGTACAGTTAGTGAGTTTGCAGATGTCACCAAAATTGGAGGTGTAGTGGACATTGAAGAAGGTTACCCCCGATTACAATGGGATCTTGATCAGATGGGCCAATGGGGTGAGAAGTGGCAGATGGAGTTTTAATTTAGTTAAATACAAAGTGCTGCATTTTGCGAAAGCAAATCTTATCAGCACTTAATGGTAAGGTTCTAGGGAGTGTTGCTGAACAAAGAGACTTTGGAGTTCAGGTTCATAGCTCCTTGAAAGTGGAGTCACAGGTAGATAGGATAGTGAAGAAGGCATTTGGTATGCTTTCCTTTACTGGTCAGAGCATTGAGTACAGGAGTTGGGAGGTCATGTTGAGGCTGTACGGACATTGGTTAGGCCATTGTTGGAATATTGCATGCAATTCTGATCTCCTTCCTATCAGAAGGATGTTTTGAAACTTGAAAGGGTTCAGAAAAGATTTACAAGAATGTTGCCTGGGTTGGAGGATTTGAGCTATAGAGAGAGTCTCAAAAGGCTGGGGCTGTTTTCCCTGGAGTGTTGGAGGCTGAGGGGTGACATTATAGAGGTTTATAAAATCATGAGGGGCTTGGATAGGATAAATAGTCTTTTTTCACTGGGGTGGGGGAGTCCAGAACTAGAGGGCATAGGTTTAGGGTGAGAGGGAAAGATATAAAAGAGACCTAATGGGCAATGTTTTCACACAGAGAGTGATACATGTATAGAATGAGCTGTCAGAGGAAGTGGTGGTGGCTAGTACAATTGCAACATTTAAAATGCATCTGGATGGGCATGTGAATAGGACGGGTTTGGAGGCATATGGGCAGGGTGCTGGCAAATGGGACTAGATTGGGTTGGGATATCTGGTCGGCATGGACGAGTTGGACCGAAGGGTCTGTTTCTGTGTTGTACATCTCTATGACTCTGTCATAGATACTCATCCTCAGCCAATTTAATTCCTCCATGTGATATCAAGATATGGCGAGATGTAATGGATAATGCAAAGGTTAGGTCATTACAGCAGTCTAGCAATAATAGTGAAAGTCCAGAACTTGCTCACTTCCTAGCCAAACTGTTCCAGCCCTGGCGACTACCCAATGATGTGGAAAATTGCCTAGATATGTCCTGTACACAAAAAAGCAAGGCAAACCTAATCCAGCCAGTTGCCATTTCATCTGTCTACTCCTATTCGTTGGTCAAGTGTTCAAAGTGTCACCAACTATCCCATCAAGTAGCATGTGTAATAGTGGTATCCATGTTGACACTCTGACATGTCTTGCAGTGGTTGCCGTGACAGGGTTGTATGGTGTTGTGGTCGATGTTGTTCTGAAGGCTGGGCACTTTGCTGTGGACAAGGCACGTCAGAGTGTTGAGATGATACCACCATTACACGTGGAGACATCATCCATCATGTACATGGTAAGTATTCATGTGATTCGGCCAACGTTGTCTATCTCATACGCTGCAGGCAAGGTGCCCTGAGGCATGGTACATTGGAGAGACCAAGCAGACGCTACAACAACACAGCGCAACAATCTCCAGATAGGGCTTTTCCCTCCCAGTCAGGGAACACTTCAGTTGTCAGGGACATTCAGCCTCAGACCTTCGGGTGACTATCCTCCAAGGCGCACTTTGGGATATGCAACATGAAAAGTGGCTGAGTAGAGGCTGATAGCCAAGTTCAATACCCATTAGGATGGGCTCAACTGGGACCTTGGGTTCATGCCACACTATAGGTGACCCCACTGCACTGTATACTCTCTCTCACACACATACACACATACTTACACTTACGCAGACCCTCTCTCATACACATGCAGTCTCTCACACAAACACGTACAGCCCCACACTTCCATGCATGCATATACCCTCTCGCAGGCTTCTACTTCATCATATTCACACACACTCACTTTACCAAGCATGCACACATGCAAACACACACTCTCTCACGAACACTCACAATCATATGCACACATGCACATGCAAACACTCACACACTCTCTCTCTCTCTCTCTCTCTCAAGCATGTACACACACATATAAATCTGTGGGGTGAATTTGTATTTGCAGAAGCATATTTGCAGAAGCATATTTGCAGATATATTCTATTTTGCTGAAAAAGCAGACAGTCTGCAGGCAGTCAATGCAGGCAGTCAATTCATGTTATATTTTATAAATTCCACTTTAGAAATAGAATCAGTCTGACTCAAGTTTGTGATACCTACAGACTCTAACCTCACACCTTTTAATACATTTTCTGAGCCGAGATGTCACCGTTTTTGAAAAACCTTAAGTTATCTCAAGAATGTGACTTTAAAAAGTTCTGTAATTTACATATTAATGAACTGAAACTTGCAACTCATTCTAAAAGATGAAAGCCTTACAGCAATTTAGGTTTGTTCAATACATCATTTCAGTTGTCTTTTGCTATAAATTCTGTATCTTATGGCTCTGCTCCATAGCTACCTGATGAAGGAGCAGCACTCTGAAAGCTAGTGCTTCCAAATAAAGCTGATAACTTGGTGTGTGTGATTTTTAACTTTGTATACCCCAGTCCAACACAGGCTCCTCCACATCAAGTATGCAATCTGCCAAGGCTACTCTGTTCCTGAACTCTTTACAACCTTGGTTCAAACATGAACAAAAGACCTGGACTCCAAATGTTTAGTGAGAGTGACTGTTCTTTGGTTAAGTGTGGCATTAAGGACCCTAGCAAAACTAGAATCAAAAGGAATCAGGGGAAAACTGTCATTTGGTTGGAGTCATACCTGGCACATATAAAGTTGGTTGTGGTTGTTAGAGGTCAGTCATCTCAGATCCAGAACAACTCTGCCTGACTTTCTTTAGGGTAGTTTTCAGAGTAGTGTTATAAACCATATTCAACTGCTTTATCAATGTCCTTTCTTCCATCATAAGGTCAGAGTGGGGATGTTTATTGATTATCGCAGAATGTTCGCAGCATTTGTGACTCCTCAGGTACTGAAGCAGGTTTGGGTTAATAGTGGTAAGTAACATTCATTCCACACAAATTCCAGGCAATGACAATCCAGCAAGATATAATGTAACCATCAACCTTTGACCTTCAATAGAACTATCATTACTGAATTATTCACTATACATCCTTTGAGGGTTACTGATGATCAGAAGCAGAACTGGAATACCCACTTAAATACAGTAGCTACAAGAGCAGGTCAGAGGCTAGGAATCCTGATATGAATAACTCAACTCTTGATTCAACAAATAATGCCCATCAACTACAAGTCAAGAATCTGATGTAATATTCCCCACATTCAAGACACCATTCAGGACAAAGCAGCTTAGTTAATTTAAATCACATCCACCAAGAATCATTCCTTTTGCCACCAATCTTCAGTGATGTAGAAGTGCCGAAGTCAGAAGTCACATGACACTAGGTTATAGTCCAACCGGTTTATTTGAAACCACAAGCTTTTGGAGAGTAGCCCATTCATCAGGTGACTTCACTTGATGAAGGGGCTACATTCCAAATGCTTGTAATTTCGAACACCTAGTGTTGTATGACTTCTGACTTTGACCAATCTTCAATCGCATCTAAATAATGCACTGCAAAAAAAATCACAAAAGCTCCTTAGAGAGAATCTTCCACATCTACAACACTACCATTGAGAAGGACAAGGGCAGCAGATATATGGGTAAACCACCAATTGTGAGTTCCTCTCCAAGCCACTCACCAACCCATGTTGGAAATATGCCGCTGTTCCTACATTGTCGCTGGGCCCAAATCCTGGAACTCCCTCCCTAACAGCATTGTGAATAGACGAATACAGCACAGAAAAAGGCTCATTGGTTCATCAGGTTTGCACTGACAATAACTACCACAAATCCCAATTTCTTGCACTTGCCCTATATCCTTAAATGTTATGCTACTTCAAGTGTTGATTCAAATATTTGTTAAAGGTTGTACAGTTTCCAGAATCCACTACCCTCCCAGGCAGTGCATTCCAGATCTCTACCACTCTCTGAGTCAATACGTTTTTTTCCCAAGTCTCCTCTGAATCTCCTGTTCCTTACCCAAAAACAACTTTCCGCTGTGATTGACTCCTCCAACTAAGGAGAACAACTACTTCCTACTCACCCTATCCATAAGCCTCATGATCTTATACACCTCATCATGTCACCCCCTCAGCCTTCTCTGCTCTAAAGAAAACAATACAAGTCTAACTAATATCTCCTTATAGCTGAATTGCTCCATGCCAGGCAATATCCTGACGATCCTCCTCCATACCCCCTCTAGTACTATCAAATCGCTCCTGTAGTAAAGTGACGAGAAATACACACAGTATTCCAGCTGTGAGAAAGTGAGGACTGCAGATGCTGGAGATCAGAGTTGAAAAGTGTGGTGCTGGAAAACACAGCAGGCCAGGCAGCATCCGAGGAGCAGGAGAATCGACGTTTCGAGGAAGGGCTTGTGCCCAAAACGTTGATTCTCCTGCTCCTCGGATTGTGCCCAAAACGTTGATTCTCCTGCTCCTCGGATGCTGCCTGGCCTGCTGTGTTTGTCCAGCACCACACTTTTCAACTCCAGTATTCCAGCTGTGACCTAACCAACACTCTGTACAATTCCAACATTATCTCCTTGTTCTTAAACTCTATACCATGACAAATGAAAGTAAGTGTCCCATATGCTTTCTTAACTATCCTATTTGCATGCTCTGCTGACTTTAAGGATCTGTGAATATAACATCAAATTGATTTCAACTATTGAGAAATCAGCTCACTTCCAAGGATCACATGATGCCCACTTCCTGTGAATTGACTTTTAAAAAGCATGAACTTCATTATTTCTGAATTACACATCAGTTATAGGCAGTTTGGTATTTTTTCAAACATTGATAAGAAAGTTGATGGTAACAATTCCTGACATGAAAGTTTTAATGGGTAACTGTCAGCTCCAGCTCTATACCTGTTGCTCTGAGCCTCCATTTTGATCAGCAATGTCCAAACATCACAGGGCACACTCCATGAGCAGTAACTTCTTGCATCCTTCAACCAATGAGATTCCCACTGGATAAGCATCATATTCGCCACATCATCATAGCACATCTCCAACTCATTTATAATTCAATACCTGCTGCACCTTGAAGTACATTGACATTTCTCATTGCAGTGCTGCTGCCAGGACACTTTGCTGACAAGAACAGACAACCATTTCATACATCTGAACAAATTGCATCTCAATGTTCTTAGCTTGATGTCTTAGCACTCATTCAATTTCTGCTTATTTGGATTTTCCTACCATTTTTCATGTTGCCACACCATTCTGAAGTACAGCCTCACAGTACCTCTGGCTTGCCCGAACATGTACACAAACACAAAACTATTCAGCTTGTCAGTTATTAGTCAAGGGGGTGGACATAGAACATACAAAGTAGAACAGTACAGCACAGTACAGATCCTTCAGCCCAAGATGTTGTGTCAAGCAATTATCTTAATCAAAATTAACTAGGTGAAAGTGAGGACTAAGATCAACTTAACCTACACACTCCTCAATTTACTGCCATCCATGTGGCAGCACAGTGGCTCAAGTGGTTAGCACTGTTGCCTCAAAGCGCAAGGAACTTGGGTTCAATTCCAGTTTCAGGCGACCATCTGTGTGGAGTTTTCACATTCTCTCCATGTCTATGTAGGTTTCCTCCAGGTGCTTCGGTTTCTTCCCACAATCCAAAGATGTACAGATTAGGTGAATTGGCCATGCTAAACAGTCCCATAGTGTTCAGGGATCTGTAGGTTAAGTGCATTAGTCAGAGGTAAACATAGAGAAATGGGTCAGTGTGGACTTGTTGGGCCGAAGGGCCTGTTTCCACACTGTATGGGTTCAATGATTCTGTATGCTTGTCTAGCAATCACTTAAATGTCTCTGACTCTACTACCAATGCTGGCAGTGCATTTCATGCACCACCACCTCTGATATCTCCCCAATACCTTCCTCCAATCACCTTAAAATTATGACCCCTCATGACAGCCATTTCTGTCCTGGGGAAAAGTCTCTAACTGTCTACTCTATCTATGCCTCTCATTACCTTGTACACCTCTGTCAAGTCACGTCTCTCCCTTCTTCTCTCCATTGTGAAAAGTCCTAGCTCACACAAACTGTCTTCATAAGACAAGCCCTCCAATCCAGGCAGCATCATGGTAAATCTCCTCTGCACCCGCTCTAAAGCATCTACATCATTCCTCCAATGAGGCAACCAGAACTGGACACAGCATTCCAAGTGTGGACTAATCAGGGTTTTATAGAGCTGCAGCAAAACCTCACAGCTCTTAAACTCAATTCCCTGTTCATAACCCGATCAACTTGGGTGGCAACTTTGAGGAATCTATGTACATGGACCCCAAGATCCCACTTGTCCTCCCCACTGCCAAGAATCCTGTCTTTAACCCTGTATTCAGCATTCAAATTCAACCTTCCAAAATGAATCCCTTTGCACTTTTCCAGGTTGAACACCCTCTGCCACTCCTCAGCCCAGCTCTGCATCCTGTCAATGTCTTGTAGCCTGCGACAGCCCTCCACCCGATCATCAACAGCACTGACATTTGTATCATTGGCAAACTTACTAACCCACCCTTCCACTTCTTCATCCAAGTCATTTATAAATAAATAGGAAGATCAGAGACCCAAGGACAGATCGCTGCAGGACACCACTGGTCACTGACCTCCAGGCAGAATAATTTCCATCCGCTGCCACTCACTGTCTTCTATCGGCCAGCCAATTCTCTATCCAGACAGCCATATTTCCCTGTATCCCATACCTCCTAACTTTCTGAATGAGCCTACCGTGGGGTGCCTTATCAAATGCCTTATTGAAATCCTTATACACCGCATTCACTGCTCGACCTTTGTCAACTTGTCTCATCATGTCCTCAAAGAATAAGGTTTGTGAGGCATGACCTGCTTCTCACAAAGCCATGCTAATCATCTTAATCAAACTATGTTTTTCCTAGCAACATAAATCCTAATTCTCAGAATTCTTTCCAGTACCTTGCTTACCACAAACGTAAGACTAACTGGCCTGTAATTCCCAGGGATTTCCCTGTTCCCTTTCTTGAACAGAGAAATAACATTCGCCTCCCTCCAATCAGCCTGTACTACTCCCATGGAGAGTGAGGATGCAAAGATCATTGTCAGAGGCACAGCAATCTCATTTCTTGCTTCCCATAGTAACAATAGATATAGCTGGTCCAGCCCTGGGGACTTATCTATCTTGATGCTTCCCAAAATTTGCAACACATCCACCTTCTTAATACCAATCTGTTCAAGCCTATTAATCTGTTGTACAGTGTTTTCATTGTCAACGAGGTATCTGTGTCTAGTGAATACTGAAGCAAAAAACTCATTTAGGGCCTCCCCTACCTCTTCAGACTCCAGGCACAAGTTTCCTCCAGTCTCCCTGATCAGCTCAACCTTCTCTCTGATCATTGTCGTATTCCTCACATAAATGCAGAACTCCTTTGTGTTTTACCTAATCCATCTGACCAAGGCTTTTTCGTGTCCCCTCCTAGCTCTCCTCAGTCCATTTTTGAGTTCTTTCCTAGCTATCTTGTAGTCCTGCAATGCTGTGCCAGATCCTTGCTTCCTCAACCTCAAGTAGGTTTCCTCCATGCTCTTGATGAGAAGTGCTTTTCCTTTTGTCATCCAAGGCTCCTTCACCTTACCATTCCTTGCTTGTCTCAATGGGACAAAGTTATCCAACACTCGGATCAAGTGCTCCTTAAACAGCCTCCACAGTTCTGTTGTGCATTTGCCATAGAACAATTGTTCCCTATTTATACTCCATAGCTCCTGTCTGATAGCAGTATAATTTCTCCTCCCCAATTAAATACCTTCCCATACTGTCTGCTCCTATTCCTCTCTATGGCTATGGTAAAGGTGAGGCAGTTGTGGTCACTGTCATCAAAATTCTCTCCCACCGAGAGATGTGATACCTGGTCTGGCTCAGTGCCTCGCACCAAATCCAACGTGGCCTCCCCCATTTGGCCTATCGACATTTTGAATCAATTAGCACAATACTGCATGAATTTCAGACCTGCATCATGGCCGGCAGCTCCATGCAAACACATTGCATCTGCTTCAACTAAATGGCAATGTCTCTAAGTCTACAGAGAATAGTCCTCAGTTAAGTTGTCAGTCTGTCAATTGACTGTCTTGTATTAGTGACGAGATGGTGGTGGTAACCTGGTCTACAACTGCCTGAGCACACAACTGCATGTCTACCCTCCTTCCTTTAACTTCTCTCCCTCATGTTACCTTACATTTTCATACTTTGCTTGACCTCTCCTGCTCACACAGCTCCAAGGACTGAGAACCAAGTACCACTCCTCTCATCTCCTGGCTGCCTCTGAACTGGATCTTCTGGCACCTTGAACGGGGCCTGGCAGTGGCTGCACCTACAAACAGCCTGCCCATCAGCCAGAGCTCTGTAGCTGCTGAAGCTGCAGTGGGTTTTTTTTTGTAACAGTCCCCTACCCCCAGCCCAATGTTTATATAAATTACCTCCACAGTAATTTTATAATAAACCCCTCAGCCCAGTTTATATAACCCCAATAATTTTATAACAACCTCCCCCGCTCCCATCCAGTGATTATGAAACATCCAGTCCAGTTATTATCTTTTAAATAATAACAACTGAGACCTCTGCGTTTTATGAAATACCCCGACCAAGTTTCAGCGCTTTATGAATGCCTCCAGTCCAATCATCTTATAATACCCTCCTAGCCCAGTGGTTATATCAATCCCTCCCAGCTGAGTAATTTTATAAACAACTCACCCACCAGTTCAGTGATTTCAAAAAACTTCAACCCAGTTTAATGTATATTTAAGAAACTCTCTCCACCTCCAGCCAGTGATTTTACAACTTCACACCCCTATGATCCTCTAAATCCCCAACCCCCTGCCCAGGGATTTCACAATCACAGAAGGAGAATGTTCTGTCCTTCTTGTCCTCTCCCCTTCGTCCCACTCTTGTCACCTCAAACCTCACACTAACCAGCAGGAGGCAATGTCCAGCACCGAACTATTTGTCTACACTACACCAATGGCAACCTTAGGTCAAATAGCAATGCCTGATTTCCTGTTGTCGAGGACCCCCCTTGCCACTGGAACAAGACCTTGTCCTGTTACGCCTGTGTGGTAACTGATGTGCAATGGTTCCCCCAAGCTAAAGAAACTCTTGCACAGGCACCTTTCAGACCCTTGGATGAAATTTGGGACCTGAAATGTCAGGACCCTTATGGACAGTCTCACCAGTGACAGACTGGAATGCCACATCGCCATCATTGCTCGGGAACTCAGTGCTATGTTATTGATATTGCTGCCCTGAGTGAAACCCTTTGAGCAGGGGAAGGACAGCTCAAAGAGAAAGGTACATCAAGGCTGATAAGACTGGAACTGACCTCTTGTCTTGCTGACTGACCTCTACATCACAGAGGCTGAGTGCCAGATTTCAGATAACCCCTTCAATCTCTCCCCGGACCATGACCCCACATTGGAACATCAGGCCATTATGTCAACCACAGTCACCAACCTCATTTCATCTGGTGATCACCCACCCACTGCCTCCTAGCTACAGTCCCCCAACCCCACATAATGTGTTTCTACCTCCTTCCCAAAATCCACAAACAGGACTGCCTGAGCAGACCCACATTTTCTGCCTGCTCATCTATTCCTTCCTTGACTCAGCCTTTTCTCCCCTGGTCCAGTCCCTGCCCAGTTTCAGCCCCATTCCCCTGATGTGCTTTACGCCAGTTTCAGAATTTCCAGTTTGTGGGCTCCAGCTGCCTCCTCTTTACCATAAATATATAATCCCTTTACACATCCACCCCCCAACAGGTTGCCATCAGGGGTCTCTGTTCCTTCCTGAAACAAAGGCCTGAGCCAGTCCCATTCACCACAGCTCTAATTTATCTTCACAAATGCTGCCAGACCTGCTAAGCTTTTCCAACAATTTCAGCTTTTGTTTGTGATTTACAACATTTGCAGTTCTTTTCGTTTTTATTCAGACTGAAAGATGAGGGCTACACATTTTGCTGGAAAGACAAGGCCAAAAATGAGTTCTGCATCCATGGAGTTGGCTTTGCCATCAAAAACAAACTGATGGCCCAATTCAAACACTCACCCTGTGGAATAGGTGAACACCTCATGACACTCTAAATTACCTATGCTCAAAACCAGTAGGTCATGGTATTCTGTGCATATGCACTAATGCTCAATGTAGCAGCTGAGGACAAAGAGAAAATCTACTCCAGCCTTGACCACTTCCTCTCAGGGGTCCCTGCAGTGGACAAACTAGTTGTCCTTGGTGATTTCAATAGCAGAGTCAACAAAAGTGCAGCCCTTTGGAGTGATGTAATCGGGAAAGAGGGAGTACGGAAGCAAAACTCCAATGGCACCTTTCTGCTGATCAAATGTCGTGAACACAACCTCCTCATTACCATTGCACTGTTCTGCCAAAGGGTCAAATACAAGACAATGTGACAGCACCCGCACTCCAAACACTGGCACTGCCTTGGCCAGAGCGAGGGATCAAAAAGACTATAAAATCATCCGTGCCATGATAGGAGCTGACTACTACTAGACAGACCATTGCCTGATCCAAGCCAAGATCAACATGAACATAGCCCACTGCCCAGCAGAGACAACAGAAGCACTTCTGCAAAAAGTTCAATATTCAGGCACTCAAAGACCTGGAGAAAATGGTCTCATTGAACCAGTTCCTCTCCACATACCTAGAAACTGGTAGCAATAATGAATTGTGGGATCCCAACAGCTTCTGTTCCACCCCTAAGACCACATCATCAATGCCTGCAAAACCTCAGTCAATTACTCAACCAGGAAATGCCAAGACTAGTTTGATGAGAACAATCAGGAGATCCAAGAAACAAAGTGTTCAGCCAGAAATGTGTGGCATTTCTGAGTGTAAAACAACAACCACACATGGAAGAGAAAACGCAGGCCTACAGGTGACTGATGACAGAGATCCAACAACAAACCTGCAATATCAAGAACAGGTGGTGGGTACTGAAAACAGTGGAGTCACAATGAATGGCCAGCAACCATAATATGCATGGTTTAATATGATGTAAAGACCAATATGGATCAAACACAGAAGGCCTCACCCTACTGCTAGCTGAGGGCAAAGTGACTTTTACCAAAGAAGCCATCAAACAACATTAGGGGAACATCTTAAGACATCTCGTCACCCATGACTCTTTCATAAGTTTGACTGTCCTTGAATGTTCCACAGCATGATATATACCATGAGCTCAACAATATACCAGCCCTGCACAGAGTGGAGGTGTCTGTCCACCAGCTTAAGAACAACAAGGCTGCTGGAGCAAACAGTATTCCTGTTGATGCATTGAAGTATGGAGGCAAAGAGCTCTTGCAGCTACACACCATTGTCTGCCTCATCTGAGGGCTCTGATATGCCACAATTGTGAACATTATCAAAAAAAAAGAATAAGTCAGACTGTGGTAACCACAGTGGAATCTCCCTGTTGTCGACTATTGGAAAGGTCATCGCCAACATCCTCCTCAATTGTCTCCTCGCTGTGCTGAAGAACTCCTCCTGGAATCACAGTGTGGCTTTCAGCCACAGAGGAGCATAACAGATGTGATTTTCACCACAGGAGAAATGGGAGAGAAAAGAACCTACCCTGCACATAGTCTTACAAAGGCCTTTGACACCATCAATTGGGAAGCATTATGGAGCATCCTTCTCCGCTTTGTTTGCACCATGAAGTTTGTCACCATTCTTCACCTGTTCCACGATGACACAGAAGTCATGGTAATAACAAATGACTCCAGCATTGAATCGTTTGACCGGTGTCAAGCAGGGCTGCATTATCGCCCCAATATTGTTGTTGATTTACCTCGCTGCCATGCTTCACCTTATCGCCGACAAGCTCCCGCTGGAGTGGAGTTAACTTACAGAATCTGCAGGAAATCATCAACCTTTGCTCACCTTCAAACCAAAACCAAAGTCACCCCAAGAAATATCATTGAGCTACAGAATACAGATGATGCATGCATATGTGCAATCTCTAGATCATCGTTAGCACTTTGCAGAGGTATTTGAGAGCTTGGACCTTACCTTGAAGGTCCTCCATAAAACTGATCAGGCATCGTGGAGTGAACCCATGATCATCAAGGTTCACACCAAGGTCTTACAGAATGTTGACCACTTCCAATCCCTAGGAAGTGTCCTGTCAGCCAAAACAGCTATTGATGAAGAGATCCTGCAATGCCTCCAGTGTGCCAGCACAGCCTTCAACTGCCTGAGGAAAACAGTGCTTGAGAACCACAACAGATTCAACACAAAGATTATGGTTTTCAGAGCTGTGATCATTCCGGCCCTACTATATGGCTCTGAGACATGGACTGCAAACCTCAAGGCACTGGAAGAGTACCACCAATGCTGCCTGCACAAGACCCTGTGAATCTGCTGGGAAGAAAGCCGCACCAAAACCAGTGTCCTAGACCAGGTCAACATCCTCAACGTCAAGACCCTGACCACCTTTGATCGGCTGTGATGGGCTAGGCACATCATCCAGATAAACCAACAGGTGATTCTCTAAGCAGGTTCTCTACTCCAAGTTCGAAATGGCAGGCAAGCCCTTAGTGGACAGAGACCTTGATACTCTCAAGGCCTCAATGATGAAGTGTTGCATTCCCACCAACACTGGGGAATCACTGGCCCAAGATCATCCAAAGTGGAGGAGGAGCATCCAGGAAGGCATCAAACACCTTAAGACTTGCTGTCAGGATAAATTGGAAGCCAGGCAAAAACAGTGAAAGAAGGGCACTGCCACACCAATGTCCTAGCCATCCCTTCCTGTGACCACCTTCAGCCTCAAGTGGAACAGAGGCTGTGGTAGCCACATTGGCCTGCACAAATATCTGTGGACTCACTCTAAGAGTGAAAGAGAGTCATCCTCATCTGCAAAGGACCACCGATGAATGAATAAATCTATCAATCAAGGGCATTCTCTGATCTAAGTCCAGAGGCTTGGACATGAACAGTCAGCCACTTTGGGCATTCACAGTCAATGGTGTTCTGTATCATTTGAGTACAAGCAGTGAACCATGCTCAGTATGCAGTTCCAATGAGAACACTCTGACTAGTGCTAAGGCTGTTAAGGAGCTACACAGAGATCAATTAGATGTCTGATCAGGGCTCAGCTGTAATTGCCCTTGCAATTTGACGAGGCAGGGGTGTCATAGTCAGTCTCAGGGTGTGATCATTGAAAGTTGAGGGGGTATTGTCAAGGGGCATTGCTATGTCAAAGTGGGGATCAAAGGCAGCATGCTAGTTTACAAGGGGAACAATAATTGCAAAGGGGGTCTGTTGAACATTTGTGAGTCGGAAATGATTATGTGTTGGAGGAGATTCCTTGGGAGTAGGTAACCATTTGCTTGAGTATGATAGGAGGAGACTGCATTATGATCATTGGCATAACTAAGCTGTAGAGCCGGTGCTCAGGAGTGATATGAGGAGATGAAATTGTAAATTAAAATACTTAATAGGAATTTGAAAACTTTGAACTGCTGGGGTCAACAGAGAGTTCAAAGAAGAAAAGATTATTAAGATTGAGTTTTTTGAAGAAGTAACAAAGAGGATTGATGAGGGCAGAGCAGTAGATGCGATCTATATGGACTTCAGAAAGGCATTCAACGAGGTTCCCCATGGGAGACTGGTTAGCAAGGTTAGATCTCACGGAATAAAGGGAGAACTAGCCATTTGGATTCAAAGATAGAAGACAGAGAGTGGTGGTGGAGGGTTGTTTTTCAGGCTGGAGGCCTGTGACCAGTGGTGTGCCATAAGGATCAGCGCTGGGCCCTCTATTTTTTGTCATTTGCATAAATGATTTGGATGCGAGCATAAGAGGTACAGTTAGTAAGTTTGCAGATGACACCAAAATTGGAGGTGTAGTGGACAGCGAAGAAGGTTACCTCAGATTACAACAGAATCTTGATCAGATGCACCAATGGGCAGATGGAGTTTAATTCAGATAAATGCGAGGTGCTGCATTTTGTGAAAGCAACTCTTAACAGGACTTACACACTTAATGGTGAGGTCCTAGGGAGTGTTGCTGAACAAAAAGACCTTGGAGAGCAGGTTCATGGCTCCTTGAAAGTGGAGTCGCAGTTAGATAGGCTAGTGAAGAAGGCGTTTGGTATGCTTTCCTTTATTGGTCAGACTATTGAGTAGAGGAGTTGGGAGGTCATGAATGACTGTACAGGACGTTGGATAGGCCACTGTTGGAATATTGCGTGCAATCTCCTTCCTATCGGAAAGATGTTGTGAAAGTTGAAAGGATTCAGAAAAGATTGACAAGGATATTGCCAGGGTAGGAGGATTTGAGCTATAGGGAGAGGTTGAATAGGCTAGTGTTTTCCCTGGAGTGTTGGAGGCAGAGTGGTGGCCTTATAGAGGTTTACAAAATTATGAGGGCATGGATAGGATAAATAGGCAAATTAGATTAGATTAGATTACTTAGATTAGATTACTTACAGTGTGGAAACAGGCCCTTCGGCCCAACAAGTCCACACCGCCCCGCTGAAGCGCAACCCACCCATACTCCTACATCTACCCCTTACCTAACACTACGGGCAATTTAGCATGGCCAATTCACCTGACCTGCACATCCTGAGGCGGGAATTGAACCCGGGTCTCTGGCGCTGTGAGGCAGCAGTGCTAACCACTGTGCTAATGTGCCGCCCACATTTCTTTTCCCTCGGCTAAAAGATATAGGAGCAAGAGGAAGGCCAAAGAGGAAGGCCTTGGAGAATGAGGCTGGCAAAATAATAATGGGAATGAGCAAGTCGCAGAGGCGTTGAATAAGTACTTTGTATCAGTCCTCATGGTAGAAGTTATTTATTTCATTCCAAAATCATTGAATACTCCAGGATAAACTGAGGGAGAGGAAGCATATACAATAACTATTGCCAGCCATAAGTTACTAAGAAAAGTAATGGGGTTAATTGCTAATCAGTCCTCTAGGCCTGATGGGTTGCATCTGAGGATATTAAAGGAAGGTGCAACAAATAAACTTGATATATAGATAGCAATCTTCCAAGAATCTTTAGATTCTGGAAAAATTGTCCAGGGTTGGAAAACAATCTTAATTCAGATAAATGCAAGGTGCTGCATTTTGTGAAAGCAACTCTTAACAGGACTTACACACCTGTGAGGGAAACAAACACATGTCAGCTAGCTTAATATATGCAATTGGGAAAATGTTAGAATCTATTATAAAGGATTTGGAGATTCCAGTGTTGGACTGGGGTGTGAAAATATATAATTGGGGGTGGGGGGGTGGGGGCAGCATCAACTTGAGAGACTTAACAAACAATCCAGGTCTTTTCCACTATATAATTTCAGTTACATCAGACTGTAAACTTTTGCTATAAATTCTGTGTCTTACAATGTTATACTCCACAACTAACTGATGAAGGATAAACCTGTTGGACTATAATCTGGTGTTGTGTGATTTTAATATTATAAAGGATGTAATAGTACACATTTAGAAGCACATAATGTAATCAAGTAGATTCAGCATGGTTTCATAAAGAGGAAATTATGCCTGAAAAATTTAGTAGAACTCTTTGAAGGTGTAAGAAGTAGGATAGATAAAAAGGTACCAGTAGAAGTAATATATTTAATTTTCCTAATAGCTTTTGAGAAGATATTGCAAATAAGGCTACTTAATAAGATAAGACCACATAGAACAGAATATTAAGATGGATCGATCATTGGCTAACCAATAGAAGAAAGAATTGGAAGAACAGGGGCATTTCAGGATAGTAATTTGCAATTATTTCAACCACAGGAATTAGTGCTGGGACCACAATCATTTATAATACATGGTCATGATTTAGATGCGGGAAGTGAATATATTCTCATCATGTTCATGGATAACACAAAAATAGGTTAAGAAGGTGCAAAGAGTTTACAGGTGGATATAGAGAGGTTAAGTCTATGAACTAAATCTTAGCAGGTAGAATTTAACATGGTAAAATGTGAGGGTGCACACTTTAGGAGGGAGAATAGGATAGCTGAAAATTATTTAGATGGAAACTGCAGCATGGATGGATTTTGTTGTCCAAACATACAAGCTCAGGAGGTAATAGTGCAAGGAATCATGACCATTATTTAAAGAGAATGAGTGTACATAAATATATATGTAAATGTAAAGATAAATATACAAACTACCCACCCTTCCACCAAGGAGTTGCAGCTCCTTTTGCTGCAACTGCAGCGAGAATGTTTGTAACACTGTCTCCTCCCCAGTCTCCTCTTTATATAACTTCCCAGCCCAATATTTATATAACCCCAATATTTTTATAACAACCATCCAAATATTTATTTTTAACCACCCCTATAAACTTGTAACATATCCCTAGCCGAGTGTTTTTATAAACCACACCCCAGTAATTTTTGCAACAACCCCCAAGCCCAATAACTTTATAACAACACCCCTACCCAGTGCTTATATAAGCCTCCAAACCAGTGTTTTTACATCCTCCAATAATTTTATGAGAGCCCCAGCCATGTAAATTTTATAACTCGTCCTCTGTCCAGTGTTTATATATTCCCTAGTAATTTGCATAACCCCTCAGTTGAGTTTTTAAGAAATATATCACCCCAGTAATTTTTCACACCCCATAGCTTAGTAATAACATAACACCGTCCCAGTCCAATGTTTATATAACTCTCCCACTTCAGCACTTTTTTAGTGTTTGTTTTCAAACCAACCCCCTAATAATCCTGAAAGCATGCCTCAGCCCAGTAACTTTCTAACACCTTCTCAGCCCAATGATCCTTTTTTATTAATAATACCAGAGAGTCCAGTATTTTATAAAACAACCTCACCAGTTTGTGCTTTTATAAACTCCCTCAAATCCAATAATCTTATAGCACTCTCCCAGTCCAGTACTTATAGAGACTCCTGCCAGCCAAGTAATTTTATAAACTACTCACCCACCAGTTCAGTTATTTTATAAACCCCGAATCCAGTTTAGTTTATTTTAATATAAACTCCCTCACTCCCTGGGCAAGTGATTTCACAATCACACAATTAGAATGACCAGCACAATGATAGAAATCATGCTGTCCTTCTTGTTCCCTCCCCTTCTTTCCACTCTCCTCGTCTCGGTCCTCCCACTAACCCAGCATGAGGTATTGCCCAGTCCCCAAACTATTTGCGCTCCACTGCAGCCAATCTAAGGCCAAACAGCATGCTAAGTCTTCCGATGACTTGGACCCACCCCTTGCCACTTGACCAAGACATTGTGCTTTTAAGCTACCTGGCGTGCAATAGTTTCCCAACCTTAAAAGAACTCTCACACAGGCACTTTTAACACTGTTGGGATGGAGATTGGGACCAGGCATTTTAGGACCCCGACGGACAGTCCTGTCACTGACAGACGAGTACACTGAACTGCCATCATTGTTAGGCAACTCAGGCACTATGGTATTGACATCACTGTACTGAGTGAAACCCAGCAGAGTGGGGCAAGGAAAGGACAGGTCAGAGAGAAAGGTGGTGGCTACATCTTTTTCTGGAAGGGCAAGGCCAAAGAAGAGCGCTGAATCCATGGAGTCAGCTTCACCATCAAAACAAACTGGTGTACCAATTCAAAAACGCCCCTGCAGAACAAGTGAACACCGTATGATACTCTGGTTCACCCCTGCTTGTAACTATTATGTCACAGTATTCAGTACATATGTACCAACCTTCAATACAGCAGCTAAGGACGAGGAGAAATTCTACTCTAGTCTTGACCAATCTCTCTCAAGGACCCCTGCTGTGGAAAAACTGATCGTCCTCGATGACTTCAAGCCAGAGTCAGCAAAAGTGCAGACCTTTGGGGTATTTAATTGAGAAACAGTATTCCTTTCTCCTGATCAAATTCCGTGAACACAACTTTCTCATCACCAACACACTTCCATCAAAGGATCAAAAAAAGGTAATATGGCAGCACTAAACACTGGCACCTCATTGACTGTGTCATCATCAGAGCGTGGGATTGGAAAAACATTAAAATCACATGCTCCATGACTGGAGTCCATGACTGCTGTATGCACCATCATCTGATCCAAACCAGAATCAATATAAATATAGCCCAGCTACAGCGAAGACAACAGAAGCAGTGCCGCAAAAAATTCAACCTTAAGCACTTAAAAGATCCAGAAAAAATGGCCTTATACAATCAACTCCTCTCCACAAACCTAGAGACCTTTGCCAACACTGAATTGTGGGATCTCAACAGTCTCTGGTCACCTCTTAAGACTGCCATCATCAATCCCTGCTAAAATTTGGTCAAGCACTCAACCGTGAAGTGCCGAGAATGATCATGAGATCCAGGAACTATCAAGCCGGACATGTGTGGTATTTCTGAGTGTAAAACAACTGCATTTTGAAGAGAAAAGGCAGGCCTACAGATGACTGAAGGCAGAGGTACAAAAATAAGCCAACAACATAAAGAAAGATGATGGGTAGAGAAAGTACTGGAGGCCCTACAAATAACCGACAACCATAACATGCATGGCATCTTCTGTATAGTCAAGGCCATGTATGGAACAAACACCCAAGGCCCCACCCCACTGCTGGTCAAAGATGGAGTGACTCTTATCAAAGATAATGAAGTCATCAAAAAATGTTGGGGGCAGCACTTCAGAGACACTCTCAACCAGGACTCTACTGGTCCTATGAGTGTTCTTGAATGCATCTGCTGCACACTACATGCCACGAGCTCAGCAAAACGTGCCTGTCTTGTGCGAAGTAGAGAAGACCATCTACTGGTTTGAGAACTGGAGCAGATGGTATTCCAGCTGGGGCACTGAAGTGCGAAGTCAAAGATCTGCTGCTACAGCTACATGCCCTTGTCTGCCTTATCTGGAAGGAGGACAGCATCCTGGGAGAGCACCGAGATGCCACAATTGTGAATATTTTCAACAAAGGGATCAAGTCTGACTGTGGTAATTATAGGGGAATCTCCTTGTTGTGGACCATTAGAAAAGTCTTCGCTAATGTCCTTGCCAACTGTTTCCTCAATATGGCTGAGAAACACCTCTTGGAGTCAATATGTGGCTTTTGACCACAGAGGGACACAATGGACATGATTTTAACTGTGCAATAGCTACAGGAGAAATGCAGAAAAAAGAACCTATATATGGCCTCCTTCGACTTTACAAAAAACCTTTGACACCATCAATTGGGAAGCATTATGGAGCATCCTTCTCCGCTTTGAAGTTTGTCACCTTCCTTCTGACCACCAACTGTCCAAAGTGTAACAGAGCCTGTGGAATCCATATTGATCTACTGCCACTGACAGATGGACCCTGAGAGTGAAACGAGTCATTCTCATCTGCAAGGGACTGTCGATGATATGATGATATTCCGAGAATGAGAGGTGACCTTATTCAAACATACATGATTCTTCAGGGGCATTAAAGGGCTAGTGCTGAGAGATTGTTTCCCTTTGTGGAAAAGTCCAGGACTTGTCTTCGAGTAAAGAGTCACCCATTTAAGATAAATGAAATAAATTTGTTTCAGAGGGTAATGAATTCTTTACCACAAAGGTGATAGGGTTAGGGTCATATATATTAAAGCCTGAGATCAGTTTGGGAATCAACGATTATAAGATAAAAGCAGGATAGTGAAATTGTGAACCATTAAGTTAGCCATAATCCCAGTGAGGAACAAGATCAATGGATGGAATTGCTCACCTCTGCATCTTTTTCTTATGTTCTAATAAAGGTATTCATATCCAAGATGGTAAAAGGATAACTAAACATTCTATGGGTAGATGCTGTCTCAAAATGCCTTCAGTGAATAAGAATCAATGATTTTTTTTGACTGTATCAAAGATAGTTGCTGTTTTATTGTTCATGCTGAATTTTTCAGTGCCTGAGATATATTTGTATTGACACGTATTGCCAAATAGCATTTTGTTTTCTACTTTCATAAATGCAATTGAAAAAAAATTCTTAATACCTGAATAAAGCTCTGAATTTTTCAAAACCATTGACGTAATGAAGGTTTCATTAACTTCACTATTAAGGGCTATGATACTTCAAATTATAATAATGATGTTATTTCTTTTTTCTTTTTTCAATTGCTTTTGTTTAAGCATCTAGCTGAAGAATTAGCTGTGCATGTTTTTAACTTTGTCATAATTAAGAAATTTGTTAATTGACTATTAGAGCTCTAAAATCTTCACCTTTTTTGTCTTTTCAAAAGAGTCAACTTTTCTCTGGCTGTCCAAAAATCGGCCTCTTTTCACGTGTGTTGAATTTGGATTTCTCCCCTTAGCTACTTGAGGGCTTCTACTGCTTTCTCTCTTATTTTTTTTAAGAAAAGGCTCGTTTTCCCTATTCCTGGTAGTAGATACCTTTTGAGACTATTGAATATTGTGGTGAATTTCCTGGAAGGTTTTACTGTTCAGAGATGCTTCCTTCATAGCTACTGTTCAGCTTTGTGGATTTTATCTGCTGATCCTAAAGCTTTACCAAATTTTTTTTTATTTTTAAAAATTATATTTCACATTCTTCCCTTCTCTTCTCCAAATGATCCTTGGCCTGTTTTTTAAGCTTCGGGGCTACCATGTTTTTCTCAGGAATGATCTCATTACTGCAACCACCTTTTATCAGATGTTTTGATGACAATTTCTGAGTTTGTGTTCTTTGCAAACTGATTGAAGAGAAGGCAAAGTGAATAACTTTCTTCAGGCTAAGGGTTCCAAACTAACACTCTTTACTATTCATTAATATAAAATACGTCAATATAGGATAATCATTATAGTCCCAGGCTCTGATAGTTACATGTACATGTTTAGAACATAGAACATAGAACATAGAAAAGTACAGCACAGAACAGGCCCTTCAGCCCACGATGTTGTGCCGACCACTGATCCTCATGTATGCACCCTCAAATTTCTGTGACCATATGTATGTCGAGGAGTCTCTTAAATGTCTCCAATGACCCTGCCTCCACAACTGCTGCTGGCAACTCATTCCATGCTCTCACAACTCTCTGTGTAAAGAACCCGCCTCTGACATCCCCTCTATACTTTCCTCCAACCAGCTTAAAACTATGACCCCTCGTGTTAGTCATTCCTGCCCAGGGAAATAGTCTCTGGCTATCGACTCTATCTATGCCTCTCATTACCTTGTATACCTCAATTAGGTCCCCTCTTCTCCTCCTTTTCTCCAATGAAAAAAGTCCGAGCTCAGCCAACCTCTCCTTATAAGATAAGCCCTTCAGTCCAGGCAGCAGCCTGATAAACCTCCTCTGAACCTGCTCCAAAGCATCCACATCTTTCTTATAATAGGGCGACCAGAACTGGACGCAATATTCCAAGTGCGGTCTAACTAAAGAAGGGCCTGAAGAAGGGCCTGTGCCCGAAACGTCGAATCTCCTGTTCCCTGGATGCTGCCTGACCTGCTGTGCTGTTCCAGCAATAAAGTTTCAACTTTGATCTCCAGCATCTGCAGACCTCACTTTCTCCTCCTAACTAAAGTTTTATAGAGCTGCAACAAGATCTCACGACTCTTAAACTCAATCCCCCTGTTAATGAAAGCCAAAACACCATATGCTTTCTTAACAACCCTGTCCACTTGGGTGGCCATTTTGAGGGATCTATGTACCTGCACATCAAGATCCCTCTGTTCCTCCACACTACCAAGAATCCTATCCTTAATCCTGTACTCAGCTTTCAAATTCGACCTTCCAAAATGTATCACCTCGCATTTATCCAGGTTGAACTCCAACTGCCACCTCTCAGCCCATCTCTGCATCCTGTCAATATCCCGCTGCAGCCTACAACAGCCCTCTATACTGTCAACGACACCTCCAACCTTTGTGTCATCTGCAAACTTGCTGACCCATCCTTCAATCCCCTCATCCAAGTCATTAGTAAAAATTACAAACAATAGAGGCCCAAGGACAGAGCCCTGTGGAACACCATTCACCACAGACTTCCAGGCAGAATATTTTCCTTCTACTGCCACTCGCTGTCTTCTGTTGGCCAGCCAATTCTGTATCCAGACAGCTATGTTCCCCTGAATCCCATTCCTCTTGACCTTCTGAATGACCCTACCAATCTAATGTTCCATACCATTTGCAATACAATATGCTGTTTTGTGCATTGTTGAACTCCAAGTTTACTGAGACATATTTGTGGTTAAGTATTACTAAGTCATCGTAACACTGGAGGTATTGTGCTAGTGCTAGTGTCTCTGCCTCTGAATTTAAGTCCCACTTCAGGATCTGGTGCCTAAGGAAGGTTTGCTTCTAACATGGACAATCAGGTTGTGTACTGTGATGTACATTGTGTGATATATATAACATATAGTTTAGATTTTGAATTCTAGATTGTTCTGCTATAACGCGACAGTTCTGTTCTGCAACCTCATGCTACAGAAAATCATGCTATGGAAACGCACCAAAGAAAGTCACAATGTAGAAGGTCACTAATAGAAAATCGCTATATCTATTCAGTAGAAAGTTTGCATTACCCAAACAATATCCACAATTTATTAATCGCATTTTGCCAATTCACGCTAACAGAATGCACATTATGGCAGAGCGACCTGCACTAGCATGCAGGACAATGGTCTAAGTGTATGAGGATATTTAGTAATTAAGTTGCCAATATTTGTGGAGTCATGGTTTTAAACTAGAGCTTTCCTGAAGGTATGATGGGAATTTGTACAAGAGAACATACATTGAAATGCATTAGGTTTTATGTAGAATGATTAAGGATTGATTTTACCTGTTGATAACACAAAGGTTCAGAAAATGTTTGGGCAATTCATAGGAAACCTGGCTAGGGTTAGATTTTAGAGCAGGTTTTCCTGGAGTTGGTGCAGAACAGTTAGGAAAGAGATTATGTGAGTTTAAGTTGGAAAATTCCAGACTATTGTATGACAAAGCAGCACAGTGGTTAACAGCGTTGCTGTCTAACAGTGTCAGGGACCTGGGTTCAATTTCAGATTTGGGTGATTGGCTGTGTGGAGGTTGTATATTTTCCCTGTGTCTGCATCGGTTTCTGTCAGGTGTTCTGGTTTTCTCCCACAGTCCAAACATGTACAGGTTAGATGAATTGGCAATGCTAAATTGCCCTTTAGTGTCCAGGGTTCTGCAGGCTGAGTGAATTAGCCATGGTAAATATGGGAGTCATGGGAATAGAGTAGGGTCGGGTCTGGGTGGGATGCTGTTTAGGGGATCGGTAGAGTTTCAATGGGCTGAATGGCCTCTGTCTGCACTGGAGGGGTTCTATGATTCTAAAAGTGTTTGGTTAAAATTCTGAATGTATTATTTGAAGCTAACTAATTTTAAGATTATTTGTGTGAATAGTCAAAGGAAAGGCTATATGTTTTCAAGCCTGATTCCTGATGAAGGGCTTTTGCCCGAAACATCGATTTCGCTGCTCCTTGGATGCTGCCTGAACTGCTGTGCTCTTCCAGCACCACTAATCCAGAATCTGGTTTCCAGCATCTGCAGTCATTGTTTTTACCTATATGTTTTCAAGACCAGGAATTGATCTGTTAGGGAAGGGAACTTGCTCTCTGATGCTGTAACTGATGGTGTTGGAATAGATTGGATTTCTTTTCTGCTGTGTCTTTCAAGTCTTTCATAGTGTGTCATAACTTGTTTTATTTTATTTTATTTTCATTTAGTTTATGTAATAACATTATATTTTATTGTTAAAACAAAAATCTGCAGGGTTGCATACTTGTGTTTAAATGAAACTTGGCCATGTTAAATGAAGCTGAAAATGTGTTGCTGGAAAAGCGCAACAGGTCAGGCAGCATCCAAGGATTGGATGCTCATTCCTGAAGAAGGGGTTATGCCCGAAACGTCGATTCTCCTGTTCCTTGGATGCTGCCTGACCTGCTGCGCTTTTCCAGCAACACATTTTCAGCTCTGATGTCCAGCACCTGCAGCCCTCACTTCCTCTCATGTTAAATGAAAAAAAAAACTATGGTCTGTGAAGCCAGATTTCAGTCTAGAATCTGACTTGTCCATAAGTAACATTATTTGGGATCATAACAATATCAGTATGCCAATCTTTCCAACATATACTAATGACTGGCAGGAAGAGAGGAGAGGTTCTGGTTAGCCATTGGATGCAAAGAAAATCAGAGTCTCTGCCATCACTATCCATAGTTCAAGATTACAATGCACATGTAGAATTGTAGACAACCAGAACAATTTGGCCTTTTTGGAGAATGGTTGGCTCAGTTCGGTGGATCCCCAATGTGTATCAGTTTGGTGCTAAGAATATGGGGTTCAATCCTGGTTCCAGCACCTGCTTTCTTGGCCTACCCTGAGTGGATATCATAGTGGCAAGGTGGATCTGTCATTAGGCAAAGAACTGAAGAAGAACTTCCAAATTACCACCTTAACCACATTAGCAATGAAACTTGGTATCTACAACAGTACAACTTGTTCATACCATTTCAATTGTGCGATGCAAAACATATAAGCTGGAAATCTGAAACATAAAGAAAAACTGCATGGTTGTTATTTTATCCCACTTTTATCCCAAACTAAAAATGCTGTTTCCAATTTCCAGATGGTCCTTCCCTGACTTCTCCTTCCTTGATTTCTTTTTCCTCATTTCTGAATGTAGGCAGTCAACTAATATCCACTATGAACCTATTGACTTCCTCCTACCCAAATTTATGACTCAATTAATCTCCTGGATTTTTCGTCACTACCATATTTGTTTGGATAATGTAACCTTCCATACATGCTTTTCAGATGCACCTTAGTTTTACCTCAACTGTGGATTACCTTCCATAGGTTTGATAGGGTTCTTTAGAGTGTCCGTTCATTTTGTGTATTTCTACTGTTAGGCCTTCTCCTTCCTCCCAGAACTATCGCAGAAGTTCCTTGCTCTCATCTTGCACTACGCTAAAAAACCCTAGGTAGAATATTGGGTCACATGAACCATAGCTCATGAGGGAGCTTGAATAGTGATTAGTGAGTGAGACTATGTCACTTTCCCAGTAAAGGCTGAGGAGAACATTTCTTGTGGTTTAAATCTCATGGATCTTAGTACCAACCAGTACTTATCTGGAAGGAGGGATGCTTATGAAACATTAATATACAGCAGCTAAGTTTATTGTGAGCAGCTACAAGCATAAATGACTTTTAAGTATAAATTAATGGCAAAATATTAGAACTTATTTCTTCATTTTCAGGCACCAATGGAACATTTAGCAGTTTCACCGAAATCACAAAAGAGATGAGCAGAGACTGGTTGATTCTACCATGCCCATAGAGGAATGGAGTACAGCTCTGTTGAGGAGAGAATGGATATCATAATGGTTTTCAAATCATAATGGCCAGAAATCATGCTTCTGTTTCTCAGGATGTTTGTGGTGTTTCCATTGATTCAGCAGGATCATTGACCCATAATGTTGTCGACTGTTGATAGCTGGAATCCTGGTGCTGTCTTTTTGTTAAGTAAAATACGTTCTTAGTGAGTTATACAAAGCTACTTGTCTTTTCCCTCAGGAGGACTTATAACCCAGGAATAAAGGGTAGGCATGAAGACAGAAGAACATCCCTTCCAAGACAAGGACTAACATTAGCTACCAAGGAGGGTTACATGTAGCCCCATAAGTCATTTGTAGAATATGAGCCATCACTACCTTCCATTATTGTGATACACAGGTTGCAACTAAAATAATCACCAGGATAGATGAAAGAAAGGTATGCATGCTACTTGGGTACAGCATATTGCTGGAAATAATATTTTAGCTTGTCTTTAATTTGGGTTTTATTTTACTAAACTAGAAGATGAACTGACTTTGTATTTTGTTATTACTGCAGGAAAAAATGATATTAAAAATGAAAAATTTAGACAACAGTAAGTTATTAAGAAAAGAGACTAAACTTTATGACTTTAGATCACACTCTATTGCGTTACCCACTTGAATGTTAAGTTTGTGAGCTTCAGGAAACTGTAGAAGAGAGATAAACTGACATTCTTTTCCCCCCAAGTAAGCAAAAGTTATCATTCCCAAGAGAAACTGTATTCTTACTTCTCTGTTCCTTTTCTGCCTCACAAAGTCTTCATCCCAAAGTCAGCTCATGAATGCTTAGAAGTAATTTGGGCTTTATGCACTCATAGAAAGTAAATGATGGCTTCTGTACAAATAAGAGGTTGACAGTTGTTTGTCTAATATTTTTGCTCAATGTCAAATTCACCCGATTGTATCTACTGCTAATAAAATACTAGCTGATTCGACAAAGTATAGTGCATTTTACTTTTGCTTTCATTTTACAATTCCAAAGTTAAGTGAATAGATCTTGAGTTTGAGCCAATGTGTAAAAGCCAATGAAAATAAAGTGGCGACAGAGATAGGTAAAACACCCAGCTGAAGGGGCAACTTTTTCATGCTGAGGATGGTACGTGTATGGAATGAGCTGCCAGAGGATGTGGTGGACGCTGGTACAACTGCAACATTTAAGAGGCATTTGGATGGGTATATGAATAGGAAGGGTTTGGAGGGATATGGGCCGGATGCTGGCAGGTGGGACTAGATTGGGTTGGGACATCTGGTCGGCATGGACGGGTTGGACCAATGGGTCTGTTTCCATGCTGTACATCTCTATGACTCTATGACTTGCTAACCGTTGCATTTTAATATCTTGACAGTCAAGACCTAAACAAGATTTTTTAAAATATGGTTACTTATCAAAAGTTGTATATCATTCTACCTGTCACACTTGGAACATAGTATAAAAATGAGATTTAATTGATTTCATTTCCTTAACATTGATGAATGTGTGATTTTGTTTGCACCTTTTGTATCATAAATAACGTGGTTATGAGGGATCATTGCTGATGCACATGCCAGCCTACTTCGACATTGTGTATTTCTAGCCAGTCTGAGGAGCAGAGTCTTCTGAGATGAATCACAAAACCCTGAGGAAACAAAAAGTTACATTATTTGCCTTCCTTTATGCCATATTACAGATACTGCTTGGCAGAATATTGTGGAAGGATCGAGATGTTGTTCATGGGGAGATCTGTAGCATAAACAATTGCTCCTGAAACTAAAGGAGGCTATGGTCACTCAAATAATGTTTGTGTAAGTTTGACAGTGAGAGAGTATTTGCAATATATGGAAGAGAGCACAGATTCTGTTTATATACACAACATTAAAGTTGATCATTATCTTCATAGCCGAAGTGCCGCCATGCTAAATGCCCAAATTTCCAACTTAATTTATCAGATGACAACTAGCTGATAACATAGACTAGATATCACAAACTCTAAATTTGCAGTTTGTCATATTTTGCTGCATATACATAATATTTCCGGCAGCAAGGTAATACTTTTTTTGTCTCCTGCACATTTGAAGAACTATCACTAAATAGCTAAGCTGGATGTTTGGGGCTTAAAAAGTTAAATGATAAAAATAGTTTGGACTCAAACACATTTGGTCTTTTTGGCTGAGAATTAGTTTTCATAGAATCCCTACAGTGCGGAAACAGGCCACTTGGCCACACCGACCCTCCAAAACGTAACCTACCCAGATCCATTCCCCTACCACTCTACTTTTACCCTTAAGTAATGCACCTAACTTACACATGTCCGAATACTATGGGCAATTTAGCCTGGCCAATTCACCTAACCTGCACATTTTTGGACTTTGGGAGGAAACTGGAGCTCTCAGAGGAAAACCACACAGATATGGGGAGAATGTGCAAACTCCACACAGACTGTTGCCTGATGCTGGAATCAAACTTGGGTCCCTGGCACTGTGAGGTAGCAGTCCTAACCACTGAGCCACCATGCCACCCTAGTTTTGTCCAGTTTTTTTAGCGAGGTTATTGCTCAGAAGCCTAGTGAGATCTCTGACTGTATCTTACTAAATATGCCTCTTTAACTTCCTACCTTGCCCCTTCTCACCTGATTCTAACCCTACCTTACCACTGACCATTCCAAGAAGGACTTTCTACTTACTGGATATTTCCAAGAGACCAGTCTTTCTAGTGCTTACAAATTTTAAAAGTCGTCTTTCCACATTGACTAGAGTTGCAATCTGACATTGCCCTCCACAGCTACAAAGCCATGGCGCTCATGTCACATAGTTGGCATGGTTTTGCACATGCAACCACATTCGCTTACCCTTGTTTCTATTAACCAAACATCAAACACATTTTACCTCTCCTTACCTATAAGGCATCTAAGAATCTTTTCTAATCACTGCTGTTCTGTCCAGAGTATCTAATGGAGACACAGTGCTTTTTAGTGTGCATTTGGTGAATATCACATAAAGACAAACAATTAAATAATTCTAAACATAAACCAAAAAAAATGAACATAACCAAAACCAATAGAGGCTTTGATTAACCCCACATAGAAAACAAAATACTGGACTAATGATCAACAAATATCTAACATTTGACAATTATCTGCTGCACCCAGCTCACATCTGGAACCACGGGTCAATCAGGTCCTGTCTGGCTTGTAGACTTCACACAGCTGAGCTCTGTCATTCACAAGGAGAGCTTACTCCTTCCCAAAGTCTTCATCCCCTCCCTCAATGACTGTTCCCATTCCCCCAAATTCTCAACATTTATTGCATCCAATTATGCAGATGACAACATGCCAGGATGACCCAAGCCCGGTGTTATTTCAACCTTAGTATCGCTAGACAACAAGATGATGAAGTAGAGGATGAGGTGCTCCACCCTAGCCTTACTGCCAAACCAGAAGGAACAATTAATAAAACTGACTAATGAGATACACTGGTCCAACTGAAGACTGAGATGAGGAGGAATTTCTTCTGTCAGAGGATTGTGAATTTTTGCAACTCCTTATCACAAAGAGCTTTGGGAGTCAACTAAGGCAGAAATGGATTCTTAATAAGCAGGGGAATTAAGGGCTACAGGGAAAAGACAGTAAAGTGAAAAATTTCAGATCAACCATGATCCTCCTGAATGCTGGAGCAAGCTTGAGGGGCAAACGATCTACTCCTTTTTGTATTTTTTATGGCCTTCCAGTTTTATGTTCTAACTTGCTTTGTATGGAGAAATGGTTCTCCAATATGATGAATATATTACTTTTCATTTTTTAAAATAGTTACTCCCTCGAGGACATCAGTATCAAATCTGTTCATTGACATGGGGAAGAGAGTGTAGCAATCTGATACAACTCAGACTCCTGCCTATTCAGCATCATCCTATATGCCATTTCATTGAGGGCCTTGTCTAGTCCTTAGCAGCAGTACACATCTGCTACCGGGCACTCTGATGAGCTGAAAAGTTATCCAACTTTTACTCCTGGCCTGGTTGTAACCACTTGTGCCAGAGATTTGGCAAGTCTTGAACACAAAGCTGTATTGGTCTCCAAAGTAAGAGTAGTGAGACATCTGAGCAAGTAGCAGTGATTGTCAAGTCATGGGGTATACTCTTTATCAATCCTTTATTATTTCAGACTCTTCAGTAAGTTTCCCCTTAAGCTGCCCTGCTTTTATGAGAACAATCTAAGTTCCCTCATCTGTCCACATTACTGGAGTCCCTCATCCCTGTTATCAGTATAATAAGACTTCTTTGCAATCTTTGCAAAACTGTAATCTTATTTATAGCGTGGAGACTAGAACTGGATAAAATATTCCCTCTAGGACCTACCCAATGTTTAAAAGTTCAGCATAACTTCTATACTTTTAGTCTTACATCTCTACTTGTCCACTATGCTCTCCACTTCTGTTTAAGACTATTTCATGCACCGCGATTCTAAAATTTAACATATGTAGCTAAAGCAGATCATTAATTAAACAAGCTATGAAAAGTAATTACATTATTAATAGTCATATAAACCCTTTAAGTGCTTTGCTAGTTTGGAAAGGTAAATTAACTAAACTCAATTTACATTCAAATACATATAAGACTTATTCCATTTAAAATTGGTTTAATCCCAATTTTGAAACCAAGTTAGATTATAATAATTGTTTTTGGGCTGAATGCTAAAACAAACTGGTATTAAGTGTGGTATATTTTTCAGTATTCTCTGTTTATCCCCTGGTAGTTTCTCTCTGTTTATTTTCACCTTAACTACCTTATATCAAATACAGTTATATTTAATTTGTATGTTGTCAATAATTTCTATTCTATGTCTTTTCAGTCCTATTTATAGTGCCACTCATTTCCATTTTTCTAGTTTTATTCCCCTCAATTAGTGCATTCCCCTTTGACCACTTGCATTTTTATGTTTCTCATCTGATCCTATGTGCCAAATTTCCTACTTCCATACACTTGTCCAAATTGTTCATTCAAGACAAAGATATTGTTGAAACAACGAGCATTGCTTGCAAATTCCAGTCATACATTTATTCATCCAGAAACTTGATTCTGCTGCTAAGCAGCTTATACATTTTAAACAGTATGCTGACATCTGTATAGAGTGGATAATTTAGCACCTACTTGGATTTGCTGATGAAATTAGAAAAAATTGAATACAACTATGCATTGCTGGTCTGTTCAATCTCATTGCTTGAGTTAACATTGACATTCCTGGGCTGAAGAAGAAGGAGAAATAGTTTGCAAAATGTTCATACACAGCAGCCATTACAATAAGAACAATGTCTGCACTGTACACACAGAATGCCTTACAATAAATGATTGTTCATTTTCAGAATGATTATCTCATCACACAACAGATGGTTCAATTGTTAAATGAGTGGGGAACAATATTTGCAGTTATCAACTGCATACTCAATGTTTGATTGCTAGGCAAAAGTTTAAATCTTCAAGGTAATAATATTGACCAAGTATTTTTCATTGAGCTTAAGTAAATGCCAAGATACCAACTTCCAAATATCACAATGCAATTTATCCTGCAAAAGGAAAGTGTGCCAATTGTTTGGCCAACTCAACTCTGATTGGCTAAGCTATTACCATGGCAAAGAGAACAGGAAACTGCAGACTTTCCAAACTCCTGGATTGTTAAAAATAGAACAGAGAATGGGTTTCTGCATAAGAATATAATTCTCTTCTAGCAAGCATAAATTAACTACTTTAATAACCAATTTAAATTGCATTATAATGTACCTGTTAAGGACACTCAGGATTTTTCAGCAAGTGTTGCCTATTTGCTGAATCACATCTTAGCAAATATATTCTCTTTTGAATTTTTCAAGTTCATATTGTTTGTGAATGATCTGTTTTGTACATGTATGATCAACCAAAGGAACATTGTTTGATTCAATCAGACAATCTTTGAGATGGAGGTTCTGACTGCACATTGGTATTTAAACTGATATATAACATTGATCAATTTTGTCACTTTCAGAAACCCTTTTTGGACTGACAGGTGCATTCTATTAATAGAAAATACTACTCACTTTGCCACTGCATAGCAGTAGAAATGACACTGCTTGCTTGTCCGTATGTTAGTATGCAGTCCTTTATTCAAATGTTGAGGTGATAAACCCTTACTTAGCTTAAATCTTTCTAGAGATTCTAAAGCATTACAATAGATTAAAGTAGAGTCAACACAGAGTTTCAGCAGACTGACATATATTCAGAGACCTATTCTCTAAATCCAGAAGGGGTATTAGATTACTTATACTGTGGAATTAGGACCTTCGGCCCAACAAGCCCACACCGACCCTCCGAAGAGCAACCCACCCAGACCCATTCCCCCAACACAACAGGCAATTTAGCATGGCCAATTCACCTAACCTGCACATTTTTGTACTGTGGGAGGAAACCGGAGCACCCGGAGGAAACCCACGCAGACACGGGGAGAATGTACAAACTCCACACAGACAGTCGCCTGAGGCAGGAATTGAACCCAGGTCTCTAGCACTGTGAGGCAGTAGTGCTAACCACTGTGCCACTGTGCTGCCCTGTACAAGTCTTACAAGTTTTTGAATAATCCAGGAGTTTAGAGCGCCTATGATACTCCTTAATTTCTCCAATAGCAAGGCCTTATTCAATCAGGTCACCAAATAACCAAAGTAAACAAACTTTGATTATAAATTGGTGTAATCATTTAACATTTGGCATTGTTAAACTGGTTCTGATGAGTGTAAGATGAAAAGGTACAACAACACGCCTCTCCTTTCAGCAATATTCAAGTTCTGACTTAGCAAATAAATGAGGGTTATGATTTATAAAATAAATGGACTGTGGGATTGAACAAAAATTCCCCTATTCTGAAATTCTGGACCAAAGTTCTGGACTTCTTAAATTAACTTTTAAAAAAGAAAATACAGCTGGGCTATGCTCTGGGAAAATACACAGTCACAGGGATAGCTGCCTAAAACCATTGTTCAGCCTGAAAATCCAATCACACCTCAATTCTAAAAAAAAATCAACTAGGCATTACAGGACCCCAACCCAGACTGAATGGGGCCTCGGCAGATTCCAGACATTCAACTCTGACCAAAATTCATGCCTAGAGATACCAGACTTTCCACTTTATCAAAATACATTCATGGCTGAAAATGTGTTGCTGGAAAAGCGCAGCAGGTCAGGCAGCAACCAGGGAACAGGAGAATCGACGTTTCGGGCATGCGCCCTTCTTCAGGAATACATTCATACCTACTCTAAAATATCAGGAAGCCAACGACCTCAAAAGGGAACACCAGGTGCACAATAGCAAGAGCAGATTTGGCGCAAAGATAACAGGCACACAATTAGTATAATTAGAGGCCTGATGTGACCTGGGAGAGCTATCCCTGCAGCTACCACCAGGAGAAGGGTCCCAGACAGCTACCACCCTGACCGCAATCCCCACAGCCATCTCTGGAGGAGAGATCCCAGTGTGATTCTCCCCAAAAACTATCTGCACAACTATCTGTAGAAAAGGGATCCCAATGGCAATTCAGAAACCTACCGACACAAGCCTGGTTCTTACCAGGGGAACCAACGCTGACCAGCAGACCTGAGCACTGATAATCTTTGAAAACTACCAACTCGACTGACACCACAAGGCCTCAGGTGCATCCTGAGTTGAAAAACGGCTCGCATAAAGTACCAGAAAACAAGAAGAACTAAGTACTCACCCGATAAATCCAATATTCATCCTACAACATCAGTGGACTCAACCCAGACTGAAGGCCTACACCATCCAAAGTCTTCAGCGAGGCACCGGGTACGGTGAGCAGGAACAGCCACCCGTGCTTCAAAATTGCAAATTCTTCCCAGAGTTGAGCTTAATTCCCAAAATCCCAAAGTTTCCAACGTAGCTAAGAGAAAGATTATTTCGAAGGATAAATAGTTATACTTTCATTTTTAAAACTATGAACTAATCAGCTTTGAATCTATTGAATAAGTCTTGTTTTATAATAAGTTAATAATTTGTTTGCTTATTAAATAAAGCCAGCTGTTGTTCTTTTATTTTGAACCTAATATGGATAAAGTATGTAATTGACGATATTGATAGCTGATAAAGCATTTAAATTTCAGTGGAGAGGTGGGACCAGCATGCCCATTCTAACCTTATTCTGAACTATTGCTCTAGTGCATGGATCTCTCATTAACAGAAAACCTAGGACTTTTATAAATGTTGTTAATTTTATTCCCAACATCCAGCACTGACAGCTCATCTCTTGATGAGGTAAAATCTCACTTAAAAACAAATGCACACTAAACTTTTTCTTTCTCTTTTTTCACATCTGGAAAGTAAGTGATTCCTATAACAATAGCAGGGTACAATTCTGGCAACCTCCAGCAGCCTAAATCAAAGATTATTTCATCTTCAGTACTACATAAAACTTGTCAATGGATTCAGCATTAAATCACAAAAGAATCTGTCATTTATCTCTGGGCATTTCTACACTGATCTCTCAGCTGTTAAAGAATGCTTTGCCACTAAACCTTCAAGCTGTTACATATTTATTCGAGCTGTGTATAGAATGAAATAAAAGCTTCTCAGGCCCTCACAACAACAACCAAATGAAGTCATGCTCAAAGTTTTCTCTCATGTGGTTTGGTGGCACAGCATGTCAACTAATTGCATTGCTGAGCAGTGGGACATGAATACATATACACAGGAGAATTTAATCTTGGCCAGGTCATTGATAAGAATGAGAGGGATCACTGTTTGTACATTGGTTAATTTCCCAGAGGATATGTCAATCCACACTGTTCTCTGCCTGTTTCCACATAACTAGCTATGGAGCAGCACTGTCACAGATCTGTTATCAGATCATTGCCATTCCCCTGAATAAAACAATACACATGGCATAGAAGGTCTGTGAGGAGGAACACTTACATTGTGTTTTATATTTTACTGCAACAGAGGCCAAGGGTTTATTTTCTGTTTTTATAAATTTTATGTTGATTTCAGTCAGAACAAATCTCAATATCCACTGGTGAATTATTGTACAAATAATCTCGGAAGTCCAATGGATGAAAAAAAACAAAAACTTAGACTTTTCCAGCATTTTAAAGCGTTTTTGATCGTTGAGGATATTTTTGCAACATACTGCAAGCTTTCGAATGATTTGTATCAGATTCTATCTAATACGTAGAATACAGAATGCAATATTTTGCGTGCAGCGTTAAAACAATTTGGATTTGAAATAAGTAGGGACAGTATGATGATGTACTAAATATGATGTGGTGTAATATTAAGCATTATTTCATGCCTGAAGTTCTACGGAGCACAGGAAAAGGCTAAGTTCAAGGCTCACATTAGTGGGCAGTTAGAGTTACAGTTGGGGTTAGGCTCACCATGGCATAACTGATACCTGGGATAGCTTTCAGGGTGGAGAGTTGCAAGTAATATTTGTATAATTTTTCTAGATAGCTGTGATAGGGACAATGTATGTAACTGTGTAAAACTGGAAGAACTGAATAGGTTCCATCCCTATACGTACAACCATGCAGAAATGCCAGAGTGAAAAAGGCCAGTTCTTGCATTGAGCTTGCCCCATATTGCAAACAAACATTGTGATGCTTAATGCTTTTTAATCATAGGACATGGCATAATAAGGGAAGGAACAGGAAAGGCTATTTACTCAACAGGTCTTTGCCAGCTAATTTGTCAAGCTATCCTAATAGCTCCACCCTCATCTTCTTTAAAATAGCCATATATTTTTCTTTTCACTTCAACTATTTGTTACATTTCTTTGTTAAACATTACTGTTGAATCTTTTCTCATGGAATCCCTACAGTGCAAATGGAGTTTGCACCAACCCTTTGAAGAGTAACCCGCCCCAGACTTGCAATCCCATGTTAACTATAGCTAATTCAATTAGCCTACACATCCCTCCACACTATGTGACAATTTAGCATGGCTAATCTATTTAACCTGCACAACTTTAGATTCTGGGAGGAAACTGGAGCATCTGGCCTAAACCAACTCAGGCATGGGAGAATGTGCAAACTCCGTGCAAGCACTCACCTAAAGCTGGAATTGAACACAGGTCCCTGGTACTGTGAGGCAGCAATGCTAAACACTGTGTTACCGTGCTGCTTCTGATTCCACTTCCCCTTCAGATCATCTATTCCAGATCATGATAATTTGTCTATGCATATCCTTGTGCCATCCATAGTAATTTTGACAATCTTTTGGCTGAAGGTTCTGGTCCTTCTGTCCCTGCAGTTTCACCTCATTTACTCTTTCAATGCCACTCCTGAACTTGAACACCATCATCCAATTCCTCTTAACCTGCTCTGTTCTAAAGGAAAAAATACCCAGCTTTTAAAATTCCTGTACATAAGTAAAATACTTGATCCCTGTATCTTATTTTAGTAAATCTTTTCTGCATCCTCTCCAAACCTTTAAGGTCCTTGTTTATTAAATGTTATTGAAGGTTCAAGTTATCGTAAATTCCATCTGAGGACCAGCCAGTAATTTTTTAAATAAAGGTTAGATTTAACTTCCTTGTTTTAATTATTAATGAAACCATGCATTGAGCAGAGACGAAGCATGTGGTGCTGGAAACGCACAGCCGGTCAGGCAGCATCTGAGGAACTGGAGAATCGATGTTTTGAACATAAGATCTTCATCAGAAATGGGAGGTGGGGGATGACCCAAGGGCTCTGAGAGATAAATGGGAGGGTATGGAGCTGGGGGCAAGGTAGCTGAGAATGCGATAGATAGGTGAACTTGGGGGTGAAGGTGATAGGTCAGAGAGGAGGGTGGAGCGGATAGGTTTGGAAGGAAAGTGGACAGGTAGGACAAGACAATGGGCAGTGCTGAGTTGGAATGTTGAATCTGGAATAAGGTGGGGGAGGGGAAATGAGGAAGCTAGTGAAATCCACATTGATCCTGTGTGATTGGAGGGTCCCAAGAAGAGACGTTCTTCCTCCAGGCATCAGATGGTAAGGGTTTGGCCGTTGAGGAGGCCCTGGGCCTTGGATGTTGACTGACCGGTGCTTTTCCAGCACCATACTCTTCAACTCTGAGCTCCAGCTTTGGGCAGTGCTCACTTTGTCCCAAGCATTGAACATATTACCTTTTAAAAACATTCTGATTAAACTTCAGTTACTATGTAGACATGCCACGAAGTTCCTCTACTCCAATAGCTATTTTAATGATTTAGCTTATTTTGCTTTTTCTCATTCTTCCTCCTAAAATGTGTGGCTTCATACTTCGCTATATCAACTTTCATTTGCCATGTGTCTGTCCACCATCCCAACTTATATCCTCCTTATATCTGTTATTATTCTTCTCATTGGTTTATATTTTTCTGAGTTTTGTATCTACAAACTTTGGAATTATGCCTTATCACACCCATGTCCAGATCATTAATATATAATAACAAATATGTTAGGCCTAATGTTAACCCATCCAAATACCATTGTATACATCCCTCCTTGCTGAAAATAATAGTTCATCGCAACGCTCTGCTTTCTGCCTTTTAGCCACTTTTCTGCATTCAATCACTATTCCTTTAATCACTGGTAAGTCTGTTGTATGATGTTTTGCCAGACATTTTTTTTAAAACGAATGGATTAAAATGGCCGATTTGTGAAGGACTTCATTCTGACATTGATATATGTAGGAGTCCATTGATGTTTGATGGTGGTGGATTGAAAAAGCTACCAACAGCACTATCCTCGTCAAACCTACCAAAGAGCTCAATCAAGTTAGTCAGAAAGAACTTTGTGGGCAGCACGGTGGCATGCACTGCTGCCTCACAGCACCAGAGACCCAGGTTCAATTCCCACCTCAGGTGACTGTGGAGTTTGCATGTTCTCCCTGTGTCTGCCTGGGTTTCCTCCAGGTGTTCCAGTTTCCTCCCACAGTCCAAAAATGTGCAGGTTAGGGGCATTGGCCATGCTAAATTGCTCGTAGTGTTAGGTCAAGGGGTAAAATGTAGGGAAATGGGTCTGGGTGGGTTGCACTTCAGTGGGTCAGTGTGGACTTGTTGGGCTGAAGGCCTGTTTCCATACTGTAAGTAATCTAATCTAAATCTGCGCTAATTTTTATTTATTTCCTCATGCTGTTCCAAATGTTGATTTTTGTCCCAGTTTATTATGTTTGAGCATTTCCAGACCACTAATTTTAGTCTGGTTGTTTTGTAATTATTAGAATTATCCCTCTTTCTCTGTTTTTAGCCAGCACTGGAATGTTGCAATCTTCCTGAGAGAGGCAATAAAAGTAAACAAGAAACAAGAGTTATTTGGAGAAGAAAATGATTCTTTCCCAATTCCCAGATGAGTAAAACTGAATGCCAGGGAACAGCATTTATCACAAGATACATTATCCTGTATGAAGGCACCTCCCAGTAGCGAAATAGAGTAACATAAACATGGGTGTCTCTTGGAGAATTTCAATGCACTGCCTTCTGACCCAAGCTGAAGTAATGTGGCTGTTTTACTATTAGCTGGTGGAGCTGGAAAATATTCACTGAGCTTCTGGTAACTGAACATAATTATAATGGCAAGCAGTATTTAACTCACATATTTCACAGCCTGACAATTCTGAAAAGAACCCCCTCAAATGTTGCCTTTTAAATTTGAATTCTAGTTGAAGGGCAATGCATTTCTTAACAATTTAATTGAGCTCTGAAAATGAATGAATAAAATGGCCTCAGTTTTGACATTTATTTTAGTTGTAATTTGGAGCTTTAGCAAACTTACTGCTCACATTTCCATTACATCTATATGATATTTATTTATGAATGTACCAGTATGAGTTCTCTGACCTCACTGCCTATTCAATCTACATTGCTGCTTTTTCATGGGACATTAACTGTCTTGATACATTAAACTTTAATTACTCCTTCTTGTCTTAATGGAAAATAATCACTTATAAATCACTAATAAATTAGTATTGCACCTTGTTATAGCTTCTAGCAGAAGGGTTTCATCCAAAACAAATAAACATGCAGATCTTGTACTATAAGTAAAAACAGCAGGTATTTCACAGAGCAAAACCCTCAAATAACATTATGGAAAGAGTTCTTAATGTTTTGCTGATGTTAGTTAGAATCATCAGGTGAAATCTTCTCAGACCCTGACTGATGTGGGCAAAGGTCAGAAATTTGGAAGAACTACATGAGAAGTTAAATGAGAGTTTTTGTTATGTTAGGTACAACAAGTTCTGGACATCAGGACAAGATTCTCACGAGTGAGCAGTTAAAGATTTATTAATGGACATTATCTTTCATTATCACCCTCACTGTTACTTCATCTCGCCTCATTAATATGCAAATGCATTTCTATTATTGGAGAAAAATTAGATGCTGCGAATTGCCAGCATGAAATTCAAAATCAGAAACCTGTATTGAAACTTGCCAGAAATCAACTAAGTATCAGTTTTTTTGAGTTTCATACCTGAGATAAATTAAAATTAGAAGTAGAATTCCTACAGTGTGGAAACAGGCCCTTTGGCCCAATAATCCACACTGAACCTCCGGAGAGTAACCCACCCAAATCTTCTACTACTCAGCATTTACCCCTGACTAATACATCTAACCTACGCATCCCTGAACACTATGGGCAATTTACCATGGTCAATTCACCTAACCTGCACATCTTTGGATGGTGGGAGGAAACTGGAGCACCCGGAGAAAACCCATGCAGACACAGGGAGTGTGTGCAAACTCCACACAGACAGTTGCCCACGGCAGATCGAACCCGGGTCCCTGGCACTGTGAGATAGCAATGCTAACCACTGAGCCACACCAGATAATTTCTGTCAAGTTTCAGAAAGGGATTTTCTCTGCAAGGTCCAGCATATTGTCTTGTGTTATTTTCCCAAAGTCACCGCCTTAACTCGATACTAGTATTTGGCAAATTGGCTCAACATCACCAGTAAGACATAAGGGGGATGAGAGACTTGAATTCACAGCAGATGCCCCTTCCTCACAAGTCGACCTTCCAAAGTCGAAACCTTTACCACCTGGAAGGACCTTGATCAGCTGGGGAAGT
This sequence comes from Chiloscyllium plagiosum, assembly GCF_004010195.1. Taxonomy (NCBI): domain Eukaryota; kingdom Metazoa; phylum Chordata; class Chondrichthyes; order Orectolobiformes; family Hemiscylliidae; genus Chiloscyllium; species Chiloscyllium plagiosum. The sequence goes on along the minus strand of NC_057723.1, from coordinate 61,301,719 downwards.
GGGCCGAGAAGTGGCAAATGGAGTTTAATAAGTGCGAGCTCTTGCATTGTGGCAAGTCAAATCAAGGTAGGAGTTTGATAGTGAATAATAGGGTCTTAATGAGCATAGTGAAACAGAGGGATCTTGGAGTTCAGGTGCATGCTTCTCTGACAGTGGAGGCACAGGTAGACAGGGCACTGAAGAGAGCTTTTGGCATACTGGCCTACATTAGTCAGGGCATTGAGTGTGGAAATAAGGAAGTTATGTTGTAATTATACAGGATGTTGGCGAGGCTACACTTGGAGAATTGTTTTCAGCTTTAGTCATCTTGATATAGGAAGGCTGTTATTAAATTGGAAAGAGTGCAGAAGACATTTGCAAGGATGTTGCCTGGACTCAATGGTTTGAGTTATAAGAGAGTTTGGACAAGTTGCGACTTTTTTCTTTAGAGCGTAGGAGACTGAGAGGGGATGCATTAATAGAGGTGTATAAGATCATGAGAGGCATGAATGCACTTAGTATTTTAGCAGGGTTGGGGACTCGCAGGCTAGACGGCATCAGTTTAAGGTCAGAGAGGAAAGAATAAAAGGAAACATGAGGGTTTTTTTTGTATAGAGGGTGGTCCCTATGGAATGAGCTGCCAGCGAAAGTGGTTGAGGCAGGTACGTTAACAACATTTAAAAGGCATTTGGACAAATACATGGATGGGAAAGGATTAGAAGGATATGAGCCAAGTGCAAGGAAATGGGGTTAGCATGGACAGACATTTTGGTCTGAATGGACAAAAGGGCTTGTCTCCGTGCTGTAGGACTCTATGACTCTATGACTTTATGACAAGGTCAGTAGATACATTGGAAAGCTATAATCTGCAAGTGTCACTCCAAGTCATGCACCATCCTGATCTGGAATACATCACCATTTCATGACTGACGGTGTATCAAATTTTTAAATGTCCCTCCCCAACAGCACTGTAGGTGTCTCTACTATCCATGGATTGGAGCAGTTCAAAAAGGCAGTTTACCATCACCACCAAGGCAATTAAAGATGGGCAAAAAATGCTGGCCTAGCCAGTGACACTCAGATTCCACGAATGAATGAAGAAAATAAAGTTGTTATGGTCAAAGTAAGGTTTTAGAATTTTTAATTAAGTATTAATAATCCTTAAGCAGCTCATCGCCTTCTACTTGAGCCATTATGAAAATACAAATAACTAAAACTTCACTTCAGATGTTTTGAAGAAATTTTATTTTATTTTAAGTCATTGTTCAAAAGAGTTAAATAATTATATATATTTTTAATCTCTCTGGCCGTACTGGGTAGAGAGTTAAATGATTTTCGTAATTACATGCAAGTGAGAACTGTTGAAGATGTTCACACATTTTTATTACAATTGTTTTTATCCAATATCTAGAGCTGGCATTTATGAAAAGCCTTGGAATTTTGTTTCAAAGATTGCTAGCATTTTAGTGGGTATTATTGACTTTACTAATTGCATCAATATTAGTTGCTTTACTTTGTTCTTCTATGGATTGTTTTTTGCCACATCAGTTCTTGATGAGAAATGCATTAGGGTATCATCAGATGATAAAGTTTTGTACAAAACCTTTGGAAGCTGCTGCCCAATTTGATTTGCAGGAACAGGGTCCAAATATTTAAGTAGATGCTCTTTACACAACATCATTAAGCAGATGATTTCTTGACTGGCATGTTTCCCACAGTGTCTCAAACACTGATAGACTTACAGTTATGACAAACATCCCCTGCTTCAATAATTTGTACTATTTTCTCACAGATGAGAGAAAGGATTCAATCCTGATAGAAAAATATAAAGCAATATCATTGAAAGAAACTCCAGGGTCTGTACTGTTGCCTGTACATGGATCTTTACTACGTTCTATAATTATGGCTGGGTTTTTCATTAAAGGGAAAGATAAGCCCTGACCACGCCATGGGCTTTCCAATATGAAGGCAGTTCAGAGTAAAATACATTTGTATGTTAGGCTTAATGTTTTCTTTTTATAGCATATTGCAGATGGAGTTTGTGTAGTTTGCTTTGCAAATTAGTTTCCTTTTATCATTAAAAGAGTAAATCCTTAAATATATCGAATATTTGTTGATAAGGCATGAATGCTATCATGAATAGTTATTTAGACAGAATCTTGGATCCCTATTTTCTCTGAAAAGAAATAGGGATAATAAATTATGTACTGCTGTCTGCTCAGTGAAGCAAAATGCCAGTTATGAACAAAGATTCTGTAAATGCTTTGACGCTTAGGAATGCAGAATTAGGGTATGCTGTGGAGGTTTAATACTGGTACACTTAGCAGAAACAATGATGGAGTGCATTTAAATCTGCAGTGGTTAAAGTGGTCATAATGATTCGTAGAATGGAAGTTACCAATGATATATTGGGCAAAGTCCATTAACTAGTGAAAGTGATTTCATTACTTACAAGCTTTAGAGTATCTTTTCTGCTCATTAGAATGTAGAAGTGCTCATGTTCAAGAAATTGAAGTGTTTACAACAGGCATGGTGATTTTGAATAATGGAGAAGGTTTCTGCATCAATTTTATTCCCATGACAAAAAGTTGTTTAGTGTACAAATGAATGTTCAAGATAATGAATAGTTTTGATTGTGGTAACGATATAGAATTATTTCGGACACTGCACTGCAGTGAATTAATACCTTATGTCAATGCAGGAAAATTTAAAAATGACACATTCAAGGATACATTTGGTACATTATTTGATTATAAATGTTCTTTGCATTCAAATATAACTTGGCACACTTTCTGTGAGATTGGGTAGCTCTCTTGACAGTGGTTGTTTCATCTGCTTTCATATTCACATTCACATTCCTTTTACAATTGAGGCACCAACTGTCAACGTAGAACATCTTTTCTAATAGCTATTTTTAATCAACCTGCTCAGAGATATCTCTTGGTAAGGTGGTAAGGTGGGACACTACCATTGTGCCACAAGAGTCTACATTTAGGACTTTGGAAAGAAGTTTACAATTTTCAATTTTCAAATACAAAATCATTGCTAATACAGATCAATATGGACAATAGTTCCTTGGGCCTATACAAGCAAATACAGTGTGTTGAGTAGTGCACAAATATGGAGCTGCCAGTAATACTACCAAATTCCTTGGACTTTCTAATATGAATGTGGTTCACGAGAACCAGAATTAAAACATGAGGTAGATGGAGGGTAAACTTGAACAGGTAATACTTTGTTATAGTCCATTCAGCTGCATAGCTAGTTTTAGATCATGTCCCCTTCCTCCTGACCCACATGATCACATGATGCTCTCTGCTGAAGGGGCAGCACACACTCAACTACCTACATACATAATACCCTTTATTTCCATACTCGCCTTAATATATACAGACACTTCCAACATCTTCAGCTTTTATACAGGCATTGTAGCTAACATATGTACATTGTCAGGAACATTTACAAAAATAAACATGGAAAACAAAACAAACCTTCCATGATCTATATTGACATAATCAGTCTCTCGGGGGATGGTGGTTCCTAGAAGACCGTTTCCTCGTCTCAGAAACCTTCTCTAGTTTCAGAAGCTGCTGTTGTTCTGTAGGTACCTTCATATATGATAGGCTGTTATTGGTCTGTGATGCTGCTGTTGTCAATCTGGTCCAATCGGGGAACACTGGCTGACAGATAAGAACAGCAGTTTCAGGCATCCTGTTCACTCGAGTCCTGGCTCTGAGGGAGCTGGATCATTATCACAACTGCCTCACATTCTACATAGCTATAGAGAAGGAGAGGATTAGGCAAAATGGGAGGATATTTAATTGGGGAAGAGGAAATTATGATGCGATTAGACATGAGTTAGGAAGCATGGGTGGGAGCAATTGTTCCATGGCAAAGGCACTATAGACATGTGGAGACTGTTTAAGGAACAGTTGTGAGTATGATAAATAAATATGTCCCTCTGAGACAGGCAAGAAGTGGTAAGATAAAGGAACCTTGGATGACGAGGATGGTGGAGCTTCTCGTCAAAAGGAAAAAGGTAGCTTACATAAGGTGGAGGAAGCTAGGGTCAAGCTCAGCTCTAGAGGATTACAGGAAGGCGAAGAAGGAGCTTAAAAATGGTCTGAGGAGAGCCAGGAGGGGGCCCCAAAAAAGGCTTGGCAGAATGGATTAGGGAGAACACAAAGGCATTTTACACTTATGTGAGGAATAAGAGAATGGTCAAAGAAAGAGTAGGGCCGATCAGGGATAGCATAGGGAGTTTGTGTGTGGAGTCTGAGGAGGTAGGGAAGCCCTAAATGAGTTTTTTCCTTCTGTCTTTACGAAAAAAACAAACTTTGTAGTGAATGAAACCTTTGAAGAGCAGGTGTGCATGCTGGAATGGATAAAGATAGAGGAAGCTGATGTGCTGAAAATGTTGTCAAACATTAAGATTGACAAGTCACCAGGCCCGGACCAGATTTGTTCTCGGCTGCTTTGGGAAATGACAAATGCAACTGCTTCACCACTTGCAAAGATCTTTCCATCCTCGCTCTCCACTGGAGTCGTACCTGAGGACTGGAGAGAGGCAAATGTAATTCCTCTCTTCAAGAAAGGAAATAGGGAAATCCCCTGCAATTACAGACCAGAAAGTCTCATGTCTGTCGTCTGCAAGGTGTTAGAAAGGATTCTGAGCGATAGGATTTATGACCATATGGAAGAGCATGGCTTGATTAAATGCAGTCAACACGGCTTTGTGAGGGGCAGGTCATGCCTCACAAACCTTATCGAGTTCTTTGAGGATGTGACTAGAACAGTTGATGAGGGTTGAGCTGTGGATGTGGTGTATATGGACTTCAGCAAGGCATTTGATAAGGTTCCCCATGGTAGGCTCATTCAGAAGGTCAGGAGGAATGGGATACAGGGGAACGTAGCTGTCTGGATACAGAATTGGCTGGCCAACAGAAGAGAGAGAGTGGTAGTAGAAGGAAAATATTCTGCCTGGAAGTCAGTGGTGAGTGGTGTTCCACAGGGCTCTGTCCTTGGGCCTCTACTATTTGTAATTTTTATTAATGACTTGGATGAGGAGATTGAAGGATGGGTTTTGTCCAACCTCTCCTTATAACACAGACCATTGAGTCCTGGCAACATTCTTTCAATTTCTTTTGCACTCTTTCAAGTTTTATAGCAACCTTCCTATAGCAAGGTGACCAAAATGAACACAGAGGGATCTTGTTGTGCAGGTACATAGATCCCTTAAAATGGCCATCCAAGTGGACAGGGTTGTTAAGAAAGCATATGGTGTTTTGGCTTTCATTAACAGGGGGATTGAGTTTAAGAGTCGTGAGATCTTGTTGCAGCTCTATAAAACTTTGGTTAGACCGCACTTGGAATACTGCGTCCAGTTCTGGTCGCCCTATGATAGGAAAGATGTGGATGCTTTGGAGAGGGTTCAGAGGAGGTTTACCAGGATGTTGCCTGGACTGGAGGGCTTTTCTTATGAAGAGAGGTTGACTGAGCTCTGACTTTTTTCATTGGGGAAAAGGAGGAGGAGAGGGGATCTAATTGAGGTAAACAAAATAATGAGAGGCATAGATAGAGTCAATAGCCAGAGACTATTTCCCAGGGCAGAAATGACTAACATGAGAACATAGTTTTAAGTTGGTTGGAGGAAAGTATAGAGGGGATGTCAGAGGCGGGTTCTTTACACAGAGAATTGTGAGAGCATGGAATGCGTTGCCAGCAGCAGTTGTGGAAGCAAGGTCATTGGGGACATTTAAGAGACTGCTGGACATGCATATGGTCACAGAAATTTGAGGGTGCATACATGAGGATCAGTGGTCGGCACAACATCGTGGGCTGAAGGGCTTGTTCTGTGCTGTACTGTTTTATGTTCTATGTTCTATGTAAATAGGGAGTGACTTGATGATAGGATTGTAGCCTCTGTGAAGTTATTACAATGACAATGAGAGAAAAACAAATTTCTGAAGAATTTTGCTGCAAACAGTTGTCTTTGAGTTGGGTAATCATTTCTGGCATCATGCCTTTATTTGAGAAGGTTGACTTATTCAATCCTGTCTTCAAAGACTGGGCCCAGTATATGGAAAGAATGCATTACTTTTCCTTGGCCAATGACATTAGGGCAGAAGCAAAACAATGCGTAATCCTCCCAACAGCTTGTGGACCTGTAGGTTTTTCAGTCATTAAGAGCTTTACATTCCCTGAGGCACGAGGTACTAAAACCTTGCAAGGGTTGATGGATTGGGTTAAGGAATATTGTGACCCCCAAGTCTCTTCTTTTTCTGAGATGCTATCAATTTTACTCAGCAATTCGAGAATCATTGGAAGCCATATCAGGAGTTTTGTCAGAGATATGTGACTTTAGTTTAAGCCGTAATGAGATGTTGAGAGACTATTTGGTATATGGGATTAATGATCTAACCATGCAAAAGCTCCTACTGGCTGAAATCCAACTGGACTTCAAACAGACACTACAACTATCTTTACCATTGGGAAATGTGGTAAGTGGAGCACTTGAATCGTTGAGTATTCCTATGGAAGTGGACACCCTTGCTAGTCCGACTAAGCTTGGGGAACACCACTTGATTAAAGGCAATTGCAAAGCCTCACTTGGGACATATCCTGCACAGAGGGACACTAGGGCAGTCCACAGCAAAAACACCAAAACAAAGCCAAGCCTCAGCCAAACAGTCAACATTTTCTTCAGGATCTGGGCCAGCAACCCATTGCTGGCTGCTGGAATGTGGACGCAAGACTGCAAAAGAGTCCTAATAGATAAAAATTGAGTAGGAGAACTCATAGGCCGGTATCCAGGAGAGTGCACACCCTGGAAAGTTCACCTACATCTGACTTGGAATAATTAAATTGCTTACCTACGTTCAAATCTGAAACAATCAAAATAGACATCTGGTTAAATAATCATCTGGTTCTAATGGAGGTTGAGACAGGTGCAACCATTACGGTGATTACAAAGCCAGTCTTTAACAAAATTTGTTCTGGACTCCAATCTTTAAATTTGTGCAAGATCTCAGCTAGACTGAGAATCAATGCCACGGAACCTTTACAGATGAGGGTACAAGTTTGAATCTGATCTCTTATGATTAGCAGCTGGTTCAGCTAACACTGCTTATTGTAAAAGGCTCAGGCCCAAGCTTGATGGGCTGAAATCAGTTGAGAAAATTCACCTAGATAGACTCCATATTTTTCAATTAGAAAATAGCTGGCTGAGTGAAGTCTTAATTAAATACCCGAAAGTTTTTCGGAAGTCTAGGTACTATCAAAGGAGCAAAGGCCACCTTGTAAGTTGACTAGGAAACAATTCCATGATTCTCCAGTGCCCCATGCCATTTGCCTTATGGGCAAAAGTAGAGAAGAAATCGGAAGGCTGGAAAGCGAAGGAATCATCAAACCAGTCCATTTTGCAGAATGGGCAGTACCGGTGGTACCAACTGTGAAGCCCAACAAAGTTCACCTTTATGGAGATTTTAAATAAATGGTAAACCACTTCTTACAGCTGGATAAAAACCTAATGCCTTGCACAGAGAATTCCAGCATCTGAAGTCCTCACTGTCTCCTAAAGGATTTAAATGCAAAGCTGGCAGGGATACTGTCCTTCACGAAGATGAACCATGTGTACTTGCAATTGTGGTTAGATGAGGAATCCCAGAATGATGCTAAATTAATACCCATAAGCGTTTGTACCAATATATAAGACTGCTATTTTGGGTATCCTCCGCCTGTACAATTTTTCAAAAAAGATAAAGCTGTAGAGCTGTACAGCATAAAAACAGACCCTTTGGTGCAATTTATCCAGCCAAATGGAGGACATTTTACAAGGTCTACCTTAGGTTACCATTTATCTCAATGATGTGCTAATAACAGGAAAAAAACAATAAGAAGCACTTAGAGAAGTTGGACATAGTCTATAGGAAGTTTCACTTAGATTGGCACATGCCTGAGAAGGGAAAAATACATTTTCCAGGCACCAAGTTCTTTTAAGTCACATTCTTGAGATAACATAACGTTTTATAAAAGAAGGTGACATCTCAGCTCAGACAATGTATTAACAGTGTGACATTAGAATCAATCTTGAGTCAGACTGGTTCTATTTCCAAAGTAGGAATTTATAAAATGTTACATGGGTTGAATGCGCAACAATCGCCAGACAGGAATGTTCCCTCCCAGTCAGGGAATACTTCAGTGGTCAGGGACATTCGGCCTCGGATTTTGGGGTGGCCATCTTCCGAGGTGAACTTCAGATTACTCAACAATGCAGAGTGGCCAAGCAACGGCTGATAGCCAAGATTGGTACCCATGACGATGGCCTCAACCGGGAAATTGGGTTCATGTCACTCTACTGGTAACTCCACTGCACTAGAGACACACACACACACTCACATAGACCCTCTCTCATTCACATTCTCCATTTCAGACACACATGCATGCAACCCCCACACTCACACCCACGCACACACCCTCTCACGTGCTTGTGCTCTATCACACTCACATGCGCACTCTGCCAGGCGTGCACACACTCTCACGTGCACTGACATTCACACGCACACATACTCACGTGCCCACAAACACACTTTCCCTCTCTTCTTCACATGCACACACAAACACATGTAGGTCTGTGGGGTGAGTTTGTATTTGCAGAATTGTGTTTTCAGATACATTCTGTTATGCACGGGGTTTGGGGGGCACATGGTCTGCAGGCAGTTAATGCAGGCGGTCAATCCATGTAACATTTTGTAAATTCCTACTTTGGAAATAGAACCAGTCTGAATCAAGATTGGTTCTTGACTCTAACCTCACACCTTTAATACATTGTCTGAGAGATGTCACCTTTTTTATATAAAACATTAAGTTATCTCAAGAATGTGAATTTTGGAATATTGCGCACAATTCTGGTCTCCTTCCTATCGGAAAGATGTTGTGAAACTTGAATGGCTTCAGAAATGATTTGCAAGGATGTTGCCAGGATTGCAGGATTTGAGCTACAGGGAGAGATTGAATAGGCTAGGGCTGTTTTCCCTGGAGCGTCGGAGGCTGAGAGGTGACCTTATAGCAGTTTATAAAATCATGAGGGGCATGGATAGGATAAATAGACAAAGTCCTTTCCATGGGATGGGGGAGTTCAGAACAAGAGGGCATATATTTAGTATGAGAGGGGAAAGGTATAAAAGAGACCTAAGGGACAGTGTTTTCACTCATAGGGTGATACATGTATGGAATGATCTGCCAGAGGAAGTGGAGGAGGCTAGTATGATTGCAACATTTAAAAGGCATTTGGATGGGTATATGAATAGGAAGGGTTTGGAGGGATATGGGCTAGGTGCTGGCAGGTGGGACTAGATTGTATTGGGATATCTGGTCAGCATGGACGAGTTGGACAGAAGGGTCTGTTTTCATGCTGTACATGTCTATGACGCTATGACTTAAAAGAATTCTGGAATTTATATATCAATAAACCAAAGCCTGCAACCCATTCTAAAAGATGAAAGACTTGACAGCAATCTAGGCTTGTTCAATATAATTGAGGAAAATATACAGAGGAAAAGTGCTGAAAGAAATGCTCCAAGGCACCCATGAGTGTACAAATGAAAAAAGTAATCAGGAAGTACTTTTGATTACATTACAGTGTGGAAACAGGCCCTTCGGCCCAACAAGTCCACACCGACCTGCCGAAGCGAAACCCACCCATACCCCTACATTTACCCCTTACCTAACACTACGGGCAATTTAGTATGGCCAATTCACCTGGCCCTGCACATCTTTGGACTGTGGGAGGAAACCGGAGCACCCGGAGGAAACCCACGCAGACACGGGGAGAACGCGCAAACTCCACACAGTCAGTAGCCTGAGGCGGGAATTGAACCCGGGTCTCTGGCGCTGTGAGGCAGCAGTGCTAACCACTGTGCCACCGTGCCACCCACACGCCCATACTTTTGTTGGCTGAAGGTGAACTCCCAGATTGAGGAGAAAGCAACATTGTACCAATCCTGCTCATTAGTAACAAAAGCTTTACTGTTGTTACCCCTTCACCTATAGAAATGTCCTCAATAACCATAGCAGTAGATTCAGTTCAATTTCACTGGACCAGTAGAGGGAAGGATACTAATAGTGGTTGTAGATACCCACTCCAAGTGATATGAGGTTGTGGTCATAAAGTTGTTATCAACAATAGCAAACGGATGAACTGTTTGCCAGTTTTCGAACCCTGAACAAATCAAGAGTGACAATGGTTGTGATGTAGGGGTTTGAGGAGTACCTGAAAATCACAGAGTATAACTCATGAGATTGGCTGTATCTCAACGACTATGTAGGTCCTTTTATGGGCTCAATCTTCTTAGTTGTTGTAGAAGCCACTCAAATTGGTTGGACATGTATCGAGTTCATTCGTCAAACACAGGGACAATGATAGAATAACTGCACATCCGGAAGTGTTGGTCACAGATAATGGACCATTGTTTACCAGAAGGAAATTTGAGTATTTCTTAAAGTCAAATGGTATTTGACAAACAAGGGCGGGTCCATACCATCCATCATCCAATGGTCTGACAGAAAGAGCAGTTTAAACTTTGAAGGCAGGCTTAAAAACTCAGTCTACAGCTTCACTCGATACTAAACTGTCATGGTTCCTATTTGATTACAGCTCCACCCCTCAGGCAACTATGGGGATGGCTCCAGCTGATTTGCTAATCGGGAGAAGACTTGCACCAGATTAAACCTGATCTTTCCGGACCTGTGATGAGTCAGAAATAGCATCAGGAATGCCAATGCTGGACACAAGACTCTAGTAAGTGAGAGAGGCAGTTTACTTAACGGAATGATGTTTCATGTAGGAACCATGGGAATGGCTAAGAGGCCTGGTCAAATCAAGTTCAGGACAGGTAATGTACAAAGTTTGGGTAGATGAGGTGGTCTTGAACAAGCACATGGACCATATGAAAGCTGCAAACTTGCAAATAGTGCTGGATCAAAATGTGCCAAGCTCATCAACAACCTTTCCGAATCTTCTGGAAGCCATGGGTTCTCTCTCTCCATCAAAAATTGAAGATACCTTGGAATCTGAGATAGATACGATGAATGTTGCCACCTTAATATCTTTTCCACCTGAAGAAGAGAATTTCGTGGAGACCCTTCAGACACAATAGACGCGCTACCGTACATTACATGCCACTCACATCAGAGGCAGCATTGGAGGATCTTGACTTGATGCTAAAATGCTCCAGGAGGAACTACAAAAAAAAGGCTAATGAGCTCTGATTCAGAGAGGGAGGGATGTATTGATTTTAATGAGGTCAGGCAAGTGATCTCAAAGAATATGAGTTCCCTATGGTGCTGTTAAACTTGTCCAGTCAGGCAATCCTGACTGACAGATAAAAACAGAAGTGTCCAACATCCTGTTCATTCTGAGAATTGCCTCTGAGGAAACTGACCAGTGTCAAGGACTTTCTACATGTAACTAATGGGTGACTTGGTGATGAGATATTGGCTTTTGTGGAGTTATTTTAGTGATGTGTGGCAATCATGTCTGCATGTCTCCTGGTCTCTGCATCTCTAGTTTGCAGCATAAAAAACAATTGGGGTATAAACCACTGCTAAGATCCATTTCTCCCCATATGTACAGCTCTGGACTAATGCGGTCTGTCCTCTTTGGAACACCCTCAACCTTGAGGTTCCCATACTTCTTGATTTTCCTTTACTACCACCCTGGTCTCTTCCAGCTGCAGTAAGTCAATCATGGTTCTCAGCTGGCAGTTGAACATTAAGGACGCCAACTAACAGTGAGGTATCATGTGTGGTGTATTCCTGTATATGCTGAGGAACTCACTGAGTTGATGTTATAATGAAGTCTCCCCTTGTGAGATCTTTGAGGCTTGCTTCAAGGTTTGTACAAATCTCTCCACGTGGCCATTTGTCACAATTATGGCCACCAGACAAAACATCTTGCCAACATCTTCATTTTGGAAACTCCTGGAGGACCCGAATGAAGTTCAGACAGAATCTGGTGGTGACCTTTGCTCTGGGCAATCACTCTTGGTCCCCATAATAATATGCCATCCTCTACTGCATCTGGTCTCTGCAGGTTTAAAAAGCTTTCAAGTCTGCTTGTGAAGGCTCTTTCATTCACTCATCACCACCAACATCTGTTTCAGTTTAGCCAGGAGCAGACTGTTTTGTGTCCAAAGTCTGATATCACCTGCTATGACTAGAAGTGTGTCCAGAAAATTTAAAACTATTAGGGACTCTTCAGTGGCAGTACTATAGATGGCGTATCTGCCAGCAGGAGGCAACTCAATGCATACACATTTGGTACTTGGCCTCCTGGAAGGTGTTCTAACTTGTAATTATATGCACTTAATATTAGAGCCCAAAGCTGAATTCAGCCTGAAGCTATGGGCAGCACTGTCTTGTTCTCTTTATATGAGGTGCTGGTGTTGGACTGGCCGTGGACAAAGTTAAAACTTACACAACACCAGGTTATAGTCCAATAGGTTTATTTGGAAGTACTAGTTTTCAGAGTACTGCTCCTTCATCAGGTAGCTGTGGAGCAGGATCATAAGACACAAAATTTATAGCAAAAGATCACGGGAAGTGATAACAACTCTCATGACCAACATTAAATAACCGTCTGTTACAGACAACTCCCACATCTTGGACAGTTAAGGGCATAATTCTGGAAGATTTCCAGAATTATGCCTTTAATTCTGGAAAGTCCTTCTTCTCAGGACAAAGTTCACCACTAGGCTCAAGATTGAGTCATCCCAGGTTGCATTCCATACCTGAGTTGTCCAGAATTTTGTCTTTCTGAGAAAAGTACATACTTTTCAGATTCCACTGAAGAACATGCTTTATTTCCAGGTTGTAGTGACCTTGGCAAAGACTGCCGTGCTCCTCTGACTGTCAGTATCTGATTTCATATGAATAAGCAACTTGGCAGGAGTGTTTCCACCATTGACAGAATCTCCGTAAACAGGCTAAAACGGGAGGTTAGCGGCCTGTGGAATGTCAGCAGCCTGAAGTGCTTGCCATAAAGGAAATGGGTGAACTTCTTGATATCAAACATGATACCCAATCCTTCCTTTGGCATATTCCTCCTCCATCTTTATTAGTGACCTTGATGCAAATGCAATGGCCCTTTCCTCTCCATTTGACAAAATTTTTGACAGTACAGCACTAAGCCCATAAGATGAAGTATCAAATATCAAAGGCTTTGGCAACTTTGGGCTGAAATGGACTTGCTTCACACCTCGGTAAGCCTCCTCACATTCCTGGATCCATTTTGGGTCCCAGCCACCATTGCAGGTGTTATAGCACTGTTGTCAGAACAGAGATGAACTTGTCATTGTAATTTACAAGTGCCAAAAATGATCTCAGTTGAGACACATTCTCTGGTCTTGGGCCATTCATGATAGCCTCCATCTTCTTGCATGACTTGTGTAGTCCCTTGCCATTGATTATGTGGCCCAGGTACTCAACTGAATCTTTTAAAAAAACTCTCATTTCTCTCTTTTTACTTGTAGGGTGTGGTCCTGCAATTTTTGTAGGGTTTCTTCTAAGTTTTTCATATGCTCCTCTTTGGTGGATACAGAAAACACTGGACACTTGACAATCTACTCAAAATCTGGTCCATGGCCTTCTCTATTACAGCCAATGCTGATGTGATGCAAAATGGAAGTTGCATGCAAGCAGAACAGTTCCACATGTCCCTATCAGCAGCAGCAGCAGCAGTGGCGGCAGTTAGGTCTCCTTTGCAACCTCCATTTAGATATAGGCCTGCAACAGAGCCTTTTTTGCGATGTTCTTAAACCCAGCCAGTCCACTGAACAGGTCTTCAATGCATAGAAATGGGTATTAATCTGCACTCTGGGCTGGGTTGATTGTGACCTTAAAGTCACCACAAATCCTCACCATGCCATTTCTTTGTAAGATCGAAATAGTTAGAATAACTAATGGTTACTGGTTCTAACACTCCCAGGTTCACCAGCTGTCCCAGTTCTGCTTTCACTTTAGGTCAGATGGTGTAAAGTTCAAGACATGCTTTCAAACTCCTTGGACAAAGTTTAATTTTTTCTCCTTTCATTTCACCCAATGTTCCCTTGAGGAAATCTTTTTACCTGCCCAAAATCTCTTGCTAACTAATTTTTGAGTCTGTCACTCTATTAATCATGCACCAGTTTAACTTTAATTTCTGTAACCAGGAGCATCTGAATAAAACAGGATAGTCACCTTTCAGTATGTACAGAGGTAGTTCGGCCTGTTCATTAACTGTATTTTTACATGTACATAGCTCTTCAGGGACACAACTTTTTCCATGTTTCTCCATGATGTAGTCTTGGCTGGCTTCAATGGCAGAACCTTTAACTTTACCCTAAATATTGATTCGGGACTCAAAGATACTGCTGCATCTCTAATTTGGGATGAACCCAGAAGTAATCAGCTTCACCCTGTACTGACAAGATGTTTCACCAAAACTCTGCTTACTCTGGGCTTTCTGTTTTTCTTGCAGACCTCGCTGACTCCCAGTCTATTCCCCAGCTGGTGACACGTGCTTTAGGCCTTGATGTCTGAATAGTCTTCTTTAGACACCCCTTCTCTTGCTTGCATTTTACTTGGCAATTTCGGGCAATATGGCCACTCAGTTACATTTGTACTACCGGATCCAACCCGTTATGGCCACACTTGCCACATCTGGAGCATGCTATGGTTGATACCACACTCTGCTGAGTTTTCGCTACTCTATGCACCCGGATATCGTCATTCAACTGTTTTGCTTTGTTGGCAGTCAATACCTTCAAGGGAGCAATTTCGAAAGCAGCTTTGGAATCCAGATTTCTCCTCATTATTACTTTCTGCTGGATGGCTTTGTGTTGGCCACAAAACAAATGATCCCCCAAGGCACCTTGCAGGAACCCTCTGAATTTGCAATGTTCCACTAACCTCTTTAAGGCAGTCACAAATTGGGCGATGGACTCTCCTTCATACAAGGTTCGTGAAGGTTTGTAGCTCAGGTTGAGGTTTAGGGTGTAGGTTTGCTCGCCGAGCTGTAGGTTTGATATCCAGACGTTTCATTACCTGGCTAGGAGGTCATCACTTGGAGGTCGCCACTGATGATGTTACCTAGCCAGGTAATGAAACATCTGGATATCAAACCTACAGCTCAGCGAGCAAACCTACACCATAAACTCTCCTTCATGTTGTACACATTTGTAAAAATGGAAGCATTCCACAATCATCAGTGGTTTTAACAGAATTCCTACAGTGTGGACACAGGCCATTCACCTGTGTGAGTCCACACCACCCCTCTTAGGGGCAGCACACTCAAACCCATGCCCAACCCTATTCCTGCATACCCGCATTTTCTATGGCTAATCCACTTAGCCTGCACATCCAATGGTACTATAGGCAATTTAGTAGGGCCAGGTCACCCAACCTGCACATTTTTGGGTTATGGGAGGAAAGCAGAACACCCAGAAGAAACCCATGTAGACATATGGGGAACATGTAAACTCTACACAGACTGAGGCTGGAATCAAAGCTGGGTCCCTTGTGCTGTGAGGCAGTGATGCTAACCACTGAGCTACTGTGCTGCAAACTAACTCCCCAACACTTCTCATAGTTCTTGGTATGTCATTTTGCAGATGCAATCAGACTCCTTAAATTCATAAAGGCCTTGCACCCAATGATATTCAAGAAAACCAGTACCATTTTGTTTTCAGCCACATTTTTCTCCTTGAAATACAGGTTAAATTATTCAAAAGAACAAAAGAAAAATACATCACAGGAACAGGCCCTCCAGCCCTCCAAGCCTGTGCCAATCATCATGCCCTAATTAAACTAAAAAACAAACCTTCTGCCCTTATTCGGACCGTATCCCTCTCACCTTGAACCTGTGCCCCCTTGTAATTGAAACTTCAACCCTGGGAGACAGCCTTTGACTATCCACACTATAATTTTGTCTCCTCTATCACGTCTTCTCTCATCTGCTGTCTTTCCAGTGAAAATAATCCTATTCTTTTTAACCATTCCTCATAGCCAATTCCCTTTAGAGCAGGCAACATCTGAACCTTCTCTGCACTCTCTCCAAAGCTTTCTTCTGTTAGTATGGTGACCAAACCGCACACAATACTCTAAATGCGGCTTAACAAGAGTTTTATACAGCTGCAACATGATTTGTCAACTCTTGTATTCCATGCCCTGGCCAATGAAGACAAGCTTACCATATTCATTCTTCATCACCTTGGCCACCTGTGTTGTCACTTATAGTGCCCAGATCCATGTGTATGCTAAAGTTCCTAAGAGTTCTGCCATTTACACTATAATTCATACCTAAGTTTGATCCTCCAAAATGCATCACCTCACATTTGTCTGGAAAAACTCCATCTGCCATTTCTGTAGGTAGGACAGGTTAAGAGGACCATGACGAGCTGGGGAGTTGGATCTGGGATGAGGTGGGATGGAGGGGAAATTTGGAAACTGTTGAAATCGATATTGATGCCATGTGGTTGTAGGGTCCTAAGGCAGAAGATGAGGCATTCTTCCTTCAGTTGGCGAGTGGCTTTGATTTGGCAGAGGAGAAGGGCCAGGACTTGGGACTGTGGGAGGGAGAGTTGATGTGCCTCTGACTATCGAGACACCTATTACAATCACTCTTCTGGACTTTGCGTCACCCCACACTACAGCAGAACCAGTTGTGGTGCCACAGATCCTACTGCTGCTTGTACTATCCCTTGAGAGGCTATCCCTGCCAACAATATCCAAAAGAGTATACCTGTTAGAGATAGGAATAGCCACAGGAAATGCCTGCACTACCTGCCTGACTGTCCTGACAATCACTCATCTGTCTGTCTGGACACTATATGGAATCCAACTTTCTGCCTCTTCATTAAACAGTCCTTTCATTCCAAATTGACCCGCCAAATTTGTTTTCCTGCTGATGGGAAATTTTCCTGTCACTTGAGTCTCTTAGCTATTCACAGCCCTAGTCCCTGGGTGAATGCTTTCCACATCGGCTGCTCCCTCACCAGCTTTGTTAGCATATCATTCTTCCCTGACATCACCAGCAGCCTGAATCCCCTTGCGACAATTTCCCTTGACATTGCCACCATAACCTCACATCCTTTTTGAAGCCTGGACAATGTTCTTCCTCCCAACAAATATAAAATGGCATTCGTACACAGTTTATGGCCAGATATACTCAATACTCATACTTACCATAGAAATATTAATATTCATTTAAATATCTGACATTTAATGTTGGCTTATACTTATGAAAGGCAATTTTACGTTGTTCTATGCTATATTGTATTGTGTTTTGACTTGCATACAAAGTGATTTGATAACGTATTCTAGAACGGAACCCATTCATAACCTGGAAATTGCCTGCATCCTTTATCTCATCTTTAGCAGCTACTGCTTCTGCCCTGGTCAAAATGGAGTTGAAAATATTACAGCATGAAAGCTTGTTGCAGTTTGGCAATTGGAAAAGTATTTTCAGTAACAACTTTAAAAAAAAATAAAACCCCAATTCTTTCCGAAGGTTACAGTAAAGGATAAGTTCCCTAGTTATCAGGAATGCAATTGCCTCATAACATTTTTTATTCAGTCAGGCAAAACAGATACAGGGTTTCAGCCAAATTTAAGAACAATACTATTACAAAGTTCCAGAATCTGAAACACATAGACGAATCAATAAAGAAACACATTGGTTTATGCAATGTATCAACTGACAACAAATGAAAATGAAACATAGGACATAAAGAATTTAAGCAAACTCTGTTAAACAATGTCCTAGTAGACGAATCATTCTGATTTATGCAGAGTTTTTCCAATTCACCTTCTGTTCACTATAATTTCAGTAAATTCTTAACTCAGCAATACGATCTCAACACAAACATTCAATCACAGACTGCTGATCATTAAATACCTATTAAAAATTGAATAATAAATGTATTTTTGCTACATTGCAGGCTGTCTGCATCACCTAGATGTACACAGAATTTACAGAACAGAACTAAGCTATTTGGCTGAACAATCTCATGTTGGTGTTCCAATTAAAGCTCAATAAAATAATAAACAATTTCTAATTGCAGACCAAAGATTCCAAAGGATACAGCTTCTTGGGGTTAAGTCAAAATTGTTATAGTTTGTCTGTCATTTTCCTTCTTTAAAGTTACTCAGTTCGACCAGCATTTTAAAATTCAACCTGAGCAGAGAGGCAGACATCGAAGTTTGCCAATGACTTAAAGATTAGTAATATAGCAAGTAATGCAGAATCTAGAAAAAAAAACACAGAAATATTGATAGAAAAAGCAGCAGGTAAAGTCCAACACAAATCATTGAGTGGCCACCCATTTTAAACCAAAAAATGAAAATCTATAGTTGTCAAAAATGGTGAAAAGCCAGGATAGTGGAAAACAAAAAAAAATTAAGAAGTCCATGTAGTCAAATTGTTAAAATGTAGAAGTCAGGTACAAAATGAATCCAAAGTACCAGGGGGATGTGAATATCTAAAACAGAAAAATAAAGGGGAAGAAATTTTGCCACAGCTAAAATAAGTTCTAGTTAAACTCAAATTGAATAGTAAACAGTTTTGGATACTACACCTTTGAATGAATATATTGGACTTGGAAGGAGCAGATTCCACAGTAATCTATCAAAGTTTCAAAGATTAGATCATGAGGAAAGATTACATACACTAAGACAGCTCATCACCATCTTTTGAAGGACAACTAGGAATGGTGAAAAAAACCTCTGCGATAAAGAAGCGAAAATGATATCACCCACCTTAAGGGACTAAGACACATAAATAGAAAGTGGGATAGAACACCAGCACTTCACCGGAGGCTCACTGATGATGCTACCTAGTATGGTGTTGAAACGTCTGAAAACAAACCTGCCAGCTCAGCAGGCAAACTTACAACCTGAACTCCAAATCTTCTCAAACATCAGTGTTAATAGACACTTGGATATTCTAACCTTGTTTTTTTCAAAATTCCAATTGCACTCTAAAATAATTAAACAAAGCATGTTTGTAAAACATTTTGGTAGCTTAATTCTGCAGTTCTAACAATTAACATTTTAGCGAACCAATGGTTATAGATGGTGGGCGGCACGGTGGTAGTGGGCGGCATGGTGGCACAGTGGTTAGCACTGCTGCCTCACAGTGCCAGAGACCCGGGTTCAATTCCCGCCTCAGGCGACTGACTGTGTGGAGTTTGCACGTTCTCCCCGTGTCTGTGTGGGTTTCCTCCAGGTGCTCCGGTTTCCTCTCACAGTCCAAAGATGTGCAGGTCAGGTGAATTGGCCAAGCTAAATTGCCCGTAGTGTTAGTTAAGGGGTAAATGTAGGGGTATGGGTGGGTTGCGCTTCAGCAGGTCGGTGTGGAATTGTTGGGCCGAAGGGCCTGTTTCCACACTGTAATGTAATGTAATCTAATCTAATCAGATGACTGTCTAGACCAAGCCAATATGAACTTCTGGAAATGAATGTTGAATCAACTATAATTCAAACAGCATGACATTGTGGTAAAATCATCTCTCTTAAAGAATGAGTCAAAACATCAACTTCAAAACTGCTTACATCTTTGGGTTACCTTCTGTTTGGTGGGCCAGTGCTTACCCTTTACAATGGGGACAATCACCACACTGAGTAGACCTAAATATCTCTGTTATACTCCCAGCTAAAATGCCAGGAATATCTAGAGTTCAGCTTGAAGTCAACTCTTCTGACTGAGACACGGAAATGATACCATTGAACTAGAGATTAATCTAACTGGATGAGATAACCCAATTAGAAGTTGATTTAGCATTTAGAGATCTTGTTCTAATGTATTCAAGTCCTCTCTCAAAGGGATTGTCAGTTCAACATTAGATTAAACTAGTGAAGACAGAGAACTGGATAACAGTCTACATGAATGTTTGGCAAGAGGTCACAACTTACGCCAATGGCCAGAACAGTGCTCAAGACAATGACATATGCTATGGATCTGAGAAGGTAAGATTAACCAACAGTACCATGTATCATGTAAATGACAATAGATTGTTGCCCATCAATTGTATCAAGCTTTCTCCTCATGCATTCTTTACCAGCACTGGTTCAAAGATCTCTTAATGACAAAGGAACATAGAAAATAGAAGCAGAAGTAAACCATTTGGCACTTCAAACCTGCTTTACCATTCAATAAGCTCATAACTGGTCATCTGACCAAGAACTTTGTTCCTGTTTTCTCCCAATATCTTTTGATTCCTTGAGCCCTAAGAACCATATCCAACTTCTTCTTGAAAACATTCAACGTTTTAGACTTAACTGTTTTCTGTGACAGAGAATTCTAAAGCTTCACCACTACCCCAGTGAAGAAATTTCTCCCCATCTTTAGTCCATATCAAATTATTCGGCTACACTGCCTGGTTCTGAACTCCTCAGTCATCAATTTCATCCTTCCTGCATTTATCGTTTCCAGTCCTGTTAAAATGTTAAAGTTTTCTATGAGATCCTCCCTCATTCTTTTAAACTTCAATGAATATAGTCCTAGCTAATCTAGTCTCTATACACCAGTCATGCCTTTCTCAGGAATCAATCTAGCAAACCTTTGTTGCATTCCCTCCATAACTAGAATTGCCTTATGAGTGCACTATAGGTTTACACGCAACATATGGATTGCAGTAATTCTAGAAGATGGCTCACTACCAACTTTTGAGGGGCAGTTAGGGATGAGTAACAAATGATGGTTTTGCCCATGTAAACCGCATCTTATGAAATAATATAAAAGAGGCCATGATGATTTGTCTGAAATCTCATTAATCTACCTGCTATCTTTCATTGAACAGCAGTCTCTCTTACTGGTTGGTATGTCCTGGCAGGAAGATGTTAGGAAGGCAGCCAACCATGGGCTAGCAATGAGCTATGAGACACCTCTGGAAGTAAAAGACACATATGAGGACCGCAAATTCTACTTTCGGATTTGCTGAAACAAAGTCTAAAGCTTCCTGACCTTTTGGATAAGTGGCTCACAATAGAGCTCCAATGGATTGTTGGATTGGTTTGCTGATAAAGCAAGATTGACAGGTTTGTCTTTAACCTCACAGAGATCACTCCATTGTCTATATTTCTATTTTGATGACTATTTGATATTGTTATTCAATGAATAGAGTAATTCACATTTGTTGGATTGACAACTTTCCATTTAAGTTCTTTATTCTCACCAGTGCCTAGCAATCAACCAGAATCAATGCAGTTAATTACTATTATTAAATGTTATTAATACACATAATGATGGTTGAGGCAAATGAGCCTGCAAGATAGCTAAGGAAAGGTCGTACACCCTATAGCTACCATCAATTAGAATTTTAAGCATTAGTGTGAAGACCAGTGACTTGTGCCTGGAAATAAAAGAAGAAAGATTTAAAATGTTGTATTTACATAACAGAATAACAGCACTGTTGGAATATAAAGGAAGCCATTCAACTATTGTGTCTGCACCAGCTCTCCAAATGAGCGTTTTGATTTGGTGCCAGTCTCATATCTTGTATCTATAATTTTGCACATTTTTTTTGCTTTCAAATAATTATTTAATAATAAAGACATGATACTAAAATAAACAAGTAACATACTGTCAGTACATGCTTTGCGCTCAGCTTTTAGCTGAAAAATGGTCTGATGGGGGCTGCTAGAACTCGGAAAGCAGAACATCTAAATGTATTGGCGAGTTCATTTAAGCAGTAATTGTAATAAATTCAGTTCAGTCTTTCCACATCTCACACCTGCCTTCTTCAGAGGTGCTATTTTTAGTTTATCTGCCATACCATTTCACTGTGACTTGACTGTACTTTTGAGTTTATGGTAAAGTAATTAGTTAGAAAAAGTAGTCATATGAAATAAAGCTTATCCTTAGTTAATCATATTATAGTTGACAGCCATATGCATTAAGTACTCAAATCTACAGCTGTTCCCTTCTTATAAAACCGCTTGACATGTAATGCTATTGGCAAGTGTACTGGTCTTATGAAATACACTTATTTATTTGCATGTTGTAACAGTGCTGGCATGAATGTTAAAATAAGCCCAAAAGCTGAACAATGAAATCACCAATTCTAATCTCTTTGCTGGGGAAAAATGCGAGGTAGTTTTATTAAAATTCATGCATTCTCATCAATTTGACATTGTAGACAAAAAAAAGAGCCTATGAGTGGCATCATAGTACAAACCAGTGAGGACTCCAAACATATCATCCAATAGTAAATCTTGGAAAGCCTGGATGCCAAGTCGTGAGTAAGCAGATAGGTTGGTCATGGTTGTAAGCTAACATGAAGTGGGGGTGAATCTATGTGATCTGGGCCTATAGAAATCATGTGCAAATTCAAGGAGCATTTCCATGCCACCTGAATTACAGAAATAAGATTAATGATTATTACTTTGGAAGTACTATTGCAGGCAAATAGCAGGAATTGTACTGCAATTGCTCTGTCTTCACATCTGTAAATATTACATATCTAATGAGATCCAGATTTGCACACTAACAGGGATTATTGGTACAGGGTGGCATTCAGGCTGCCAACTGAAAGGCTTCTTTAAAGTTGATGGTAGCCAAAATGTAAGCATAAGTGCAGCAATTGATTATTTATTGCTATTTTTGGGATAATACTGCCCTGTTGTTGCTGAGATTGGAGGATTAAGTCGGCTATGCACTTTAAAAATACAAAAAGTGACAGACAAAATTAATAATTGAAAGAAAATATTTCCATGTGTAAAATATTGGTGTGTTGAAAATTGATCATAGATGAACAAAGTGCCACCAGACAAAATATATTCATGTGATAATAAATATTAGCAACCAATTGGAAAGAACATGGAGATTAACAAATTACAAGGAGAAAATATTTGAGAGAAATCTCAAACCTTTTGATGAAAGTTCCAATGATTACACCTACCTATTATGAAAATCAAAGAGGCTTGTGTTTGCCTCAGAGCAGGAACAAGTAAATTTGAGACTTCAGAAAATAATGAAGTGGGATATCAAAATGGCTGGAATTTACCATCGATAAAGAGAAGAATAATACTTTTGGAGGCATTGCAGGCATAATACCTGGTCAGATTGAAATCATTCATAACCTTGCTAAAAATCAGAATCCTTTCAGAGGGTAAATCCTTAAAGACTGAGAACAACTTCACAAAAGAAAATTTTAATGTTATATTTAAGTTACTTAAGGGTGAAAATAAACAAGCCTCTGAAGATTGAGCAAAACAACTAGAAGCAGGTATCATGTGTACTTCAAACCAGCATTTCAAGAGAATACAAAGAGTATGATTCATTTAAATTAAATGTATACAAATATTGGCTCATAACTCAACAGTTACACTATATCAGTGATGTTCAAATTTGTGGCTCCAGTCAGTTTTAATGACAGGGAGAATGCACAGACTTGTTGTAGGTATTAATTTCCAAAAATATCACAAGTAGCAAGACAGCTAATAATGGTCCACCTGGTTAAAATTTTCAGAAGTCATTTAGAATGTAGGGCAGTAATAACAGATTGTTATTTTAGTTTTATAACTGAACATGAAAGAGAAGAAGAACAAAACATTTCTGCAGGAGATTAGAAGTGAGTTCTAAATGCACTATTGGAGATATTCAGATACACAGGAAAAATAAAGTCAAGACAGCTGGAACATGAGATTAGAGAGTCAGTGATCTTTGTTCAAAGTCATCCTGTTAAAGATTGTTTCAATTTAATATTGATATTTTTCTAGACTCTATGTCCCTGATTAAAATTGTGTTCCAAACTTTAACATTGGGTTTGTAAGATTGAGCAAAAATCCCCAATATTAAAATATATGGACAAAACGCTGGATTTTGAGCAAAGTCCTGGACTTCAAAACATATAAAAACAAAAATGAAAGCTGGAATGAGTCCTGGGAAATGCACAGCCAGCAGGTCTGGGATTACTATCTGGAAGACTCCAAGGTTTCGACCTCACCGGCAGGGAGGGGAAGGCCGTTGGTGACAGTGCATTGGGACCCCAGGTAGGAAATCTGATTAAAGACTGTAATTAAATACCATTGTTTTCTATGTGTATCAGTGGGATATGATTCTAATTATTTTAATCAAGTAAATAGTATAGTTTAAAGTACTACAATTTTCTGTATAATTAATTGCATAAATTTCCTTGTTTATTTCCTTTATCTATTTTTCTTGTATTATATTTGCCTTTGCATTTAAATACAGGCAGAGATACTTTTGCTCTGAAACACCTGTCTACTGTCTCTTCATTTCACATTGCCTAAAAAAATCTAGTGTCCAGAACCAGAGATCTGGTAGTGATTTGAACGGCTTAAAATTCAGGAAATAACTGATTGCAAATCAGAACCTTATAGATTCAATTTGTTGACCATTACTGTAATGAACAATACTGTAATGTTTCCATACTTCCCTCTTCCTCTAACCAAAAAAAGAGAGATTGAGAGAGGCTGTTAAGATGTTTGCTGTGGCCTGAAGAGTATTTGATCTATTTGTAATTATTGCATTGTAATTTAAGTAACCAGCGAGTTCTGCTAGTTGGTATAAAGGCAGGCTTAGGTGAATACTGGGCTTCAGTGTGTAAAGTGAACAAGATAAAGGCAAGGGAAAATTATTTTATCTTTCTTAGTGTAATGGGGCAGAGTTGGTATTTAGGGCAGTTGTGTGCTGCGTCTGCCAGATGTGGGAGATCAAGGAGCAGTCAAGTCGTGTCCCTGATGATTATGTCTGCAGGAAGTGTGACCAGCTACCGCTGCTCACAGACCACATTGTTTGGTTGAAGTGGCAATTGGATGCACTAAGGACCATATGGGGCAGACAGTGTGACCACAGAACACACCAGATGGCCTCCTTCTTTAGAGACCGCAATTTCCCTTCCTACGTGGTTGAAGATGCCCTCCAACGCATCTCATCCACATCCCGCACCTCTACCCTCAAACCGTAACAAGGACAGAACCCCCTTGGTCCTCACTTTCCACTGTACCAACCTTCGCATAAATTGCATCATCTGCTGACATTTCCGCCACCTCAAAATGGACCCCACCACCAGAGATATATTTCCCTCCCCACCCCTTTCCGCAAAGACCATTTCCTCCGAGACTACCTGGTCAGGTCCACCTCCCCCAACAACTCACCCACCCATCCTGGCACCTTCCCCTGCCACTGCAGCAATTGCAAATCCTGCACCCACACCTCCTCCCTCACCTCCATCCAAGGCTCCAAAGAAGTCTTCCACATCCATTAAAGTTTCACCTGCACATCAACCAATGTCATTTATTGTATCCGTTGCTCCCGATGTGGTCTCCTCTATATTGGGGAGACTGGACACCTCCTCGCAGAGCACTTTAGGGAACATCTCCAGGACACCCGCACCAATCAACCCCACTGCCCCGTGGCCGAACATTTCAACTCCCCCTCCCTCTCTGCCAAGGACATGCAGTCCTGGGCCGCCTCCACCAGTGCTTCCTTACCACCCGACGCCTAAAGGAAGAACGCCTCACTATTCAGGGGCACAAGTAGGTGTTTCTGTGGCAATATTTGAGACTCCAGGATGGTGTGTTGTCTTCCTGATACCAGCCTCAAGGATGTCTCTGAGAGGTTGCACGAAATTCTTAAGGGGGAGGGTGAGCAGCCAGAGTTCCATGTGCACATTACTAACAATGACATAGGTAGAAAGAGGGATGGTATCTTGCAGACTGAGTGAAGGGAGTGAGGAAAAAGGCTGAAGAGCAGAACCTTGAGATTAATAATCCCTGGTTAACTATTAGTCCCACGTGCTAGTGAGGCAAGGAATAGAAAGATAGGACGGATGAATGTGTGGCTTATGGAGCTGGTGCAGGGGGCAGGATTTCAGGGTCTTGGGTCATTTGGCCATCGTCTGGGGCAGGGGTGACCTATACAAGAGTGGCAGGTTGCAACTAAACTGAAGGGAAACCAATATCCACGCAGGAAGGTTGGTTCGTGCTACCCCGTGGGTTTAAGCTAGAGTGGCAGGGAGCTGGGAACCAGAGCACTGAGTCAGCAAGTGGAGGGATTGAGGGGAAGGTAGATGTTAGGACCTGAAATCAGAAAGAAAAGACAGGCAGAGACAGGTAAGTGAACATGATGGTAATAAATGTGTTTATTTCAATGCAAGGGTAAGGCATATGACCTCAGAGCCTGGATCAGTGCATGGGAGCACAGTGTTTTGGATATTATAGAGACTCGGTTGAGAGAGGGACAGGACTGGCTGCTCAATATTTCATGGTTTTACTGTTTTAGGTGAAAAAGAGAGGAATGTAAAAGAGGTGGAGCAATTGCACTATTAAGAGAAAGTGAGGACTGCAGATGCTGGAGATCAAAGCTGAAAAATATGTTGCTGGAAAAGCGCAGCAGGTCAGGCAGCATCAAAGGAGCAGGAGAATCGGCGTTTTGGGCATAAGCCCTTCTTCAGGAAACCTTTGATGCTGCCTGACCTGCTGCGCTTTTCCAGCAACACATTTTTCAGCAGTTGCACTATTAATCCAAGAATGTTACATTTGCACTCAGAGAAGACATACTGGTGGCTCATCCACTGAGGCAATATGGGTAGAGCTCAAAACTAAGATGTATGCAATCACTCTGATAGGATTACATGATAGGTCCACAACAGCCACTGAGATATTGAGGAACAAATATGTAGGCAGATTATAGAACAATGCAATAAAAGCAGAGTTGTCATCGTGGGTGACTTTAACTTCCCCAATATTGACTGTTTCTCACTCAGAGCAAGAGGCTCAGATAAGGCAGAATTTATTAAGTGCTTCCAAGAGGGCTTCTTGAAACAGCCTAACTAGAGGAGAGGCCATTCTGGACCTTAAGTTGGCCAATGATCCTAACCAGGTGACTGATCTTTCAGTGGGAGAGCATTTCAGAAACAATACTCATCACTCCTTAAGTGTTAAGCTAGTTATGAACAAGGAAAAGTAGGACCGTAAGGGAAGGTACTAAACTGGGGGAGGGCAAATTATATTAGCATGAGGCAGGAGCGAGGGTGTGTTTAATTGGGAGGAGCTGTGATCATGCAAGTCCACATTTTACACGTAGGAATTGATTAAAGAGAGTTGATGAGAGTTCAGAACCGACATGTTCCAGTGAGGAGGAAGGATAAGGATGGCAAGGTCAGGGACACTTGGATAACAAGGGAGGCTGTGAATTTAGTCAAAAGGGAAAAAGAAGCAAATGCAAAGTCGAAGAAGGTAAAATTGGACAGGACCTAGGAGTAATATAATGAAATCAAGAAAGACCTCAAGCAGCAATTGGGTGATTAAGATGAAATGACCTTGGCATGTGGATTAAAGAGAACCTTAAGGCATTCTATACATACATTATAAAACAAGAGAATAACCAGTGAGAAGGTAGGACCACTCAAGGATAAAGAAAGGAAATTGTGCTTGGAGGCAAATGATGTGAGTGAGATCCTAAGTGAGTACTTTGTATTATTATTTATCTAGCAGAAGTTTATGAGGATCATGCAATTTTTATGGAGCATGCTAATATGTTAGGGCATTTTGAGATCAAGAAAGAAGTGTTGTTGGGTCTCTTGAAGAGCATTAAGGTGGATAAGTCTCCAGGGCCCAATGGTATCTATCCCATGTTATTGAGAGAGGCAAGAGAGGAGATTGCTGGGGACTTGACCAAGATCTTGCATCCTCGCTCACCACTGGAGAGGTCCAGAGGAATGGCAAGTATCTAATGTTGTTCTTCACTTCAAGAAGGGAATTAGGAATAATCCAGGAAACTAGACTGGTGAGCCTCACATCGATGGTTGGGAAGCTATAGGGATAGGATTTACA
The DNA here is from genome assembly GCF_004010195.1 of Chiloscyllium plagiosum. Classification (NCBI taxonomy): domain Eukaryota; kingdom Metazoa; phylum Chordata; class Chondrichthyes; order Orectolobiformes; family Hemiscylliidae; genus Chiloscyllium; species Chiloscyllium plagiosum. Next base: position 61,273,906 of record NC_057723.1, on the reverse strand, counting down.
TACATTTAGAAATGCATGCCCTAATTAGGAACAGTCAGCATGGCTTTGTGCAGGACAGGTCAAATCTTACTAATTTGATTGAATTTTTCAAGGAGATGACAAAAGTGATCGATGACGGTAGAGCAGTAGTTGCTGTTTATATGGATTTTAGTAAGACTTTCAACACAGTTCTTCATGGTAGGGTCATCCAGAAGATTAAGATGCATGGGAGCCACAGTGACTTGGCTGCGTGGTTTCAGAATTGGTTTGCCCATATGAGGTAGAAGTAGAATGGTGTTTTTCAGCCTGGAAGTCTGTGACTAGAGGTGTTCCACAGAGATCCATATTGGGACTTCTGTTGTTTGTAATATATATAAATAACTTGGATGAAAATGTTGATGGATGGGTTAGTAAATTTGCAAATGATGCAAAGATCAGTAGGGTTGTGGATAGTGTAGAATATTGTCAAAGAATATAGTGTGATATGGATCAGAATTAGCAGATGGAGTTTAATCTGGGATGTGTGAGGTGCTGCACTTTGGGAGATCAAATGTTATGGAAAAGAATAAAATTAATACAATATCCTGAACAGCATTGATGTATAGAGGTATCTTGGGGTTCAAATTCAATACTCCCTGAAAGTGGCCACATAAGTAGCTAGGGTATTAAGAATGGCATATGGCATGCTTGCCTTTATTTGGTCAGAAAATTGAGTATAAGTGTCAGGATATAATGTTGCAACTTTATAAGACCTTGGTTATGCCACACTTTGAGTATTGCTTTCAATTCTGTTTGTCACATTACAGGAAGGATGTAAAGGTTTTAGGAGAAGGTCAGAAAATGTTTGTCAGAAAGTAGTTGGGGCTTTTCTTGGTGGCAGTTGGAGTAGGAGGAGCAACAGCGAGGACCAGAGGCCTGATGACAAGGTAAATTTTTAAAAATATAAAAGCTTACCTCCTGTACAGCTGGAGTAGGCACTGAGCAGGAGCAGACACGAGACTGCTAGGTAAGTAAGGCTTTATATTTGGGTGGTTGCTTTACCTGAAACTCTACTCGGGTAGCATCTCCCACCCGTCCGACTCCTCTAACCAAAAAAAAAGTTCTGTGTGCCAGATTGGTAAGGTGACTACTTCCTTTTTTTAGTTTTCAGTAGTCTCGCTGGGAATTTAAAATAGTGAGAATGGAGGTTAGGGCAGTTGAAGTTCCTCCTGCAGAATGTGGGATGTAAGGGTCACCAGTAATGTCTGTGCTGATTATAGCTGCAGGAAGTCCCCCCAACTCCAGCTCCTCGAAAACTGCATTAGGGAACTGGAGCTGGAGCTGGATGAACTTTGGATCATTCGGGAGGCGAAGGAGGTTATTGAGAAGAGTTACAGGGAGGTAGTCACACCTCGGGTAAAAGAAGGTAGATGGGTTACTGTCAGGGGACGGAAAGGGAACTGGCAGGCAGTGCAGGGATCTTCTGTGGCTGTTCCCCTCAACAACAAGTATACTGTTTTGGATACTGTTGAGGGAGAACGACTTACCAGGGGTAAGCAATGGGGAAAAGGTCTCTGGCACAGAGTTTGTCCCTGTTGCTCAGGAAGGAAAGGGAAAGAGGAGCAGAGCATTAGTAATTGGGGTCTCCATAGTTAAGAGGACAGACAGGAGGCTCTGTGGGAATGGGAGAGAGACTCACGGTTGGTGTGTTGCCTCCCAGGTGCCAGGGTGTGTGATGTCTCTTATTGTGTTTTCGGGATCGTTTGGGGGGAGGGGGAGCAGCTCTAAGTCATGGTCCACATTGACACCAGCGACATAGGTTGGAAGAGAGATGGGGATTTAAGGCAGAAATTCAGGGAGATAGGGTGGAAGCATAGAGCGAGAACAAATAGAGTTTTATCTCAAGTTTGTTGCCTGTGCCATGTGCTAGCAAGGTGAGGAATAGGGAGAGAGAAGAGTTGAACACGTGGCTACAGGGATGGTGCAGGAGGGAGCATTTTGGATTCCTGGGTAATTGGGGCTCCTTCTAGGGTAGGTGGGACCTCTACAAACAGGATGGTCTTCACCTGAACCAAAGAGGTTCCAATATCCTGGGGGAGAAATTTGCTAATGCTCTTCGGGTGGGTTTAAACTAATTCAGGGGGATGGTAACTGAAATTGTAGTTCGAGTATACGGGAGGATGAAAGTAATGAAGTCAGAACTAGGATTTGTAGATCACAAGAAGGCACTGGCAAGCAACAAGTTGGTTTGAAGTGTGTCCACTTCAAAGCCAGGAATATCTGGAATAAGAACACAGAATATAGAACATAGAACAATACAGCACAGAACAGGCCCTTCGGCCCACGATGTTGTGCCGAACATTTGTCCTAGCTTAAGCACCTATCCATGTACCTATCCAATTGCCGCTTAAAGGTCACCAATGATTCTGACTCTGCCACTCCCACAGGCAGCGCATTCCATGCCCCCACCACTCTCTGGGTAAAGAACCTACCCCTGACATCCACTGTAGCCCTACTTTCATCCATGCAAGCTGAAAGAACTTATACCTGCTGTACAATTGCAAAGACTAAGGCTCTGCCCTCTGGGTCCTTTACCTGTCTCACTTGCAGTCACACACTCGCATCCATGAATACTGACCAAACCAGAAGGTACTATCCTAACAGGTATGACTACCACCTAGTACAACAAATCCAGATAACCTTCTGCTCCCTGATTCATTTCAGTTTATCCTTGAGCTTATAAAGTAGCTGAAGCAGCTCAGAAATCAAATACTTCAAACCTGTTTGCTTTGGATCAAACTGGCATTTTGGAGCTCCCAGGTGCTGCAATTGTGACACTTCACCCATCTCATTATTCTTAACATGATTAACTTAACTAAATTATTTTATTCAATTACATGTTTACTTAGTTTCTACATATTTTATTACCAGCGATTGCTATAATATTTTGAACTTTAGGAATAGAATAAACAGTGGTCATTTGGCAGCACATCGTTCTTCTATAATGCAGTGACTGCGTTCTTGTGCAACCCTGCATTTATAGAAAGATCGCGCTTTAGCCATGCTTACTGTGTTGGTGATATAATAGTGTTACACCAACACACATTT